>NW_027273872.1:0-600000 GCF_046630095.1 Trachinotus anak | reverse complement strand
AGTTGTAAATGCAGAACAGATCCATATGGAGGAGGTGTGGCTCACACTCATGTCAGTGAGATGAGTGAAATGCTGAGTCCATAAACTGACCACATTCCTGGAAAAAAGAAAATCACTTCAGAAGACGTTACTGCAGCTACTGCTCCAAGCTTAAAGTTCTCCTGCAGTCATGTTTTAAACTATGTCAAAAGTCTCTGCTGTGATTAATATTTTGTTTAACATGGTGTTTTAATTGCAGCAGTGTTTCTTGTGAATCCATTGCTGCATCCAGCTGCTTCAACGACGAGCTTCTCTCCAAACCCAATTCCAGTGACGTCCTTGCTGCTGCTCTGCATCCACATGCCGCCGCCGTCACCTGGACGGAACAATGAGCTCCCAGTGGGGAGCCCAACAATAGCCAACTCATCTCCCACCCTCTACTTCACAGTACGTACACTGGACTCGCCCCAGCTGTACAGATCACGTGTGAATCGCCCGGGTGGGCAGAACTTGTGGTCTCAGTTCCGTAGGACACCTCACAGGTTCGACTCTGCGTCTACGTCCGTTTGCTTTGTTTCCCAGCTTGTTCGAACACTACATTGGTGGGATAATGCACTTTAACTACTGTTACTGGATGGTAGAGGTGACAGCACTGAAAAAAGTATATGCTTTATATGCTTTCCTGAAGCTGCCTGCTGGCAGATAAAACAGAAGCAGCAGGAAAATCATATGTAAGAGAAGCAAGCATGAGGCTGTCCACGCCCAGCTTATGACAACAGAGAATGATGGCACTGAGGCTGCAGGGCCTTTTCAATTTCTGGAAAAAAAGACACTGAACGTCTGTATTCTATCTAATGTGTTGTATTGTTAAAAAAGAAAGAAAGTACGTTTTGATCAACTGGGGTGCTGTATTGCACTTTTCCACTCTTCTCTTTTCTGAGTGTGTATTTTTATAGGTCTATAATTGACGTCTGCATCACTGTGGAAATTAGTCATCCTCCTGTGAGACCCCCCCCCCCTACCTTCCTTAACCTCCCGATACCAATCTTTTTTAATTAAGTAATGACTTTCAAATGAATCTCAGATCACGTGTGAGAGAAGACACTTATCCTTAAAAGTATCTCAGACTTGATGGATTAATTCAGGAGGAAGTGGGCCGTGTGACCTGCACATTAACAATCCCTCTGTTGCTGTTAGGAAGAGGTATGATGGAGCATTTTATGTTGGGAGAGTAACAGAGGAAACTGTCACTGATTCTCCTCGTGATGGAATAAAAAAAAAAAATCATTGACAGACAGAAGGAGTTGGGTGTATATGGCACTATAGTTAGCTGCAGTTACAGTGACTTCATGTGCACATCTGATTTCATTGTGAAAAGTCAGTTCATTTTCAGCTGTGCCAAAATCCTTATTCACCCTAACAATACCACTCTTGACTCCCTGGTGAGCATAACAAATGCCACACAATCAGTCCTCTCCAGCCTTTGGCTATGCCCACAACATTTATTCCTACACTAAACCAAGCGAGGCCAATCGATTGGCCTATACTGTGGTCAGAGCTTCCGTCAAAACGAAATACCGACCCTGTTTCCCTTTCCAAAAAAAATGAACATGAAAAAGAAATCACATTTACAGCACAGAAAGAAGAAACGGTTGAGGAGGTGGTGAAAATGATGAGAGTGAAATAAAGGATTATTTTGCTGCACAAAAGATCTGAATGTTTCACACTTCCTGATCCTCAGCTTCTCTTTCTGTCTCCGGCATGCCATGGTGCAGGAGCCAGATTGCATGACTAAATAGTCGTGTAGAGCTTACTCTATTTGATATTTATATTCCCATTGAAGTGTTCTTGTTCCTGAAGTTTTAATTGGGTGCTAATAAATAAATCATCCAGTCTCTTCCTCAACAGATGTGCGAGTGAGCGTTATGCTGCATTATATCTGTCTGCTATGCAGGTGTGTGTGCTTGCCTCATGTCACTGGTGCATGGGATGAGATGTACCAGCCAGGCCCCCTTAATCTGGTGAGCTGTGGCTCAGTGAAAGACTACATAACAAACAGAGGGATGTGACAGGCCCTGGAGATGGATTTCTGTTCACTGTGACCTGTTTTATGTGGGAGAGATGCTTCACACATCTGTGGAAGTTTATCTGTGGTATACAGTAGGGCTTATAGGAGCAATGATGAACTTCAACTCAGCTTGGTGTTGCTTGACTTTGCATCCAACTGGTTAATCAAATTAGGAACAATATGATGGAAATGCTACTGTGCATTTTAACATACTTGATGTTTATCTTGTCACTGTATAACTGGCTACTTTCTTGAGTGGAACTGCCAAAATAAAAAACAAATGTTAATATAGAAAAAAAAAAATTTATGTTTTGCTGAGGTGCGAACGTTTGTCTATCGAAAAAAGCAAAATGTGACAAAGTGTGATGGCAACAGACTGTGGGAATAAATCATGAAGGTTGTGACTTTAATGTCCACTGAAGCTTCTGATAACATGGAGGAAAGGAAAAATTACAGCAAACAAAATAACATCTGTGTGGAGACCAAAACCTTCCCCAAATTAATAAATGACGCAAATAAAAAAAACAACAAAAATAAAGCTGAGCTACTGATCAGATTCTGTCTGACTGTAATATTTTATACATGATATTAAAATAATAAATGACCAACTACACAAACTGCTGAATCAATTCAATTCAATTCAAAAAAAGTCTACAGGAAACTACCCTGGTATTATGGGTCTAAGTCTGGGTCTGGGTCAGGCACGGTGTCTCCACACAGGTGTTTTCACTTGTGCTTGATTAGACCTCTTCTCAGAGCTGTGAACAGACTGAGCTTGATCTGACTCAACTGAAGTCATTGTTGCACGTCATATACATGAAAAAAATAATTTCTTGCATTAAAACAGCTCCACCAAACTTGAACCTGTGCAGAGAACTAATCAGCAAGATGATCACAATCACCTGTGTAGGGTTTTGTGGGGAAAACCACATGGCATTATAATGCACAGCTCATTTTAATGCCTTAATTTAAACAACCCAGTTTAAACAGCAGATTTAGATGACGACATAATCTGAAGGAAAGCTCCATTATTGGAGTCTTTATTAAAGCCACACTCTAAAAACAACAATTTTATTATGCATGTTGACTTTACGTGATGGCATACATCATTGTCTTACACCACTTGTTGTCTGGGTCACAACAAATTACAAGATTTTTCACCAGAATCCACAGCGTCTATCTCCAAACTGTGTTTTGTCATTGAAACACACAAGAGAAGTGAGACAGGAAATGATGTGACAATGATGTGAGAAAGGAAATGATGAGGATAGTTTTTGGAAGGAGGAAAAAGAAAAGAATATGAGAGAATGGAGGGAAGTGAGGTGAGGGAACAACCCCCCCCCCCCCCAACACACACATCTCTTTTATACAGTTTCAACAAAAACTGACCTTAGTAACAGTCATGAAGGGAGGATTTATTGAAGGACTGTTGTGCTACACTACGCTAGTTTTAGCTAGGTGTTCCCAAAAAACTCGCCATGGTTCTGGAAACAGCTCAACCTTCACTCGCTCGCCAAGTTAGCTCTCGAAAAATCGGAGATGGGGACTGTGGCTGATGCCTTTTCTCCTTTCATCGGTCACTTTCAACACCAGATGCCGTATTGGCTCACACGTCAACGTCGCCACCATGTTCGACCTGGTAAGACTGGCCTGTGAACAAGCACGAGTAAAAGGGGGGGCCTCACAACGCTTGAGAAGTCGTTTGGTGTAAGGCCGTTAGTGAGGCAGTTGTCTGTGTTAGTAGAAACTGACTTATCTGTTCAAAGTAAAATAAATGATGTTCTGGAGCTGATTCATTTGAATGTGCAAACTTGCCGTGATATGCAAATCTATGTATTTTGTGTTTGCAAACATTCCAAAGTGCATCGTTTTCAAAGTGTATGTGTATTTCAGTACGAAGTACCATGTCATGAAATGACAGGCAGTCACAACAAACAAGCCAACTGGCAGATAAATCCCTACAACACCTACTTAACAAGTAAACAAAGAACACAAGGATACACCATGTGCAGTCAGGCTGTGGTTACCAGTCTGGTTCACTTTGCTCCCACGAGTCTTTGGTTGCAGATGGAAAATACAAAATATAATAATCCTTGTTATATTTTTGTTTAAATATTTTTTTTCTTTATGCTTTTATTTTATAGCAACAAAACTGATGTGGTTGGGTAAGTTGTCCCCCTTTACATTACCCTCTATAGTTTTGAATGAAGGTCACTTTATTCCAGTGTAGCTGTGTCATGGTTTCCATTGATGGACACTTTATGTTTGAATGTTTGATCACTTTTGGACTTTAGACTTTGATTTATTTATCATATTTATTTACTGCCTGGTTTTTCTGGATTCCTGTTTTTGCAGGTTTCTGAATGATATTAAAGCATCTTTTTTTTTTCCACCACCTGCCTTCTGTTGTCTGCATTTTGGGTCCTAGTGTACCAGACACATGACGAGCTGTGCCACAAAAACACCCTAAAGCTGGATCATGACTAGTGAAACAAGTGGTTGCTCAAAGGATGAACTGTTTTAAGGTTACATTGAACTTTTTTTTATGAGCTTTGGTACAAAATGAACAACCAAATAATTTCTACTGATATTTTTGAGTTCCATAAACATTACATTTACATTGCTAATGAAACATGTGCTCCCACCAGGAAGTGGATGCATGTCTGAAATCCAACAATGACAAACACTTTCACCTTCTCCTGCCTCCTCGCCTTTTACACGTTACCAAACTAACTGCTAATCATGTAACTCACTGGAGTGCTGCATGTTGAACTTGCTGTGACTGCCTGACACATGGTTTCCCCTCTGGGCTTTCTGTAGTTGTATGTGCTCTGTGCCGACTCCACTCAGACCTACAAACTGTACTGGACTCAGATGAAGCTGATATCTGCTCTCATTCAGATTTGCTGCCCTTGACATTTTTTCATAAAGTTGAGCTCCAGCCCTTTGTCCCAGTTCGTTCGTTCGTTCGTTCATTCGTTCATTCATTCTCTGCCTGTCTTAGCCAAGACTCTCATCATTCCAGGCTCGTGCCACTCCTCCTGTCCTGCACTCGCCACCTTAGACAATAAATAAAGATGGTCGTGGCCTCCATGACTTCATCCATAGGTTTCTAAAGAGTACTTTTGTAGTTTTGAAGCTCAGAGTTGACTGTTCTGCTGTCACCATCTTGGCAGTTCCTGACTCCGGCTAACTTCTGGCTAATCTAGTAATAATAATAAATCTAATAATGGGTAAAGTGGTGGGGCTTGTGTGGAGCCAAGACTCTGGTGCCTGCTGATTTAGTAACTGTGCTAAGCATACGCTCCAATCGGGACTGTTTGCACAGCTGGGCATCTCTTGCTTGAGGGTTAACCTGAGGCTAATTAATTTGCTGGCTAATTAATGGACTAAGCTAACAAGCTACAATTTATGGTGAGTGCAGACACCTAAATCCTAAACCTAAATTAGTGCTAACGTATAAATAAAAATAATTCTGGAATTTCACTCTCCTCAAAATACAGGAGTCACAGTCAGTGACTCGAATTAAACGACCCCCACCCAGTCACATAAAATGGCCAATTTAAATGGGTGAGTTATAAAAATTTACCCGTACATTTGTCACGAAAGGGGAAATTATCCATGGAGACCCAAACCATTTTTTGCACCAGCCTATAAAGATGTTTTATTTCTGCTGTAAAGTTGAGCATTAACATGGGGGTCTATGGGGATTGACTCTCTTTTGGAGCCAGCCTCAAGTGGCCATTTGAAAAACTGCAGCTTTCTGTTGTTCCACTTCACAGGTCACCACAGCCTGTCCCACCTTCCAGCCACTTGACTGCTCATCATTCCCCATTTACTTCTTAGTTTGAATACTAGTCCATTTCCACCTACACTCTGACAGGTTCTCTGTGCCATCCAGCCATTCATCGCCATGAGCAGCAACTCTCCTCACATGCCAGAGGTCAGCAGGTGTTAGTAACTAGTAAGAAGGACATGAATGGACATGGACATGAATACTTTTTCTTTCAACACTGTGTCATCTTGGTTAAAGTGAGTACATTTGTACTCATATGACCTGAAACAGAAGCTGCATGGTGAGTGTGTGTGTAAGTGTGTGTATGTATTGTAACAGACTTTGTCCATATATCTAACATGGTAACTTTTCTGTAATATAAAGAGAATTGAGTGTATCAAGCGCTGTGATTGGAACTAATGATGCTTTTGAGAAACTTTGACGTAACAAACGGTTGCAGAAAAGAACAGGACACTGCACCGCCTCACTGCTTTATACAGCAGGTGAGGAATCTGTTACCAGGAGGCCACACAAAGCACTTGTAACATTTATAACCAACAATGATGAAAGTCCAGAGCAAGAACAGGTGAATACACTGCATGTATTAGTGTATCTGTGAGACTGGACTAATGAATCACGCACCTATGACTAGACTAACACAACTCACATCGCTTCCAGTGATGTGTCACACTGTCAACAAACTGCAGTATTTACTCTATGCTTGACCAACTCACATTCAGTCAGGAGAGACTCAACTGAAGGAGAAGCTTGGAAAGCTATTAAATTAGATGTATTTACATACACACAGCAGTGCAGGCATATCGCCTCGCTGCAGTCTAGACACTGGAGGTGAAGAGGTGAATGATTGCTGCAAATATTGAAAGATGTGAGGTGGAGCAGGTTTCTGATGCGCTCAGTGGAGGATGCTGCATCTGATGAGAAGTGGGGGTGAAAGGAGTGGAGCAGGGTTTCATTGGTCTGACACTGAAATGACAGCTGACAGCAGCAGAGAGGAAAAGTTTAAAGTTTGACAGCAATGAGGTGATTCACTCACTGAGTGTGGCAAGTTTTGATTGGTTTAACTGAAAGAGTGAATGACCTCAGAGAGAGAGAGAGAGAGAGTGTGTGTGTGTGTGTGTGTGTGTACAGTAAACATAAAGATGGGTTTTGCTGATTGAACTTATATCCATTCACTTTTGTTTGAATGTGTATTAAATCAGCCCCTGAACTCCATAACCTGTCCGTGGTATTTCCAGCCACCTCTGCAGGCACAGAGCTGTTGTGTCAGGACAACGTCTAATGCCAACTTTAATTTGAGGTAGAGTACTGACGATATCTGACGTTGATGTTTTGTTTTAGGTTGTGGTGTTAACCAAAATTCAACATCTTCCAAATGTCTCATGCCAACGCCATCTTGACATATAAAATACCAACATTTTATTTGTGAGCCAATGTTGGGTTTTGACATCAACCTGATTTTTCATTTCCAACTAAAATGTAACGTCTGTAATGTCCAACATTAGAGTCGTTAGAGTCCATAGTCTTTCTGACATTTCATTGATGTCAGGTGCCTGCTGGGTATTAGCAGTGTGTTATTTCAGTATATTTTTTCAGTATATGGAATGATAGGTTTCAGTCTATGAATACTAATACAAATTTTTGATTAAAAAAATTGAATTCTCAGATCAATATATAATTTATATTTTTGATAAATGTTTCTATTTATGGAGTATTGGACAGAAAAATGGAAAATACCAAATTTTGATCTTATGGAATATGATTTCTCAGTGTAGATTTTTATTTCATATGTATACTGTACTACCCTATACATAGGCCACTGTAACTTCTCCTAAACTGACACCTATCAACCCAGATAGTCTGTCAGCACAATAATCAATAATCAGTCAGTGGCTTGTGGTTGTTGGTATGGCTGAACTGATGGCATCTCCCAGTGTTGTTGTGATTTATTCAGCTGAAGTGGTTCTGCTTCTGATTTTTAGAGCATCCATCAGTTTTTGGAAGTAGTTGTGGCACCTCTCTCTTTTTCTCCTGCTGTGACCACAACAGCTGCATGCCAACGTTTTCCTTGAGTGAGTTTGAGATCCTCTGGCTTCCCAGTCTGGAAAAATTGGCCTGAATAATTACTGAATGCTCCATTTTTAATAACAGGGTAATGGCAGCAGAGGTAACTGAGATTCCTTTAACTTCTCATAGAACATATACCTGCACTTATCTTGACCACTTGATGTGTAGAGAGAAAGGCAGACTTGGATTTAAACAGCAAGATCATATACAGCAGATGCTGGAACATTTATGCAAACACATTTTTATATTTACTGTATACTGCAAATTCTTCACGTAAGCAGCCATGACAACAGACTAAGGATAGTCCTTTAAGAAACCTTGACTATTGGTGAGTTGGGCTGCCTTGATGGCCAATCAGATGCAAGTTGAGCCAGGCTCTTAAATCCTGCCCTCTCAAACAGTCTAAGGCATAAATACAAATAAATGTTCTCTTTTCTAATTTTCTATCTTCCATTTCCTGGAAAACATCCCATAGATAATAATTTAAAAACACGAGACCAAAATCTTCATCATACATTGATTTGACAAATTTGTCTCATTCAAATTTCTTTTTAGAAAATTAAAAATTTTAAACACACACACACACACACACACACACACACACACACACACACACACACACACACATATATATATATATATATATATATATATATATATATATATATAATATTCCATATTACACGGGTCATTAATGGTCCCTGGGGATGAATCATACACTTTGGTAATCTCCTGACAGCTGTACCTGTTTAACAACAGTGTGTTAGCACTGAGCACCAGTTCAGTCTGCAGAGTCATTAGCAAAACTCACACTTTTAGTCTGGATCCTGCAACTTTGATGTGAACTGTGCAACCTGGCAACACAAATGTTCACTAGACTTTTCTCTTTTCTGACATAGCTTAAAAATATCAAACTGACTGAGGCTCCAACAAAGTTTGAGAAAGTAATTAATTTAGGGGAATTAACTTCTCAAACTTATATTACACTGTAGCAGGAAAATATAATGAAAACTCTAATGAGACTGTTCTTGTCTTCTGGCAAATTTATAGTAAAACACAGAAGTCTGTCTGCACTGAAGGATGAAAAAAGCTTGTGTGTGTTAATATGTGGGCAAATGCTTGTTTGTCTCTGTAGTGGACTGTCTACCCTATTATATATACATGTGTATTATTATGTATGATATTTCTGTCTCTGTGTGCCAGAGTTGCATGCAAATATGTTCTTTTGAGCCATCATGGGCAGTTGTGCTTCTTCTTTGTATGATGTCTTTGAGTTCATGGGCCTTCTTGTGTGTGCAGCCACATGAGTGTAGGTGGAATTGCAAAATGTAAGAATTGTATTTCTTCGGGTATAAAGGCATTTTGTCAGCCAGATTACAGGAGGACTGAGGGCGTATAAAAATGCATGCACACATGCTGTTTACTTCAGCCTCCCACCCTGCCTCTCTGACTTCCCACATGCAAACACCTGGAACTTGGAATAAAATGGCCTGGTCATGGGAGTGGGCAGCAGCCATTGGAAGACAGAAAACAGTGACGTTGTCCAAAGCCAAATGCTGCAAAAAGGTTATAATGGAAGATGGCTGCCTGCTGAGAGTGCCCGCCTGCTGCCTAATTAACATTGAGTAATAAAACAACACTTGCACAGCAGTACTGCATGTTCACTTCAGCAGCTACTTCCACACTGTTAGGCAGAAGAAACAGTTCACTGGAGATGCAGGTGGTAATTTGATGAGCTCACATGGCATTTGTGTTTACATGCTCCAGTGTGTTCCTGGTTATTCAAATTCTTTTTTTTTTTTTTTTTAAATGACAATAACCTCAGTTCAATTGGCCTATATTGGAAAATAGCATAATAATGATGATAATTACCTTAATTTTATAATGTGGAGACCTCCTGACAGCTAACAGTTTCACAGTACAGAACATGAACAAACCTGACCAAAGAAAGAGGCTGCAAGATGGAGCACTATGCACATACTGGAACTCAACTGCACATATTAAAGTTTAATTCTGAACACAAACAAAGAACAGCACCAAGTCACTGCTGCTGCCAGGCAAGACAGAAGTTTAAAAAGAAGAATAGAGACACAGTGTTCCAGGCAGAAGCTGTGTTAAGCACACAGCTGAGATGGTGAGTCTTTGTTTTTCAGAAGCTTGCTGATCACTTGAGTGAGTATGTGTGTGTGTGTGTGTGTGTGTGTGTGTGTGTGTGTAAGCTGACCAAGATATCCACAGGGCTTGGGTTTTAAGATTTTTCTTAAGATCCAGGTTTGTAGTGTGTATGTTTTTCTATGGATTTCTAGTCACTCTGTGCTCATGTCTCTAACACTACAAATGGCTACACAGAGGAAAACGATTTAGCCATATGGATGCATAAAGGTAGAGAAACAGAATGGAAGGCCCCACTGTACACTCCACAGCGAGTTATTCATCTCTCTCTGTGTTCAGGGCATTCTACCCTATCACAGGCAGCCCATCCTGTACCTGCTTATTAATTTAAAATCATTTGCTGCACCTCCAGGGGGAGATAAATGCCAGGTGCAGAGACAGGGCAGTGGTGGACCTATAAAAACTATTACTGAGGCCCCCTCCTCACCCCTATTGCCATGGCCTGATAATAGCCCCACTTTGCAGCGTTAAAGCCAAACCATGGGAGAGTAAGGTGTTTCTCTCTCTACCTCTCTCTGCCTTCTAGGCTCTGCTGCTGAATTAGGGACACACACACACACACACACACACACACACACACACACACACACAGCACTCACACAAACACAGGCAACTGTTAAGCCAAGTTGCGTAGAGCCCCCGCACTGCCCAAAGGCCCACCCACCTATGTCAAAATGCCACTGCAAATGTTGTAAAGGCCATGAAGGGATGGCATCAAAGTGGCATTATCCCTCTGGACAAAGGAAAACAAGAATAAATACATAAATAACTGCATGAAAGAATCGTAGGATCAGCAACACAGGTAAACAAGGCTAACTTCTGTTTTCTCTCTAAACATGTTAGTGTTGTTGAGGCTTTGCCTTTGGCGAAGTAAACATCAAATACAGTGATGAAACCTCTTGGACAGCTGCATACCAGAAAGCAGCTAATGTGATCTCAGCTAAGTGACAGCACATACCTCTCAGTGCATCAGATGTTTTTCACAGTATCATTTGTCCCATATCTCAAATGTGACAGAATTATATAAGCAGATTCTCAGTGGACTGTGTGTTGATTGCTCTGTATTAATGAAGCTTGTGAATGATGTCAGTGTTGAATTTGATAAATCGTATGAACAAGGAAGTGTTATACTGCTTGCTGTATATATTCTTCTGTAGTGTGAAGAGACTCTGAGCAGTTAATTAAGCTCATGGTTGAACATTTGGAAGTCACTGTGCAGACGAGGAGAAGCTGGATATCGTCAGCTACTACAGTACTGACAGAGTCACAGCCAGCCTCCTGTACAAGCAGAGTAATGGAAGCACACTGTACATCAGTGTTTTTCATGTGACTTTGTGTTTGCATATGTTCAAATGGGGGAAAAGGTGTGTGTCAAACACCTGGCATTTACATCAGCTGATCAGCTGTTCAAAAAACAAAACATATGGCAAAGTACCAATGACATCAGCAAGGCAGAATCCATTATTATTATTATTATTGTTAGGATTATTATTATTAGTAGTATTATTATATCCTTTATTTAACCTGCTAAAGTCTCATTGAGATTAAAATTTATTTTTCAAGAGACCTGGCCAAATCATCCAGTGGGTAAATCTACGAACATGCAGAGAGGGCAAGGCAGCAGAAGCATACAAAATGCAGTGATGCACACAATTTCCAAAACCAGCAATAAAACATGGCACACAGTGGTACACAGTATCCAGCTTCCTTAGGCATTTCTCAGGTGCATCTAAATAAAGTAGATCACCATAATTTTAACAAATAATAATCAGAATCAGATTCAGATTCAGATTCTGATTCTGATTCTGAAATAATAATAATAATACATTTTAATAACTGTATAACTGTATGGACTTCACGTTCCATTGCTCTGAAGCATATCACATATTTTCTTTCTCTATTGAATCCTTGGTAGGAGAGGCTCCCAGCAGAAGTTAGCTCAGGCCCCAGGGAGCTCCAACTGGCACATCTTAGATTCAGCTGCCGAAAAGCATTTCATTCACAAGCTATGTTGTCAGAAAATCAAACCTAGAGCAGAAATGGTAAGCAAGCATGCACATCATGAAAAAGTAAATGTGCATTTGGTAGTTTCTCGCATTACAAAGTTTACCTTTCAGCAATTTTCTAAACCATTCCCTTTTGCAACTGCATTACCACACAATGATGTAAGTTCAACATGAAATAAAAGGAGGTTCACCCGTTTGGTTTTATGTAAAGACTTTAGAAGATAAAAAACTGAACAAATCCAAGTAGACAAATGTCACATGACTACATCTTTTTACATGTATTGGTACAGGTTAGTCAAGCCTAGGGCTGGTGTGCTACACAACTGAGGCAGTTTTTATGCTAGATGCTCTTTATTGGAGTTGAGGTGTTTACTTGAGATATATTTAGTTTAGAATATAGTTAGAAAATATCAAAACTAAAAATCAAAAACTATCTCAAATTATAAACCCTACCTTTCTGCTGCTTGTACAAGTGTTTTCTGTTGTGGTTATAACCTTTATTTTCTTTCTCTAATGCACTCACACACTCAAATGTTTGAGCCGTAATTTTAAAGCAAAAAGGATTTTTTTTTTCTGACTGTTAGCAAACCCAAAGACTGAAGTCTAAAAACTTGCTTTCATCTGACACAACAGTCTGAAGGTTTTTTGTCTGGATTCCTCACAGATGTATTTCTTCTGTTGAAGTGAAAATGTTGCATCAGCCAGAAAACTCCTGTATGTTGTTACTGGACACTGTCAGGGCCGAATGTTTTCCAGCTCATGAGCAGTTGGTATGCTTGCAGCCTTGTGGCCACGCAGAGTTAAATTGGTTGATAAGCAGACGTTCACAGCGGAGCCTCATGTACATCCTTCCATGACAGAATTTACCTCACGCTGACCCTCGCATACTTGTGGATGTGGAAAATATAACACTGGCTTCACTCCAGTAGATTCTCCAACAGGTCCTCCAACCTAAAGAGTATAGGTTGCTTGTCACCAGCCTTGGATATGACCCACAGGAGCCTGCCACCAGAAGGTGTACTGGACCTTCATCATCATGGCAACAATAAGCACGCTGTTGAGGTTGCATCACAGTCTGTAGCATTAACTTTCCTATTTCCACATCCAGCAAACTCAGACAAATATGAGCTTATATTTGTCCATCTGATGAACGTAAGTCCTAATATTCACTCTGCTTTTTGCTTCCACCATCTCCTGAGGGAAATATCTGTTTCTTTAACTGATTAATGCTTCACTATGCTCATCAGCAGGTAGCTCACCTTTTCTGCCATGTGACACTGCAGGCAGCACAGTGGCTTTATCAGAGCCTTCTCACTGAAAACAGCTGTCTGTGCATGGAAATGATGCTGATGAGAGCTGAAACTCAACCAGTGGTTGGTTACAAGAGTGAAACAAAAAGCTAGAAGATGCTTGTGTGTGTATGTATATGTATATGTGTGTATATACAATAAAAATGTTTCAGTGAATTCAGTTTGTTGAAGTGATTATTTAATGCAGCAAAAATGTAGTTCAGATTCAGATATCCTTTTTGTTTGGTCTTTGTAATCATATTTATTTCAAATTATGGTCCTTTACCTACATTTGTGTGTGTGTGGCTGAAATCAAATCCTTTATTGATCCATATGTCTTCAAAAATAAGTCACACAAAACTCTATTTTTACAAAGTGTGATAACAAAATACAGAGTAGAAATATATGGAAGTGATATCAGGCGTATTATCTGATTCATATTAGTCTTATTTATCTGCATCACTTGTGGCTATTTTAATAAATCTTGTTTTTTATGAACACCTTCTGAATGTGGGCCAACACTTGTATACACATGTGAAAACCACCCACGCACCATTTTCTACTATTGGATTTTTATCTTTGCACTTGTTGTCTTGTTAGTTTTTGAGTAAGAATTTTTCATCAGTGTATATTCATTGCAAAGTTTATGGCCTCTGTAGAAATCAAGAGATACCCTGAGATGAAACGCTGGACTCGGCTTCTCTCTCTCTACACTCTTGGGCTATTAGCATGGGAATTGTGAGACCAGTGTATTGAGACTCCTACACATTGCTAATTCATCACATTGAAAAAAAAGCTCTGTAGATATAGTTTTTTCCCTTGCACTCTGAGTTATATTGCATCTCAGCTTTTTCTTCACGCTTCAAATCCAATGTTTCATGTTTATTTTTAGGGGGGCATAAACAAGAGAAAGGCTTTAAGGGCTGAGATGAAAACAACTGGCCATAAAGTGCACCAAAAATGAATAAACCATCCTCAATCTAATCCACAACTTGTCATGGAACTTGGAGAGTGTCAGTCGAACTCACTGGGAGCCTGAAACAACCAAATCCCATTAAGCCTTTGCATGGGAGAGGCATTTTGTGGTCTAATTATAAAAATTGTAGTGAATGGTTAACAATAATTAACAACTGGCATGGGATGCTGCAAGTGGGACATGACCACATAAACTAGCTAGCCTCTGAGATTTGTCCATTTTTCTTTGACAAGTGAAACAGTCAACTTGAAAAAGACCTCTGAGATATTATTATTCATATAACAGCTATGGTTACATTTCTCTCTGAACTTTAATTATTCAGATTGTAAAAAGTGTCATTGCATGCTGTGCATAAATTAGATTAATGCAGCCATTAAATGATCAGTTGTTATCATAATCGGCCATTTAACCACACAGCTCTGTGTGGCTGTTGTAGTGGCTGCGTTTGTGTAACTGTTTATACAATCATGCAGTCCCTCTGTTTCCTACTCATTAGCATTTTCTGCAAATGTCTCCAAGCAACAAAGTGGGGGAGGCGGTGCAGGCGGGGCCTCAAACATCTCTCAGACACCCCCTAAGGATACTCTTTTCTCTCATGTCCATCCCTCTCGCAGCTCTTTCTCCCACTCTGCTGTCAAGGCACATCCTTAGAAACCACCCGGGTGTCACCATACTTCTTCCTGCAAAGACACAAAGAGGGCAGACACACTTTTAATCATCCTTTCTCGCCTCTGCTCTTCTTCTCGGCGGTCAAAATAACAAAAGCTGTCACACAGACTCATGTCGTCTCCCAGTGATCATAACGGATAATTACCCTCCCCCCGGGACTCCAGTCCAGCCCTATCTCTCCCACAAGCACTATTTCACTGTGGATCCCCAGCACTTGTGAAATGGCTGTGTCTCAGTAACAAGCCCTGAGTGGCAGTGATTCAGTCAGAGATATAGCCAAGTCGGGCCAACCCAAAGTACATCAACCTTCAACCCTTATCCACTGTTTCTTGATTTAAAAAAAAAAAATCTTTCTTTTCTCCAAAAGAAGACTTATAAATCAATGAGACAGGGCGAGTGTCAGAAATTGTTCGGCGCAGTCGTTTTTCAAGTGGGACATCATCCTGTCCAGGTGAGGGATGAGTCTGACCAAAAGGGGGCAGTGTTGTTATTTTGAAAGAGAGGAAGGACTGACGGCCTGTCTGTGCTGCTGCAGTGCGTGAAGGAGTGAGCAATTGAATGAGTGAGCAAGTGAATGAGTGAATGGGTGATTGAATGAAGGGCAAGGGCAGATAACACGCTCACTGACTGACAGAGGGAAGCTACAGCGATCAGCATCGATCCCGCCTCACAAGACCCCCAGCCTCGGCCGGTGGTTGCTCCACCGACCTCCGGGGCACAGCCAGATGCTGGATTATCAGCCTGGATGATTGCATCTCTGGGCAAATATTTTATCTGCTACAATACAAAGTGTTGCTTTTTGAGCTATCACACGATATTTCTGCAACTTACAGTGACTGCTTTTTTCTTCCTTGAAGTGGGGTCCTGGGATGAAGTCAGAATTTCCTCAGATGTACTGGCAAATATCAAAAGATTCTAAATATATCCACTACTGTATACATATGGTGTGCATTTAAAGCAAGTATTTTCTTGGAGCACTGTAAATATGAACTGAACTGAAGTTTGTCAAGTTGAAAATATTAATAAGATGCTGATTAAGTTATACTGGAGGGAACGTATTGTTCACAAGGGAATATCTAATGCAAAGCATCAGAGAGAGGCTGCTGTTTTTAAAGCAATTTATCAGACACCCATTCGACCCTATGATGTCCAGGTTTAAGCGAGACCTGCCTTAGGCTTGTATTTATGGTTTTCAGTGATGTTACAGGTGTGGTAGACTATCTGCGTTCCAGTGGTGTGAGAAGCTAATTCTCTTTTCCTTTTATCTTCATCGTCTGCAACAGAAAAAAAAACAGAGAGGTTATGGGAAAGATGTAAGAGAATGAAAAGGCTTCTGTTTTAAAACTACAGTACAAATACAGCCAAAGTCAATACAGATGTATGAGTATCAATTGCAAAGACTAGATTTATGGCAGAATATAAGAGTCGGTAACTATTAGACTCAATTTGTACAGTTTTGTCTCGAAGGGCTTTAGACCTCAAACTAAATCCTCCCAGATCATGCGGAATCACAGAGGCGGGAGGAATCGCAGGCAACCTTATGATGAATGAAGCTATTCCAATCCCTCCTCGCCTCCTCCTTTTCACTTCTCTCTCATCTCTACTGACATACCTTGTACCTACACGGCCAATCATAGTATAGAACAGAGTGAAATCGTCTTCGAAAAGCAATTCACTCCTTCCTGTGCCTGCACTTTTGGTGTCAGGATGGTAATTTGTAAACCACAGAGAAAAACTTCAGACCCCACCTGCTATTTAAGATCAGTAAACACCAGCGTGATGATGCTGTTACTTCCTGCAATAATGCAAGTCCACTTCTCCTCTTTCTCCTTCAGCCCTCTCCAGGTCTGAGAAGGAGAAGGAGAGGGTAAAAAGAAAAAAAATGTTTCCAGCGAAATCTATAATCGAGATCCCTCATCCTACTCCCCCCCGGTGTGGCCAATTGGTATTCTACAGGATCTTCTGGCCCCCTATGGTGTTCCCAATCTCCAACTAGGAAGGAAAGAATAGAGAGCTACTAAGCCCCTGGATGGAGAATGCCTAGCTGTGGATTAATGGGTAGGAGAACAAATGAAGTCCAGGAGAGGGTTTATATCTATCAATATAAAGTAGCAGATTAGGCATAGAGATGACTGTGTCTCTGTTTTCATTTGTCAAAGTGTTTGGCCACATTACTCCATTGACAGAATCAACATAGCTTGGTGAAATTAGAATGGGATCAATGGCCCGAAGGGGGAAGCACGGCATGTTCTGCATGTAAAAATACAGAGGCGAGGGTTTTATTCTTAGGTGTATATTAGGTGCACCGTGTGTTTTTGTGAAGTGGTGCTCTGCATGAGGACAGACAAGAGAGCTCACAGAATCCCTCATTTTCTCTGCTCTATACTTTATACAGCTTTTGAATCACACATTTTCTGTAGCTGCATATTTGTTGAGGTTTTATATGAATTAAACAACAACATAGTATTAATAAAAATACAGAGATGTTTTTTATTATTATTATGTATTCAGGTGGATTGACACAAACATCTTTGGCTTCTTTTGGTATATCAGATTATAGATTATAAATCAAAACTTCTTCTTCCTTCCACACAAACTTCAGTCTCGTGTCTGAGCAACATGTCTCACCCACGCCAACTAAGCAAGTAACAAGGCTGAGCAGTGAATATACATCAATGAACTATAATCAACCACCAAAACATTTTGAAACACTGCACTATAATTCTCTCTTAAGAAAAAATAAGGATTCTATTTTCTGGCCATTTATCCAGTAGAACCTCTGCTGGGTTCAGTTTGTAAACCTGTATTTAGAGGAGCAAATAGCAAATGTAATCATCTTTAAAAAGGAGGTGAACAGATAATTCTGTTCCACCTTTGACCCACAGAGACAGGACTTTTTTCTTTTTTTTACTTGGAGGCAAAATGATTTGACAAAATCATCAAGACTTCCTTCACAGTTCCTTCATAGAGCTTTGAAAGTGTTTTATTTAATTATTTTTTTCTAGCCTTTTTCTTTCTTTCTTTCTTTTTTTAACCTTTCTGGTGCTTTGAGAAGCTTCAACCTCTGTGCCTGTCTCAGGCAACCTTGGTCGATCCTGTAATGAATTTAGCCCGTAGCAATAACTGTGCCAATCAATAGCAATCCGTGGTATGTCATTGACAGGTTAGACACTGTGATGTTTGGCCATGGCGGCTAGTCAAAGGAATCAAAGGAAGTCCAGCAGTTGTTGTTCAGCACTTCAGACAAGTGAGCACACACAGGCAACCTCACCCCCACCGACATCTACAAAAACTAAGAAATATCATTACAAATATCATTCATCGATCAGCCACATATAGGTTCCTTTAATGGCGAATATGATGGTGAAATCACACTTGTGACCTGTATCATTTGAGATTTACACAAGTTGCACTTTGGGCAGGTACCGTCCCTTCAGTGATAGTTGAGTCATTTAAGCCCCTGAGATTCTGAATATGGAAAGAAAAAAGCTACAAGGTGTCTGAACATCTGCAGAGCTGAGAGCTGAGCTACCTTGCATCAACTATTAAAGCCCCAGAGTGGCGTTACCTCATCTGCGGTGTCATGATGCTTTGTCTGCTCACTCCGTTCAACATTTGCTTCATGCAGGGAACCAAGAGCAGGAGGCCACTGTTAGTTTGCTTCAGTGGAGCTTTCCAGACACACACTCCCTCTGGTGCAGTGACTCATCCTCTCCACTTTACTCGGGCTAAAATCTCTGCCTCCTCATGGCATACACACATTTTAGATTTACTGATGTTTGACAGTTGATTTTAGGTTAATCTTATTCTTATCTTCATTTAAATTTGGTTCAACTTAAACACATCGGTAGTAGATTCATTCACTTTCAATTATTGCAGTGCCAATTTTTGTTGGCAACACATGTGTAATGTATCAACACTTTGTCAGTCACATGGCAAGTGTCACTCATGCTTTTTGATTTTTTTTTTCCTTGTTTCTTTTTTCCTCACTTTTAAAGCCTGCAGTGACACACCAGCTTGTAGCTGAAGTTAAATGTGTTGTTGACAGCCAATGGCCTACAGACAACACCCAAACATCTGGTTACCTGCTTGATTTGTCTTTGCTGTCATGAAAGGAGATCTGAATGAACATCCTATCATAAAGCATTTAGACCTGTTGACGCCTCCAGTGACTTGTTGTGTTTTTTGGCCAAAACACCAGTGGTCTAATAAAGGCTGAGCAGCTCTGAGCCTTTACAATAGTGAATATCACTCCTCCACATGTCCCTGCTCAGTCCTTCCATAACAAAGCCATCAGACACATTTGCAAGGTTGGTTATGTCATGTTCCTTTTACAAAGCAATACCCTCCAGCTAGGGGACTCTAAGGGATTGGAA
The DNA here is from genome assembly GCF_046630095.1 of Trachinotus anak. Taxonomy (NCBI): domain Eukaryota; kingdom Metazoa; phylum Chordata; class Actinopteri; order Carangiformes; family Carangidae; genus Trachinotus; species Trachinotus anak. The sequence goes on along the minus strand of NW_027273872.1, from coordinate 580,605 downwards.
TTTTAGTTCCCTTCGTCATTTGTATGTGTCGAGGTGCCCGCTGTGGCAAATTGCAATTCCACATCCCATAAGGTCAGCCCTCGCACTTCCTCCTTGTTTCTCTTTCTTTGGGTAGAAAATGACACTCAATAAGGGCAGACTGGTAAAATGTAAGAGGAAGAGGAGTAAGAAGGAATGTTTTAAGTCGAAAAGATTAGCTGGTATTAGTTTTGAGTCTCAACTCTCTTCTCAGAAAAGCAAAATTCAAATGACCAGGAGTCTGTGCATTGTTTCTAATCCACAATCAAAAGGAACTTTACATAATAACCAGGTTTATGTTGCATAAGCCTGGTTACTAATCATTTTAAACACGTTGTCCCTGTTTGCACCATTACATAAATCTGACAAATATGCATCATATTAAGTTTATTAGTTTATGTTAAAACTGTTTAACACAAATTAATGGAAATTTTAAATGCAATTAACATATATATATATATATATATATATATATCTCAAATATTAGGCCAAATATTTTTTGAGTGTTTTATTGCAATTAAAATAGTTGCAATAAAATATAATGTGCCATTTATGTACACTACAAATATAAGTGTGTATATAATGTGAAATTTACTGCGTACACATTAACAATACTGAAATTGTATCATTCACATTTTATTTTAGGAGACATGTACAAGTTAAACCATCACTGTGTTCCAGAATACTCCACTTCTTCTCACTCACCGTCACTTCTGAGCTTTCGAGAAAGTCATTTGAAGATTAAAAAAAAAATCCAAACAAGAACGCTTCCAGATCTTCCTATTTTAAAGCCATCATTATAGCAATGCAGTAATAAAGTCCTGTTTTATTGCTCACGAAGGAATATATAGTCACAGTTGATTTGGCAGGGACACACTGAAAGAAATGCTTTCATTTCTTTTGTTCATATGTTTAATAATAATAAAAAAAGTTGTACAATTTTGGCAGTAGCTGCACCACAAGATGTTATCCGTGTGTTTTTGAAGAATATCTGAGCCAGTGGATCAGGTTCAGCATCATGACAGAGCTGACTCATTATAAACCCACCGGCACATGTACTTAGCACCTGCATGCAAGCCAGACGTAAAGAGAGGGGAGGATGAAGCAGAATAAAGTAGAATAGACTGCTATTATTATTTTGACTCCAGTCAGAAACTCCACACTGAGTCAAACTGACAAAAGGTCAAAACCATGTCCTAAAAATCAGGTCATTTAGTTCGTCCTCCTTTCTTTTATCATTTTATCCTTGGTCTGCTTTCTTTTTTTCAGTTTCTCTCTTCTATTCTCTGTACCCTCTTTCACTCTCTCTTTGTAACTCTCACACACTTTCTCCCTTTCTCTGGTGGTTGTGGAGGCATGAATGCAGGCGGCAGATGGCTGGGATGTTTCACGTCTCAGAGGGATTGTGCTCGTCTCATTCCCCATCCTCTCTCTCTGCCAGCAGGTCAGCAAGGTGGGCTGAAGAGTAATTGGCAACTGGCAGGGAGAGAGCTGACACAAGGGCTGTTCAGGGCGGCATTAATTGACAATTGTAAATAACAAATGGAGCTGATGATTCAAATTACCTGTCCACACGATTTCCCCCATTTACTGTGTCCTGAAACGTGACCCAACATAACAAATAATTGTTAAGATTTTGTCTAGGCTAATGCCGGGAGTTTCCAGCCAGGAGGGGGGGGGGGGGGGGTGTCTGAGCAAGAGTGGGAGAGAGAACGAGTGAGAGAGAGCGAGAAACACATCAAGGAACAGATTGTTAATATCAGCCGTTTCATCTGGCCGATTGTGAAATAAATGGCAATGGGGCTTGCAGTAACATGGTGCGACACGCCGCGGCGTCTAATGGGACGAGCAGCTCTCCACCAGCAGGGACCTAATGAAGTGCGACATCGTTTTTCACCCCGCGACCACGACAATGTCAAGGTGCTGCAACATGCCATTTGTGAAAGGATGGTGGCAGGACATCACCTGCACAGCTGATGGTGTGTGTGTGTGTGTGTGTGTGTGTGTGTTTGTGTGTGTGTGTGTGTGTGTGTGTGTGTGTGTGGACCAGCCAGGCATCAAACCTCCACACAACACTTGGGTGACTTTGGAAAATCAGGCATCAATACCATCAATCGACCTTCTGTTGACCATGAAAAAGACACCCCACCCTCCTCTTCCCATGTTGTTTGGCCACAAACCCACAGGACAACACAACTCAGATGGGAGACACAGGAGGCGACCTTGTCGAACATAGTGCACTGGGACATGTTTCTATTATTACAGGTCTGGAGGCAGTCATGTGCCAGAACACAAAGCATGTTTTACGGGGAGGGATTTTGACTGATGATGGGGGAAAGTTGGAAAAAGGCTGCAGTGGCATTTGATTTACTAGCTTCTTGCAGCAGTGTAATGAGGAGTAATTCTGCCTTGACACCCGACGTCTCCCTTTCCTCCCTTTCCTCTGTTCCTCCATTCTTATGTTTCTCCCACTTTACCTTTGCCTATGGCAACCCCCCTCCTTTAGTGTGGCTTGTCACAATTTTAAGACTTCACCTCAGCTGGTGCCTGAGTTTTAGTGCTCCTTCCGCAGGCAAGAAAAACCTGATATGTGTCTTATTAAGCAAAAGGATTCTGCATGTATCTTCATTAACAGGCTATTAAGAAGACATGCAAATGTGAAAAAGTGACTTCTGGTGACTAATATCCTCCAGGGAGATTACAGATAACTGAAAGGATTTATATTTCAAGGGATATACAATGTTATTGAGTGCAAGTTCACAGCCGAGTAAATCATTTGTTAAATTGAACACTTCACTTTTGTTAAGTCACTGGTCCTGTCTGTACATAGTCTGCTACAGAAATAGATTTGCCTTCTCTATTCCTGTTAACAACCTTTTTGTGACTCATACTCTGTTATCTGAGGTCAGGTTGCACAGCGCGGCATCTGAAAGCCCTAAGTTTTACAGAGATGGGTAAGTAGTTGATAAGGAGAGAAAACACTATTTAAACAGCTCTTCACTCACACTGATGATTACTAGGCATTTTCAAGACAGATTGCAAGGAGCCGCCATCTACGCAGAGCCGTATACAGCTCCAAGGACTGTCACTGGTGTGCAAAGAAGGAGCTGGTAAACATAAGAAACACATGCACAAACACATAACCAGATCTATTAACAATGGCCATATGAAAGAGGGTCGTGATTATAACTGTCAGGTACGATCAGCCATCTGTCTGATGAACAGCGTTAATCAGAGAAAGCTCAAAGGGTGTGAGGGTTCAAAGGGAATGAGGAGTCAATGTGTTGTGCGATTAATGAAGAGAACTGCATCAGAGTTTCAAAGCTTTGCTGCTGTTGTTTTTTCTCCTTCACATCGGTTTGCTTTCCCACTAGAGTGGAGGAGTCAACTGTAATTTCTGTCCTGCAGATAAATTCGAAATGGAAACAGACACAACTCTCTCTCTCTCTCTCTCTTGCATTCTTTTTCTCTCTCTCTCTCTCTCTCTCTCTCGCTCCCCATTCCAAGTCTTAATTAGCCAATGCAAAAGCAAACAAGCCATTTTATATTCAATGCACCTTTTGTACAAGTGACTTAAACAAAATTTTCCTCCTCTTGTGTCTGTATTCACCTTAATTTAATACCTGCACATCTACCCACCCATTATCTTTATGGCATGGCCCATTGTGGGCTCAGGAAACCTGAGACCATTCTGTGCTCATTAAAACTTCCCACTGTGGTCTGTGATCAGGGTTCAGGGTTACTACACTCCGATAATAAACTCGTCCAACACTTCCACATTTTCATAGGCTTAAAAGTATCGGACGCCAACTGTAAAGTGGAGCACGCTCAATTCAAAAACATTTCACCAGAGGTGTCAACCTTTTAAAAGAATATTTGTGAAATATAAATTTGAATTTTGCATCATTTCAAATGCTAAATCTGAATATTGAAACTAAACTCTAAATGTAGAATGTAATCGTAAAAAAAACTAATATAACAATATATTGTGTTTGAGTAACAAAATCATTCATAAATAATAAATAAATGCTGCCACTTGGCCGCAGTAACAAAGCTCTGTTGCACTGGGTAAATCGTGTTTGTGGTGACCTTGCTGTGCTCAACCTTTCTTCTCTGTTCTCTCTTGCTTTTATTTTGAAGGAATAGTTTGACAGCACTCTCATAGTTGTACAATAAATCTGTGGCTGGAACCAACACAGCAGCCAGTTAACTCAGCATTTGAGACTGGAAACATGGGGAAACAGCTGGACTGGCTCTGCTCAGAGGTAAAAAAAAATCCACCCTCCAGGTCGCTTCCCTGTGTATTCTTTGTTTAATTCTTACAAAGCATTAAGCACATGAATGACGACTTTACAGGAGGTTGGTGCTGGGGATGTTTTCTTGGCCTGGACCCATTCCAAGGCAACCAGCAGAGGAACTTACTGATCCTGACACTGCTTTTTATACAGATTAACATGTTACATCTTATTGTTTTAATTAATGAGCCACCAGCTGTTTCACCTGTTTAAAGTCTTTATGCTGCTCAGATAATAACATGATTAGATCAGCACTGATCTAAGTTACCTTGCAACACATATTTACAGTAGATTCAGACTCCTTTTTCTGAAGGTGAGAAGAAGACAAACACACTGGGTGCCCGGCTCAGGTGTAAGCAGTGCCATATATGATAAAATAGAATCTGTGGTCAACTATAAATAGTAACCATAAAATATTTACTCTTAGTAACATACAGTATTAATGAGTACTCCTTTTGTATTCTCTTTTTGTCATTTTGTAAACCTAAAAAAGTGTCTCCTGGAGGCCACTTTTTCATTTCTCTGACTGAAGTTGAAGCAGATCACACACTTCATGGATTTGGGTCTCAAGATAAAGGCAGCGTGGAGTCTGGCTATTTCAGCACAATCCTTTCCCCCACAGGTGGATCACATCCCTGCAGCACAACCCTAACCCCTTCTCACCCAGATGATAAATATTTCAGGGAGAGAAATCAGTGGATATACAGGAAGCTGTAAAGCTGGGCTGTATGACTTGGGAGAACCAAGTTCACGTTACAGGGATGTAGGGGGAAAAACTCAGAGATCAGTAGAACAGTTTGTATAGTCTGCTACACACTCATTTACACAAGTTAAATCCAAAAGGTGGAACGAAATTCATTTAAAGATTTATTATTATTTTATTATTATTTATTATCATTTTGTGTCATGTTTTAAATCTAATTTCAAATTGAAATCAAAGTGATTTTAGCATTTATTAATTGTACAAGAATTTAGGTATAAATAATGCTATTGTCTTCAGTAGAGATAATGATATGCATCATCTTTTCCATGTTTCAGATAATCTATGAGAATATGTCAGATATGAGACACAACCTCAGCATCTATGAATGTGGTGCTATACATGCATATAATTTTATGGTTATACATATGATTCACCCCAGCATCTCTTTAGGGTCATTACACAAGTTGTATTTGCAGGACACAGGAGCTTTTCCCTCTGTCACTCTTTACCATCCAGACAGCGCTGTTTTATTACAGTTACTAGAGCACGAGTTAAAGGACAGCTCAGGGAGCAGTCCATCCACCTCGTGTCTCCGCTGCTTGGTTCATGTGGAGCAGGTGAAGGTCAGTGTGAAGCTGAGGGGATATCAAAGCCACTATGTCTGTTCGACTCTGTCGCTTTATGTTCCCTTTCAGTAAAGACGCTCTCTCTCTCTCTCTTTCCTCTTCTTTAAACCCAGGCTTTCTCTCTGACCCATCTATCCTCCCTCTTTCCCCTTTCTCTCTTCTCTGTTCTCTTCCTCACTCTCAGTGTGCCCGCCAACTTCTCCACACTATCTTTTTTTGCTCTTCCTTCCTCTTCGTGTGTGTTTCTGATTCAAAATAGCGTCAATACAAGTCACTTTCTCTCCCCTGTGGCAGAGTGAGTTCAAGTGCTGATTCCAGATCTTCACATTCAATGAGTCCCATGCAGCCCGCACATCTGCAAAGCCTTGACTATACAGCACACATCACCTGGACCAAGGGAGGGATAGTAATGTGTTTTACTGGAGACATGTACAGTAGCAAGGTACTGCAGCATGATCAGTCTCTATAATCACCACTGAACATTGTTCCTTCAGATGCACATCAAATAAATAATAAAACAGGAGGCAACAAATGTAACATAATGTATTCTGTCTGCATTTAGCTGAATACATGTGGATATTTTACAGTTTTTTTAGAAAGAACTTTGTAATTTGAAACAAATTATAGAGAAAACAGATAAAGTGTTCTGAGACATGTGAATTATGTCTTCAGTTAGTCGTGTTGAGTATACAGGGAGTTTCCTTTCATTATATCTACGTGGAAACTTCCTCCATGTTGAATTGTTTGTTTTTCCTTTTCCTTATGTAGCTTAGAGAAAGACCAAGAGTCCTTTCAAGAAAATTCCACAGGTATTTACAGACAGATATCAGTTATTTTCTAAGAAATTATAAGAAACTATGGGACCTGTAAATAAAACGTAAAGGAAATATGCATCTCTCCAATTAAAAGATAGCATATGGATATCAATTGGTTAGGTTAAAATAACTTAATCAAATTACTTCATGTTTTTAATTTCAGTCAATGCTTTGTTACTGATTTTTTCAAATACAAAATCTAAGCAAACTAAAATTGAAAAGTTCACTTTCTCTCTCTCTCAGTTCATGTACTGTGTGTGTATCGAGCAATTTTTAGTGGGAAGACCCTACCATACTCTGCTGGTGACACAAGCAGTTACAGGTTGAATCACTGTTGCATAGTATTACTTTAAGTTTTTTCTAACCATTGAAGTTCACTAAGTGTACCTTTTTCGTTTAACACAATGACCTGTGGCAGGGAAGCAGAGGGTTCCACTCATATACACACCTGGCAGCTGCCTTCGCCGCCGTGTGTCTGTGCTGTTGGTCTCTGATCAACCGCAGCAGTGGTTTGGGTTCAGTGGTTCGCTCTGCAAAAGTAGTTTTTGAAGCTTTGAAGAGCACTTTCTTTTCCAGCAGTTTTAGGGACTTGACTGGCGAGCAGTCAGTTGGTTGTCACAAAATCATGATAAATTCACATTCAGGCACTTGGCTAAGATTTTACTGGTGTTCATAGATTTTTAACCTGGTAAAGCTCAGAAACTACTGTTCTGATTTTGTCACACCCTTCATTCAGAACACATATATCACATAATAATCTGTCACCACTTGCTATGAATCTTTGCTGTGCAAATAAACCTTTAACTCAAGCTGCTGTTAGTTGGACAAGCACAGGGCAGGAGATTGGATCTGAAATATATGAGGAATATGTAGCTCAGTAAAATAAGTAATGGGTGTGGCCTGGCACCGGTCATGATGAACCAAATGATCATTTTTCCATTCTTTGTTTGGTAATGTGCTGAAAAGTCCAGGTGAAAAAGAAAAGAAGCTCCCCAGAGAAAACTGGTGTCCTTGTGCAGGAGGTTCACAATCGCCACAAGCAAATAAAAAGCACCTATAATTAAATTGGCAAGGGAGGAGAGAACATATGTTGTTCTGGTCCTGGGAGAACTGTTGCCTGTTGGCTGCAGGAGCCAGCCAGCCTCTGCCATACATCACCAATCAGTGGGTAATAAAGGGCTCAGAGGATGGGTTCACTATTTTTCAAGTCGGCCTTAAAGGTATAAGAATGTGAAGAATTGTACATCTATTAATTGCTTTTTTATTGCCAATGTGTGAACAGATTGTGAAAAATTAGACCTTCTCTGACTCTGTCTGTTGCCTGTAACTGTGAACTGATTGTATCCAACTGATCTGCAGTTGGTGTATTTATGATCTTATTTCACCTGTATTTTTACAAGTTTGCTCTAAATTCCAACAGTTTTTCAACCATGACCAGGTGTAAATCCAATTAAGACTATTATGAAGTACACAAAAAATTGTCACTGAAAATATCAGTAAAATGTTACATGATTGAAAGCTATGTCATCGTACAGTAATTATATTTTTTAAGATGAAGTGTGGGGTGTTTGATCTCATGTATAACAACAACTGTGAGTACACCTGTGACCACTGTAAAAGAGCTCACGTCACCTGTGATCACCGCAACAAAAGCAATTACACCTGTGATTTCCACTTAAGACTAATTGTATGAACAAGGTTACAAAATAACCTCTGAACACCACAGCTTTTCAGTGTTGGTCTGACTTCTCAGAGATGGGAGAGAACGCAGCAGACACACGGGATGAGTGGTATGTGTGGTGGCTGCAGAACATCTTGGTTTTCTTTGCCCATGTTAACAAGTTGAAGCGGACACACGCGCCTCACTCCTCGCGGCTGCATCGTGTGGTCTAGAGATTCAGCGTCTTGCCTTTTTTTCACTTGTTGACCAGGACATGTTGACATCATACCAGCAACATTACACAAAACTGACACATTTCACTATGGTTGTCATATTCAGATGCAGCCTAAACATAGACAAAGATATGAAAAAAATCTCTATATATATTTTTTAACCTTTGTAGCAGCTGCATGTGGAGACAGTGACATTTTCTGTCAAAAGTAAATCAGAAATCAATATAATCCAACATACAAGTACCCTGCAAACTCAGCAATGCAGCAGACACACAGCTGGTGTGAACGCACACACATACACATACACATACACATACACGTGAGCTGTGGCAGTTCAGCAACGCAGCCGCCACGCACATGTAACGCAGGCATAGTGCAGAGTTGGCAAGTCTGCTGCAGTTAATAAATGTAAAATATGTTGTGTCTGTACGTTGACGCTAAAAGGACACCGAGTGCCTTAAAGTGACGCCACAGGGTTCCTGCCCAAGTCTCCATTCATGAGTTGGGAATGAGAATGAACTGATGCAGCAGTGGTGAGGATGCACAGGAAGAGCCATATTACCAATAACAGAAGGTGCCTTACCTAGATCCTTTAAAAACTGTCACTATGCACAATTCACCAAATTACACAGCCTTGGATTGAAAAACAGACGTAAGGGTTTCTGCCTTGGCAGAGAGATTATCTGTGGTGTTTGGTGTTTCAGTGACTGATCAGACTGTGTGAAGGACAGTGTATGAAGTCAACCTCCATGGACAACATCCAAGAAGAAAACCATTGCTCACAAAATAGAACAAAACTGCATAATTCAACTTTGCCAAAGAAGATGAAGGATGGTCTGATCAATGTTGGCAGCACACTCTTTGGTCAGATGAAACCTGCATAAATTAGTTTGGATCAGACTGGGTCCAGCATGCCCGCCGTGGACCTGGCCAGGACTGCCACAGTGACTGCACAGTGCTGACTGTGAAACATGGAGGTGGGACTGTGCTGATGTGGGACTGCATCACTGCAAAGGTGTGTCTACTCAAATACTGACTAAAGGATGACGCCCAGTCTCAACAAGCTCGGCAGGGGAGGGGGGGGCTTTCAACATGACAGTGAGTTTTTAAGAAGAAAACAAGTGAAAGTTGTGACCTGGCCAGTAAGTCCCCTGACTTGAATTTCATAAAACACCTTTGGAGTATTTTAAAATTGCAGGGTCGAGCAACAAAAGTCCTCCAGCAGAGACCTGAATGAAAAGAATCATCTATGAGGGACAGGTATCACCATGCCCAGAGAAAGAAGCAAAGCTGTCATCAAAAACAAAAGTGGACAAACTAAATATTTGAGAAAAATAAAAAAGAATGGAATCTCTTTTATAAAAGCTGTGCTACCTCTTGTTTCAGTCTGTTCTTTAATATGGGATTTTCATTATATTCTACATTTCTATGTTTCAAACTGATTAGCTGCATTGTTCTTGGGCTGTGACGACAAACTAATACAATTGTATTAAATGGACCAAATTTATAATCACATAACACTTTAATGATACTAACCAGCAGTGTACTCAGTTTCTTTATATGCTTTATATATTCCAAGTGTCAGAAACACTGAGCAAGGAAGTGTTCATACATGCCCTGCCCGCTTGAACCTGAAATAGTCTAGAACATGACCGTGCCATGGACTTCTGCCTTGGTCTCAGCAGGGGGGTAATTCAGGGGAACACCTCAAAATATATGACACTTAACATCCTGAAAGAGGCACATCAATGTGAGACAAGATTATCAAAAGATTTGCTAAATTTGGCACAATTCAACAAATATCCTAACTGGCTTATTTCACTCATTCCCATTTGATCGGATTGATTGCTGGCTGCCATTAAGTATTCCATTCCTATTAACCACTGCTGAATGGGCTGAGGCGTTTATTCCCCGTGCTTGACTGCTTAACCGAAATAAACCTTGGGATAATTGCTATAGGAGTGTATGGGGGTGGTAAATTGAGGTTGTGCAGTGCCCTACAGCCTATTTATAGATGTTCAGCCAACTGCTTTATGAAATAAAGTGAGAGAGCTAGCTTGTGCAGTTGTGTGAGTGCTAATGTGTGGGTGTGGGTGAGCGTGGGTGGGAACCTGAATATGTGAGTCAGTGAGTGTGTTTGGTTGTGGGTTTGTGTCAGTTGTATTTGTGTCTGTGAACATGTACTAACCTGTGCGTCTCTTGAAAGGGCTTCTCAAGGTCATTTCTCTCAAAGGCAAGTGAAGATGTCACTGCTTTTGTTCATCTTCAGGCTGCAGTGGACAGACGTTCTCCATCATGTGCCCTGAAAGCAGCGTGTTAGATACTTCATGGCTGATGACGGATTCGCTTCTTGTCCAACATTTCACCTGTCTGCATTTTATGTTTGTGAAGCCCAGTAGCAGGCTAATTTTAAAACATCAGAAACTCAAACTGAATTTAATTCCAAAGGTGGAATTATATTGTAAGTAGTTCATGAGCTAGACCCTGAATTTCTATCCAAAGTTACTGTATCTGCAAAGTTGTGCTGTATGAACATGCCAATAAAACTTCTTTTTTTCTGAAAATCCATTTAAGATGCTATCTCTGCTACAGTAGCCTGACTGTAGTAGCTGCAGTTGACACGACTGGACTGTAACTTGACCATCTTGACTCTGCGTGGTTAGGAGAATTATGCAACCAAAAAAAAAGAAAAGTGGGTGATCTGTCTCTGCTGTGCACAAAAGACATGTTCTAGTTTCTCTGTGTGACCCCCCATGTGGCTGTGATGACAACCACCCACTCACACTTCACTTTTAGCTGAACTCTACCTGACACACAAGCACACAGACAACTCAGCACTGCCTACACTTACACATACACACTAGTCTCACCATAAAAATTCCCTAAACTGAACTGTAAACAGAACTACATGCCTGGCATTATCCCATACTTGCACCAAAACTAAACCTTATGACTTCAAGGACAAGGATAATTGTATCTGCTTACTCAAGTGCTCTTTACTCAAAAACAGTTTGAGATGCTTGTGGCCCTGAGAGTTTAACGCACTGCATCTTAAGAAAGCGCAAGCAAATAGACAAAACACAAACAAATTCAGAAAATATCTTCAAAAAAATACATCCATGCAAATGTGTCCCAGTTGGGTTCATCACTTTTTTATCTAGTTATTTCTCAGGGCATATTTTATCATTATTCCAATAGTCATAGAAAGAGAGGGGATGACACTTAACAAAGGGCCACAGGTCAGACTTGAACCAGGCCACTGTGGTTAGGACTACGCCTCCATGGTACACACTCTACCAGGTAAGCCAGCGGGCGCCTCACGTGAGTATCTGCACTACATGTGTTGTCTGATTGATGATGATATTTTCTAAATTTGCTTGTTTTGTCTGTTTGTGTGTGTTTTCTGAAGTTGTAGTGTGTTGTGCTCTCAGAGCCACTGTCCTGCCTTTTTTTGAGTGAACCTGCAGTAACGTCTGTTATTTTTATGGCCAGCAGCAAACCTTGGTGTGTGTGGGATTAGTCATACCTTGTAGGGGGATGTGTAGGCTGCTGACAGGTGTGGACAGACACTTCCACTCATTTCATTGCTTCCTATTGGGAGACCATACTGACTGTTAGGTTATAGTGGAGAATTTTCCTTCGGAGGAAAATAATAATCATCGTCCTGGACACCTGCACATATGGATATAAATTATGATATTAGAATTATGATATATCTTTCTAAGATTAATTTGCATTTCCAGAAAAACTATCTACGCTACTTTAAATGAGCTGCTTATAAAGTTGGTATTGCTACAGAGCCAACGTTAACAGCTTCCTTCAACCATTGTTGTGTTTACAAGTAAAAAGGTTTGATCCATCCTCTGAGCAGCACTACTTCTTCAGGGAAGACTGGATCATACAACCAGGCCAGGGCTAGCTAGTTAGCATGCTAACTTCAGTAGATGAAAACATGGAAGAAAAGAAAGAAGTGAAATGGAAGCAAAACAACAGGGTTGCTTTCCACCGTTGAAGACTGCTCTTTTGGTGAGTAAAGGAGTTTAATGCTGAACTCAAAACACTTCCTCTAGACTGAGCAAAGCTTTATTTACATAGCACATTTCATTCCAGGTGGACGCACAATGTGCTGCACAAAGCACGAGCTACCACAGAAGGTCTAAAATCTGGCCCACGTTATGAGTGAATCCAATTACATGCTGTGAAAAACCACTGGCCTCTAGCAGGTTGTTAAGCTCTCAGACTCCAGTGTTATCTATGGTGATATTAAAATCAACAGAAATCAAGATAAAATGAAAATGTAAGGAACTTTGGGACAATGGGCCATGAAAGCCATCAGTAAAAGTGCTGGTTCTTTTTGAGGGTTGATACACTGTAATAATTAAGACAGGAGTTGGGCATTTCAGTGTAAATGAAAAGTGAGTTGTCTGCAAAAAAACATTGGAGAAAAGTGCTGCTACACCTCTGCCTCTCATGTCAGACATAAAAACATGTAGAAAGGTAATAGGCGGCAATGGCTCTGTGTAAAAGTGTACCACCAGAGTTAAAAATAGTGAGTCCAGCTTATGTTCTGTAATTAGGTCACTGACCAGCGCCGCCTTTCTAGTTAAAGATCTCACATTTAACAAAGCGAGTTTGAAGCAAGCGTCTCATTCAGGTCAGTAGCTGAGACTGTATTCAGTGAGAGAGGACTTAACCTGGGTCACATTTAGTTACCTGTGTTGGCCCTTGACTATGGCACAACCCGTCCTTCTAGTACATCATGGGGTCTGCAGATGAAGGACGGTGTATTTGTTGAGCAGTCTGGTGCCTCTGTGGTGTGGATGAAGTTTATCTCTCTTGTACAGGTCCTTTTGGGGCCAGAAATAGTCAAAATTATTAACAGACCCAATTCCAGTAGCAATACAAAAGTTCAATACCCATTGTTGAGCACTAAAGAGACAACTAAATTTCCTTTCCTCTGAGAGGGGAGGGGGCCTGATAGAATACCAAGCTTCCTGACACTCTGAATAGTACCAGTTAGTGTCTCATAGTCCTGTTGGAGCTTAATTGATTGCTTAAGTCTTATATCATTGGTGCTCATGAACAATAATAGTATGGGCAGTTCACTGGATGTCAGTAAGTGTAAGTCAGACAATGTCCAGAATTTTGGCGCTAGGCCAGCAGTTTGGAAGGTTCCATTTAGAATTTCCACAAACCTTATGACAGAGTCTCCAATCAGAAGAAACTCTGGTTCCCATCCGCACAGCCTCCTCTGTGGAGGGAAAGGTTCGCAGAAGCCCCATCACCTGGGGACAGCATCCTTTGTGACACCATTCCTAGTAATGACCACAGGTGTGTCTGCTGCAGGAGATGCAGTCTGTTAGCTGCAGATTGCTTGTTGTTGTTGCTGGTTGGGTCAAAGAGAGGAAGTGAGATCCTATGCTTTCCCTTCACAACATCAGCCCAGGAGCCCTTTGGAGGATCACCCCAGCACCTGGCTCCAAAGAGCATGGTACATCTTGCTGTGGAGGCTCCAGAGCAGCAAGTTGGACTTTGAGCTGTGTTCGCTGCCAAAGTGCAAAGACCTGAAAACACAAGTTCAATAGCACAGAAGATTTATCTGTTTGGATGCATAATCAAGATGCTTGAGATTCCATCACTTTGTCATTGCTTTGGAAATATGTGTCTGTAAGGCAGTTACCTAAACATGTCAGTAGATGGTGCTGGTACATTGTTTTTGCACTTAGGTGTTGCGCGATTGTTGCTGTTTGTCCCCTACTGGGCACCGTGTTTTATTTACTTTGGCGCTGCGTGGCCGCCATTTTGCCACAGTGTCTGTTTATGGTTTGTAAGGTAAGCAGCACGATAAGTAGCTCTTCACATCGTAGTCTAATATCTTTACCATAAACAGTTAATATGCTACGTGACTTAAACAATGTGTGTAACGAGATGTTTGTTTACTATTTTCATGAAGTTTTAGGATTTTGTAACTCCGTTTTATATGAGTATGTTGGCTGTATTTACTGCTAGCTTCGTGTATTAGATCCGTGGCTACTGTGAGCAATTTACCTACCTGTGGGTTTTCTCTTATGCTCTGAGTTTGTAACTGAACCTGTTTTAAGAGCTTTAATACCTGTAGAGGTACAGCGCTTTATTTTGAATACTGTATGATCACTTTTTATGTCTTTACTGACACACAGTGTCTGTTTATGGTTTGTAAGGGATGAACTGAAAGGAGGGGTGTATTTGTTGTGTCTGTCTCCAGCTCTGCTTACTCTACCTTTAATGTTGGAAATCTCGGAGAGAGAGATGCCATGGGCCAAATGGCCCCTCAGCTTCTCCAGGGATGACACCAGGGAGCAGGTGAGCACGCGGGAATTAGAGAGTTGTAAAATCCAAGAGTAAACTAAAATCCTCAGTAATAAGTGACGGGCTAGCCTAGATCGTCCTCATTAATTTGGCCTGACATTTGGCTGATTAAGCATTCTAACGCTGAATTTAAAACAGGGGTGTTAGAATAAATGAAAACATAAGAATAACCCAGCTGATCTCAGTGGAGGGACAGAGAGGCGCACTCATGTGTTGTAGATGGTGCTAATGTTGGCTATGTAGCAATAGCAAAATGTACAAATAGCTCCTCCAAAACTCTTGACTTTTATTGTGGAAAAAAAACAGAAAAAACTAGATCAGCATCAGTGAGGCTACAAGCTTTCCCCATAGTTTCTATAGAAACCCAGTCACAATTTCAATATTAACTGTAACCCTAAACATAAAAACAGGGGGGCCTACAAGGACCACACTATCAATTAAAAGACACACAAAACCAAACAATATACACTACAGACAATCACACACACACCAAATGAAATCAAGCATCAAATGAAGGCTCCCAAACATCTGCCTGACTCTCTTCGTTAACTCCCCTGTAAGGTATGCTGAGCAAGACGGTAATGAAAGCGACTGTTCATCTAACGTTAATTGATCAAGCAGGTCCCGTGGGGACATTTATGTGAACAAAAGGAACAATTGCATTATTCAAGTCTCTTGAAAGGTTGAATCAATTAGTTATGTATCAGGCCCTGTGGTATCAAGGATAAAACAAATGAGAATGGGAATCCTTGTATTTCTCAGACAGACATGAGATAGTGACGGAGTAAATGACTGAGACAGTAAGTATGTTTAGTACAGAAGTACATCTGTTATTATCTTAATAAATATTTGAGGTGATTCAGACTGTGAAGGGAAAATAACTGTCTAACCTGTATTATATTTCTAACACAGACATGGGCATCACAACGTAGCAGTTTCCTAATCTATTTGGCAGGGAATGTACTGTATAACTGTACAGTGTTTCTCCTAAACTGTCAGGGCACAGAACCCCAATTAGGATTAGAGTTTAATGGGGCTTTTGGGGCTGAATCTGCTCTCAACAAGGCTGTTTCCTAGCTGAGCCAAAGCACCCCCAGCTAAAACTGTAGGTGATTATGCATGGCTGTCAATTCCATTTAGCCCATGGTTCCAAACTTCAAAAATGGACATGAAGCCTTCTGGTTTGCGTTTTGCCCTGTCCATTCAGATGATGGTGTTTATTTACCCAGTACAGGACGCCAGTGTGTGTCTTGGTAGTGATAAGGAGTAATCTGGAGGATACACATTTGGCAGAAATCATTAATGTGCTAGTGATGGTCCATGGCTCAATTCATATTTCATTATGCCCACTCCATGTCTGGCATTTTCAAGTTGTGGATATGAAAGATTCCATGGAGTGACACATCATCCCTCTGTTCCAGAGTTCATTTTCTAAACCCAAACCTCAAGCCCCAAGAAATATTTCCAAGAAATCTTTGTCTAAGGCGCTAATTTCAGTGGCAAGCCTTGAAAATCTTATCAGGGTCTGGTGTTATTTGACATTGCCTTGGGCACTGAATATTTAAACAAATCTTCTCCCTGCTGCCCTTAGACAAGAAATGTGCGAATAAAAAGCTTGAGTGGCTCCAACCAAATTAATTTATATCTTCTCCTAGTGAATGTTAGCTGTCCTCAGAAAAGATCAGGCCAAAGTTGTCTTTCCATTATCTTTGTTTATCCTGCAGCTTGATGTGACGTATGTATGTCATCTTCACTTTTAAAAGAATATAAAAAAAAAACAAAAAAAACAGCACATGATTTTGGGAAAAGGCTAGGCCCAATAATACTGTCCACAGTGATTTAGACCCAGTTTTCACAGAGTGTTTTTCACAATTCCAACTGACTGTTGTGGCAGATGTATGAGTGTAGTTGGGTTATACTGAGTTGGCAGTCTATTTTACCTTGGAAAGCATGGCAGAGGCAGAGTCTTTTATTTAAAAGAGCAGCAGCTCTGATGAAGCCCAAACCCCCCCCCCCCCCCCCCTACTGCTTTGAATTGCTTTTGTTGCCAATAAATGTAAGATTATTTTAACATCTATCATGAAGCAGTGGGAACGACTGAAGTTTCTCCTGATTTCAGACACATAACTCCTCTGCAGCTCTGGTTGTATTGCTCAGGGCACAGCTATTTAGTTTAATATGCACAGCATAAAGCATGGACTTAGTCTTTATCTCCTGCAAGTCTTCAGCACCAACATATAATCTGATGATTGAAATTAATGCCAGGGAAATTAACCACATACACCCCCACAAGTCACTACACTGAGATTTTACAGGAGGAGATTTGTAAGATAAGAACATGAATGCTGCTTTAAGGCACATGTATCCAAAGGTGTGATATGAAATGTAAACAAGCAGCCCTTTTATTGTCTTGGTGGGATCTGTTGGTATTGACTCATAAATTAGATTGGAGCTGCAGCACTGTCACTGCATAAGAGCTCTGAAGCCTCACTTGTAGTGGAACCTCAAATCAATCTTACTATAGAACAGGAATAATGCACAACGGGAATTATCTTGCAAGGCAACTTCTCACAGTATCCTTTTATCTGATGAACTGAAAATAGTGAAAAAGTTTAGAGTCACCGAGCACCTACATTGGCTGCACCAACCAATGTTGGCATCATTCTAGCGATAGAGTCTCTTTCAGTTACTTGAGAGACAATATTTTACAAAGAGGAGACTGAGATTGTCCGGTTCAGGCCATGAGGCAGGAGCTTGTCACCTTGTGGAAGGTGCAGAGAGTAGAATTGGGCAAGTAAAAATGAGAAGTGACAGGATATTGATTTGCTTATCGCTGCTGTGCAGACACACAGATGTGAAGGGCAAGAGAAGGGGGGTGTGGTGGGGTGGCAGTGGTTATCAGGTTTTCACGTCAGGGAAACTGAAAAAAAGAAAAAAGAGAGATTTATCAACTGATTGCTTCGCCTCAATTTTTGTTCCACTTTCTTCATGTGCTTTACTGTAAAAGCCACATACTTTTTAAAAGTAAATAAAAAGTGTGCCCAATTATTCGGTCGGGTAAATAGACGGTGCTATCTCAAATACTTATTGACGTGGCTCATCAATAGCCCATGCTCTGTAATTGCAAAATATATATAAGATAGACCTGTTAATTAAATTACATGGTATAATCACAGTGTTGTGACAAAACCTATTTCATGGTGTTTTAAGTGAGTAGCATGTAAAGATTGACTTTTTTTTTTTATATACAATATACTATATGGAATAAAGCTGATACACTTATCCTGAACTTACAGCAAGTGCATGAATAAGATGACGCTCAATTCCTGCAGTACAAAGGTTATAACGATGTTGCCCTGAAAATGTCCCCATGGCCATAAAGTTTAAATACATTTGCTTTTAGTCGTGGTTGAACGACACACAATCCAGAGTCTCAAGTGTTTTCTAGTTTCGAGTTTACCCAGCCTTCATTTATTGATATTGTTCTCTGTAACAAAGCAAGGTCTTGGCCTTACCCTGTAAAGTGCCTTGAGATAATGTATATTATGATTTGGCGCTATACAAATAAAATTGAATTGAATTGAATTGAATTGAATGTTCGATCACAGAAGACAGCTGAGGGTCAACTCTTCTGATGTAGACAGAAATGCAGCTAATTTCAGTGGAAATAAAAGGTGTTTGTAATGGAGCAGTGAGGAGATTAATATTCCCTACTCCCTCAACACATTTTCTAAAGGCTGCCTCACCATCAGTCAACCAAGGTAGCAGGAAATTTTAAGATAATGCATCTGATCTAAGTGCATGAGTTCAGGAGTCAAACTCAGGGGAAACTACTCAGATTACATATAATAAACTCAACAGAAGTGCAAACCAAGGCCAACACTTCCAGTGGTCCATCTGAACTCACAAGTGCATCAGTGGTAACTTTGAGTAATGAGGGATTATCAAGAGATACACTGGATCAGAAAATTCTGGTGCCACTTCAACACATCAGTAACAGCAGTACTGATTTGACTATTGATAAGCATTAGTCTCTGGCATCAGAATAATCCAACTGAACCACTTTAAGTTCTCTATTCATACTGTTGCATCAATGTGTAGCACATGAGGGTCACTGTCCAAACTATATTATTTCTTTCTGATTGAACAAGGTGTTATCAGTCTTACTTGGGGCAAGTACAGATGAGAAACTAAGAAAGTAGTTATGACAAGGAGTTATTCATCAAATACCCTAAGGCTGATTATCCAAATGTATCTAACGGCCCCTGTGAGACTAATTTCAATTCATCAAATTAGTGTAAGTTTGGAATCTTTGGAAAGTTCAATTAACGTTTTGTGCTTTGGAAAGAAACGACGTGCCACAGGGATTTCATTGGATAGCCTCATTGCTAGCTTCTCATCCTACTGAATCTCCACTGGTGAAAGAGACGACAAGGAGGAAAAAAAAGTTGTTGGCAGAGTTTGACATTCTTTTGGCAAAGTTCACATTTGAACAAGGTTAATCTCAGCTTCGTTTGGCACCGAGGCAATAGAGTTGTCAGCTTAGTTAAAAAAAATAAGACCATCTAAATTGATCTCTCAACTTCTCTCTTTAATAGAAAGATCACACCATCACATGGGAAAAAGACAAAAAAAAAAGAGAGAGAGACAAGGAAGCCACAAGAAGGGGACTGATTAAATTGTCTTCATTTACTTAACCGGCTGCTAATATTTCAATTAGAGCAACTGGAGGCAGTGACACTGTAAGGTTAAAAATGGAACAAGGGGAGAATTAGTCCAACTGATTAACAGCAGGAAATGAAGACTTCTGCGCACACAGGAGACATCCCTCTGGCATCGTTCATCACTGACACCACCCTCTCTCCACGTCTGCATCACTCAAGTCACGGCTAAAAAAGACACTCTTCCCCTATTCGCTATATGCAGAACACAGTTACTCGAATTGTCAACCTGCAAAGGAACACGCTGGAGCTGCTGGCAGCGGCAGCCAAGCTGAGGCTGAGTTTGACAGAAAACACATTGGAGACTTCCTCTCCCCTCCTCTGCCTTTTCCCATCACCATAAACCCACTCACTCATGATAACCATTAATGTAGTGTCTTATTAAAAACCTATCAATACAGCCCCTGCCACTGCACTAATGGCCAGGAATCCCTCTCAGTTAAATCTCGACTTTGGTCTCCACTCTGGACTAATGAGAGCCATCGCTCAGCATCTCTTTGGGCTAAATCACCTTTATTTGTATCTGCCTTCTCCCGCTGTTGGCAATTTATAGAACAGACTGCAATGAGAGATTGCATTGCATTGCTGCGAGGCCTGGGGGCTGAGGTTTGGGGATAGGAGGGGTAGCAGTGGTGGGGGTGGGGAGGATTGGGCAAACATGGGGAAAGTGAAAGAGGCTGTGCTTACCTGGCCATTCTAGTATTTTGTGCGAGGGACCACGGTGAGCTGTTAATTGTTCACCATTGCCACTCTGGCAATAAAAGAGGGCCCCACTGCTGCTGCCACTGATGAGGCATTGTTGTCTGGGAAAGTTTATCTCCAGTGCCGAGTCACAGGGAGGGCATGCTTGATGCAGGTGCGCCACATGAGTTTGCCCTTCTAACTCAGGGGAGGAATTGAACATTGCTCTATCAATCTCGACATTTTACAGCTCAGACCTCCCAGCCGTGAGAAATGTGGGGGAGTGTTTATACTGCTGCTTATTGTCCGGGATCTAAAGCAAACACTCTGTATGGTTTGGGAGGCGTTAGTATGACAGAAGCACACTTCTCACCCGTTGGATGGGGACATGCCACAACTCAAGGAAGGAAAACTAATTTCTCACAACTGAATGAGATGTGTATTACGCTGCAGTGCAACAATTCCATTCTGTTATGAATTAAGTTGATCTCTCAGCCACACACTTGCCTAAGAAATACAGGCGTATTGTGTATTAACAGGAAGAGTAAGTAATGGCTTTTATGTGAAAATCATTCAGCAGCGTATGAGACAAGAAAAATCTGTACAAACAGAATTCAAGTGCTACTCTTTGCCCAGTGGTGCTGCAATGAGACTAAACAATTGTGTGCAGCTATTATTTTGGGATTTATTTTCTAAGAGGAGACTGCTGGATATATACTCTTTTTCCCCACCAACACCCTCCTTCACACTCATTTAGTTGTTCATATTCACACCTTTTAGCTGCCAAGTAAATGAGCTTTTCACTGCTGCCGTTGAAGGTTAACCACCTCACCAATAATCATATCAGAAAAAAAGCAATTAGTTAGTCATGATGAATGGTATGTGACCCTTTATAGTGTAGGCCATTAATTAAGCAATATTAAATATAACTGATTAACAACTATAAAACAGTAATTGCAGGAAGTTCACAATTTCTACAATTCGCCATTTTCTTTTTAATCAAATCAGTCTTTAGATTTGGCTCCATTATTATTATTATTGTTCTCAGCACTGTCATTTGCATTGATGGTTTCATCCACCACCACAATAACAACAAGCGTAAAAGCACAACAAAGTCTTAGCCCTCAACAGATAGCCTAACTAGTAATGCACTACAAAGGACTATTTCACAACAGATCTGAACTCCTGAGAGGTTTCTGTCTTTGAAATGTCCCCTGCTGTCACCTCTGTCAATAAGTAAAAAGCTAAACAGCCACGCAATACATGACAAAGGCTCTGGCTGGCAGCAAAGGTAACCAAGGGCAGAGGGCCATTTAATATTTATGATACATGTCGAATCACAGAAATCACCTATTCATTAGCACCTATATATGGCTACAGCCCTGAAGAAGTGGGGTAGAGGGAGATGTATGTGTGGGTTTTTGATACACTTGTAATAACCATCCCCAAACAAGGCCAATAACAGTTTCCATGTTATAGCCATCGTAATCATCGTCAGGCTGGGAGGCGCCTCAGCCTTAACCGCCAGAGAGGCCCGCCTGCCAAGACTGCTAGTAATATAAATGCACTTTGAAGAATGGAAGAGATGGCATGCTCCTGGATAGGTGCCAGCTACACATCCAAAGCTGCAAAATCACACCCCCGCTGACTCAGGCAATGACACTGTGTTACTCCTTCCTTTCTCCCTGGACTCATCTGTGTAGTGGAAGCAGAACTTCAATGTCTCTGTTGCATTATGTAAAAGGTACAAAATAAATTACGTCACTTAGTTTAGAAATCGAACGCAAACCACCAAAAAGGGGCAGATTTACTTAAGAGATTCACCACAAATTTATGTGATGGTGGGCATCAACTGCTTCATGCACTGGAGGGCAGCATTGCTATGTGGGGGTGTCTAACTTAGTGCACAGACTAAAAAGACAAAAATTTGCTATGTTGGCTAAGAACTCTAGCAAAATTAGTAATCTATCAGTCACAACGCATAAGGACAGATGTGCAGATGTGAGGAAGAGAGAGAACAAAAAATGCATCTGCTAACAGACTGAGCCGACATTGTGATTCACCCAGCTGTGATGTGCCTCTAAGTAGCTTCCCTGGTTTGTCTCAGCATGCTACGGTGCACTCATAAGAGAGCTTGATTCATTACTGCATAACAAGTGGATGAGAATGTGAGAGCTGCTAGCAACAGTAGCAGGCACTCATTAACGCTGATGTGGACAGTATGCTTACAAAGAGGAAGGAGAGGGGAAGATAGGTTCAAATTTGTGATGGGTCTCCTCTTGATGTAAAGCTAATGATAGACTGTATGAGATACACAGGAGCATAACAACTATGTACTGTAAGTAATTCTTTAATAAGCGTCCCAGGAACATGAAAAAAAGTGAGAGGTTTCAGACAGTTTGTGGATGTTTCCCCTTTCCTTCCCCTTTCCCTCCCCTCATCTAATAAAACATCTGACAGCTGTGGCACTTATACCGTTCACCCAGCTCGTTGTCAAGCAAACATAACTTGATAAATTTATTCTGTGGCCATACAAGCTTGCTTTGATTACCCATACAGGAAAAAAATCATACTATGAAAGGACAAGGTCTACTCTGACAAGGAAACAGCGCCTGATGAGCTTTATTGCCCCTAAAAGCTGCATGACTATTCCCGGATGGATGTTTGGAGCGCTTCACACAGACGAGACGGATCTGAATGTCTCCTGTGAGTGTCATTGCACCCAGTAAATGTCACGGATGTAGATGATATATGGCTGTCATGCAGAGCTGCATTAAAGTAAAAACTGCCACGAATTTACTGGACATCGGTGGCGAATTGACAGTCAAAAATTACCATTGTCATTTACTATCATCATCCTTAGGAATTACAGCAGTGGATTTATGCACACAGAGATATATGTGCTGGCCTGCGTGTGTCTGTGTCCATGAGAGAGAGAGAAAAAAAGAGGAGATGTGAGGAAAGGATGAAAAGAAAACCGGATGGAAGTAATTTATGTGAGAGAGAAAGTGTAGTCTACTTTTTTAAAACTTGATCTTTGCGTCTGTGTGTGGGTTTGCATGTATGTGTGCCGTTCAGTAGCAGTAACCCTTTACATCTTTGAGTGTGTCAAAACAGTGCAACGCTCACATCCAGCTCACATCGCTCCAGGTTTGTATCCTTCCAACTGCAGGTCACAAAGTGACATTGTGCTTTTATGGCTGCTCTCCATGGTGCTTCACATAAGCCCTGAAATGACTAAATCCCTCAGCCAGTGTCCCTGACCCCCAGCATCCCTGTTAGTGCTGCTGCATTCACACTCTTTGATGTGGCCCTGAATTGGAATCGGTCATCGGCCTCATTCCAGGGATTGATACCGCCTCTGCTGTTCACATGCCTACAGGTCTGCAGAGCTCAGTCAGCTGGTGTCTGTCTGATTGTCTGTGTCTCTCGTCTTCTCTCCAGCACTGAAATGGGTGGAATTATAAGTGCAATAACCTTGAAAAGAGATCTGGTATGAAGAGGGCTTCATACCATGTTTGAGCAAGAAGAGAAAAACAACAAAAAACAAACCCAAAACTCCTCAAGCTCCACAACATGTCATGAGAAAAAGTGCAGCTGCTGTCCACCCACATCCCGGCAGATAAACGCATCATTTCATGTAGAGAAGTAAAGTGATGAGATTATACATCCTGCAGAGGACGTACATTAACAGTAGAACAGAAACAAAAGTTCATGATATCAATGTGATATCACTTTCACTGGAGTGGAGGTCCCTTTGTGATGTGATACAACAAACAGAAAAAAAGAACTTGACCTGAGAAGCTGTCAGTTGAGGAACAGTTACTTGTTAATGGTGCGTGTCCATCTATGCTACCATGCATACATGCACACCTATCCGTCATGTGATGTATGTCCTCGACTCAGGAGATTGATATCCAGTCATATCTAATGCATCCATTAATACTGTCACACTAAAATCTATGAGTACACACATGGAGCTCTTCTGTGTCCAACACTGGCTGGAATATAAAAAAAAAATATGGGACAATAAATCATGTGAGGAAAATGCACAAAGAAGAACACTGCAATTATTGCTCTCTGGTCTATTATTACATTTTTTTTCCCTCGCCTGATAATTGAATTTAATTATTCAGGGTCTGTCTTTTTAATATGTTTTCCTCATTTCCTGGCAAATTGATTATGTATACCAATTTTCTCTTGTCTTCTTTTAGCATCCCTATATCTGTTGCCATTGTGCAGTCACTCATATCAATACAACTTTTTTTTTACATAAGCCTACAGAGTTTACATATTCAGTGTAAAATAATATGCTCATGAATATACTGTAAATGTAAAATGTGGTGTGCCAAACATACATCATGTGTATGAATGACAAGAGAGTATTCAAGAGTGGAACACCTTCAGATGTGTTAACTGCAATTTGCTCCCTCTAAGAATAACTCTTGTATATAAGTGCTGTCAGCTCTACTCGTCAGCGAGGTGAAAATTAAACTTTATTGATGACACATGAGTAAATTGCAAGCGTTCTCCTTTTGTCTTCCCTTCACATGTTTGTGCTTGACCTCGATATAGAGGACCAGGTGATATTGACCTCATTTTGTGTTTGTTAGGTCTGACCCTCTTCAGCTGGCCTGGTCACTGATGACAAATGCATTATTAAACAGCAACTAAGCCAAGTCAAACTTCACATTCATAATGAAATGCGAACTGGGGTGAAAGTAGGTGGAGTTGCTAAGCGAGACAGCAAAGACATCTAGGAGATTTTAGATAGCTGCGAAACAGCTCAAGGGTATTCTATATGAGGCACCATCCCCCTGAGATTTGCTCTGGACTCAAGCCGGGCTGCTGGAGAGATACTGCGGGATACAAGTGTTAATGAGAATATACTTATCACAGTCAGAGGTGTTATCTGTGGGTTGTCTCATCTGAGCTGGTTCACTGTGTTGCAGTTTGTGCTGTAATATGATGACGCACAATGACAGAAAGAAACTAAGGAATTACGTCACACAACAGTAATTGGAGAGGAAGTTTATGATGTGTTTAGACAGACTCCTTCAAATATTTAGTCTTTAAAATGTGTGATTCATACACAGTACTCCTCTGTGGAGTACAGTCTTTGGACTTCAGTGCTGCCCTTTCTTCCCAGCCATGCCCAGATATTCTTTTTTTTGAGTATCATGGAACAGGGTTCTCCTCTATGCCACCTTTCACCAGATCCCTTACTAATTGTTTCTGTCTCCAAGGTAGCATGGCTGCTCTTTGATGTTCAAACCCCTTCCTCCTCACAAAGGAGACTGACGGCAGGAGCAGAGAGAGGCAGATGGGCCGCGACAGGATGCTGCGAACCTGACGTCTCTCTCCCCCTTTCAAGTGCTCTGGTTCAATCAGCCCTTGCCGCACAAGCTGTTGTGGAGCACCTTTGAAATCATGGTGTCTGCACAATAGTCTTGACTGTTAATGACTTCTTGTAAAGTTCCAAAGCGGCTCTGATTACACACCCTCATGCACATGTACCGGCGAGTGTAGACAGGAACAACAATGTCGTGCATAAACAAGTGTGTGCTCATGCACTCTTGGTCACAGACACACCACTCAAACACACTGAGCGGTGTATGTGTGTGTGTGTGTGTGTGCTCAGAACCATGCTTCATCTCTTAGGCAACACTCTGGAAACCGGAGTGAGGACACAAGTAAAAAATTAATATGTTAATTAGGCTGATCAGTGAAGCTGACGTACTTGTATGGAAGATGTGCACATCAAACATTCATGGTCCATTGGAAAAGAATCGACATTATGCCACCTGTGTAAATGTTTGATAAGCCAGCCTATATATGTGTTTTTTTTATGTGGTTGCAAACATGCAGTTTAATAGTTGCCCAAGAAACTAGGCTACAGCTTTCAAATATTAAGTGTACACCTCAGAGGCAGAGGTGATCGCAAACTGTGTTTCAAAGCATCCTGTATTGGGTTTGATTTGGTGCCATGTTACATCTTGTTAGAAGCTACTGGACTTCTTCAGCCATTTTAGAGAAGAGGTATCAAATGGTACAAGATGTCAAACATGCAGGTGTTCACCCCTGAAAATATGGCACCACAGCTAACAGCGTGCCTTGAAAATACAACTATCATGCTGGACTGCCTTGAAGGAGATGGGAAATCCAGTTCTCTCTGGAGCTGAAACTGCAAGGACTGGCCTTAATTAGGTGGTAGGCAAAGAGAAACTGGCATGTTGAAGTGTGTCTGTGTGTGTGCGTGTGTGTAGGTCTGAGAAGGAAAGAAAGACAGTGCAGTACTGTCCTCTGCCTAAATTAGTGAGGCTTATTACTCAAACGTTCTAAAGTGTTATTTTATTTTTCTGTCAAAACCACCAGGAAAAGGAAACTTTTCTAACCAAAGGCCAATTTTGATACTTTTTTCCCGCCCCAGTGGCCTCTGTACATCTGCAGCAGTTTCCAAGGTGGTTCATCAGTGCCTCGGACCTAATAATCACCAGAAACTTTGATTTCTGGCTGTCGCTGTGCTTTCTATGATGTTTGGGGACAAAAACTTTACACCACTGTAGAATTTCATGCCTCCTCCAGTCTCACCCCACCTGCTCTGTTGGGATAAACCACTGATCAAGACATTTTATACACAAAACACTGCAGTGTTACTATTATTCTACATTGGTGTTTATAACTTCTGCATTACACAATTCTCTTGGATCTGTCTTGGACTCTAGCTAGCCGGCCTTTATAGTAAAAATATCATTATGTAGTTAATGTCAGTATTATGAGAGATGGGAGGGGGGGGTGTCACCTGTAGACAACTTCCACTATTATTACAATTCTCAGTGGCTGCTAATGAAGGCCAATAAAGGTCATAACTAATGTTATCATGCCAATTTAAGGGCACACTTCATATCCTCCACAGTGTCTTCAGGTTATTGTCTCTTTGACACACTACAATAGATCTTCAGTGACAATAAGATATATAGTCTGTCAGATAACAGAGTGTTAGAGTATGGAAGCTTTGGCCAGTGCTGGCTGTATTAAATGACTGCAGCCTGTTGTCTGCTAACATATACAGGGCGAGACCACATTATGCTGTTGAAGTCACAGTGAACATTTTCTGTAATAAACAACACCGCAGTCTTTCCCTAAACCCAAAAGTTTTGTTGCCTAAAGCTAACAACAGGCAGGACACTGGATACAAACCTGATCTCTCATATGACGGTTGTGTGCTTTGTACTCCTGCAATCTGCCACAACCACATCCTGGCGACTCTGCTGCCATTAATAAACGCAACGCATTATTCATTCAAAAAATACATTTCATCTGTATGCAGAAAAATTACGCTGAAGGGTACTGTGGGTATCAGGGGTCCTGATCAAACATCCGTATGTGACAAGTTGGGAGTGAGATGTCTTGTAAAACCAACTTTCATCTCTCCTGAGGACCCTCAATACTTGACCTTGAATACAGGAGGCCGCTCACACTGCTCCTGATAGACAATCCAAAATCACAATCACTCCAAATCTATTAAAACAATGTCTGATCTTTATTGTAGCTGTATTCACATAGACATTTTTAACTGTATAAGTTATTCGGGTTAATTTAAAAAGACTATTCATTGAAACAAAGGAACTTTCACAAAGTGTCTAGAGACAAATCTAGCAACTTTTTGGACAAACCTTACAGCTATAGCTTTCCACTGACTCACGTTGTGGTTGTAAAATCGGGATTTTTGAAGTGCAGAGCAGCAGCTTGGAAGTGAATGCTGGTGAACAAGGGCCATGATTCGGTCACTATTTCGTACTCATTCTGTTACATGACAACAGAAACAGAAAAATATGTAAATGAGAACAGCTGTGTTGGAAATTCATGTATTGTATTAATGAGTTAACTGAATGTGTGTGTATTAGTAAGTTATTTTGTCAGCAGTGGGAATGTTGACAGTGCGCTCTATTGTTCCCTGTGCTGACATGACTTAGTCACAGACACCTGTGCTACACAGTGAAGACTGTTAAAATGTACTAGACAACTAGAACTACACCAACTTTATATTATTGACTGGATTCAACAAATGATAGAATTGCTGGTAGTGTGTATCTGAGCAGTGTGCAGCCTACTGTTGCAGGGCATGGGTTAGCACCATGACAGTGCATTTTAACATAAAGCAAAAGCAAAAATGTCTGCATGTGACTGATCTCAGACTTTGCATACAGAGAACAACCTCATGCCACAAAAAAATAAAATTAATAAATTTCACTGTCTATTTTCACCTTTTATGATATTAAATGTAGATTAAGAAACATGCACTACCTTGCTTGAGGCATTAGATTAAATAAACACAATCAATAAGTGAGCATTGATTCAGAAGATACAGTAAATAACTATAAGTGAAGTGTGGATGCAAACTGGTTTAACTAGATATGTTGCCTGACTCTGGTAAGAGGATAAAAATTCAAAAGCAATTACAGTCTGGCTTGGGCAGACAATGGTTAATTAACCTTGTGACTCCTGGACAATTGTATGTCGTCAGACCTATTTGCTATGTTATTTATCCACATTAACAGGGGTAGAAGACAAGTAAATAAATGGCGATAGCTCATTTTGTCTCCATCATGCAGTTTTGGAGATGAATGCAAACATCTCTGTCTCTGCATGTTCACCAGAAACATACAGAATACACATTTTATCTTTGACTTCTGTCATTAACCACTAAATTAAACAATGAAACATATCAATGGAGACATTCTCTGGAGCCCCACAGTCAAACTTTCACCAGACGATGTTTAAGTAATGCCAGCGCTTCGATTAATAATGTTTATTGGAGACTGTGATAGGGACCATATCTGAAACTGTTAGCAGAGTCACTCCCCATCCATTGGGGTAATTAGGCCCATGTTTGGTCAAACAAATCGGTTCAATGGAAAAATCAGATACTTGACCGGTCTACCGTAACCAAATTAGTGTTGTAATTACCTTTGGGACACGTCTTCATTAATAATTGCTGCATCTTTTGTTGTAACAAAATATCAATGCAGTCCACACCTTAACGTAATGGAAATCCAATGTTAGATCACTCTCAGGCACAGAATTTAGATGTTAGGTACATTTTGATGTGTTTTCCGTGAATTTGCTTTTAGGAAAATAATTATTCTAACTCTTACAAGCCACTTCCAAGGTTAGTTTTCATACAACAAGCTGTGCACTGTACACTACCACTATCTGACAAAAGGTTCAGTGGCATTGCCATGTACTTCCCTGAATGAGAATACACAGAATAAGTCTAGACTGTGACATTCAATTGGTGGGCAAATATCAATGTTGGACAGACAAAGGATTATGGAGCTGTTGAAGTTCATGGCTACAGCACACACTGCCGAATTAAAAAAGGAAATGTTTCTGCTGAATGTTTCATACTGGCAATATTTATTTTTGCACATTTTGACAGAATAATGCAGCACCTTTAGTATAATACACCAGACAGAGCGCCAGCATGTTTTTGCAGCAACTAAAAATGCCAGAGCCTTCAAATTCTTCTGAAGCAATGACGGCAGTACAAATATGACTAGTGTTAAAGCAAAGACAAAGAAGTATGTAAACAGGCTTGTGTGGGTGGTGATTAAAATCTGATTGAATTTCTTGTAATTACAAGATCAACATCAGTGACCAGGTGTTTAAAGGATTGCTAAATGCATGTATGCATTCCATATTTGCACAGCCAGACAATTAGGACTGGACAAGCTCAGCCATCATTCATACATTTCCTTCTTTGGAATTAATTTTTCACCTACCAGTGAGTTCAATTGATTTCGTGTCACAGCATCATTGATGGGGAATTTGTCTCACATTTGTCACATTTTACAAATACATTTTACCTTGTAGCCATTATCTTTTCACCAGCTAGTAATAAATACTAGCTGGGAATACATCAAATCATAATATTGAAAATGGAGTGGGTGAGGAGTATACATGCTATGTGCAATTTTTTTTCTTGGTTTGTTGACCACTATATGTCCCTCATATGGTGGTGTTTGGGTTGTGTCACAGGTTCAACAACATTCACCAACTTAAGTCTTTAAATCCTACCTCGCTGGAATTGAGATGGTACCCCTTACTCTTCTTCAATCTCTGTTGATATAGGCACTGGAGTGCTGTGTATGTGTGTGTATATGTGTGTATGTGTGTGTATATGTGTGTATTCGGGGGAGCAAAAGCCTTTGATTACAGAGCTGCTTTTCTCCCTGTCTGATGTGCAGACAAAAAGTGTCTCAGTACTAATGACAAAATGAGGTTAACATTGAATCTCAGAGATGATGCGTTGCATCCCACCGGACATCCTCTAGTCCTTGTCTTTTTTTATTGTGCCACAGGAACAATGCAGACAAGCAGTGATTGTGTTCTGTGTCAACATGATGTGACTGCAGCCCTGCCAATGTTTGTGGCAATAGATGGACCGTGCTGCCATGGGAAATCAATTCCATAGGTGTCAACACAGACGACTGAGATGCCCATTGTGAAGTGGGAGGTGTGCGTGGAATGTCGACGTATGGATGTGTGTGTATCTGTCTGGATCTTTGATTTTTTTTTTTTTTTTTTTTTGCATGTTTCTGCATTCATCCCCACATTTCCAACAATCATGCATGTGATTGATAACTGGTGCATTGCTGAGATTTAAATGATTGGTAGAAATTTGTCACATGATAAACACACTCCTTTGACAGCTTACCCAAGGCATTTATCAACTTTAATAACAATTCAGTGTGAGATTTAATCTGTAAATGTTTAATTGTTTGTGTTAATTTTGTCATGAGATCAGATTTATCATTAACTCCATTAGTTTTAGGTATTTTAGGTAAACACATGTAAAAACTGTATGAATTAAAATAGAAAGTCCATGTGGGAAAAGGACTTAGACAAATGATAACCAGAGTAATTCTAATTTTATTTTCATTTTCTATCAAATTTGCCTCAGAAATGAAAGGGTTACTGTCCTATAACCATGAAAACAGAGTTATCCAATCAGAGGCACCATTTTTTTTGCTGTCACTCGGTTGATAAAAGGTTAGCTGGCTCACTAATTGGTGAGGACTCCATGACTGGGACAGAAGGTCCGAAGCCCCCACAGCTGAGTGTGTTTGTTTGTAAAGTGGCAGGTGAGTTAACCAATCACACTGTGATGTATAGTGGGTGGGGCCAAA
Organism: Trachinotus anak; assembly: GCF_046630095.1. Classification (NCBI taxonomy): domain Eukaryota; kingdom Metazoa; phylum Chordata; class Actinopteri; order Carangiformes; family Carangidae; genus Trachinotus; species Trachinotus anak. The sequence continues at coordinate 549,313 of NW_027273872.1, read as the reverse complement.
GATCACTGTCCCAGGCTGGAGGCCAGAACTATCAGTGTTTTTCTGACCCTCCCCAGGGTGAAAACTCAATAGAGCATTGAAGGGAGACTTAAAGGGACAATTCCAATTAGTAGGCAGCAAACTAATGAAAGCATACCCAAATACCAGGAAGAAGTGAAGAAGGAGAAGCTGTCTGCAGTGGACTCCACAATATTCACAAAAATATTCACACAACAAAAAAACCCTTTTAAAGCTTTTGATCTTTGGCCCCTTTCAGACTCTACACAGACAATTGGACTTCCCGACAAGCGGTGTGTTAAGGCATCAATAGTCAAAAGCTGCCCCGGCATTTCTGTTGCCATATATTTTGTGTTTTGTTGGTGGCCTAAATTTTCTTATTTCTTTGCAGGTTGATTTGCCGTTGATTTGCCGCTTGTTTAGATAGAAATCGCCTCCTTTAATTAGTGGTTTGGTTAGTTATATTGTTTTTCCTAGTTATATTTAATTTGGTTTGTTGTTTATGTCTATTGTTTTACTGGCTATTGTTTTACTGGCTATTGGTGCTGTTTTCATTTTGTTCAGTTTCGTGTGTTTTGTTTAGCTTAGAATAGAATAGAATAGAACAAATGTCTACCAGAGTGGAAAATTGTCTTTGGCTCACCAACACACAGACCACTGGAGATAAGGACGGCTCCATACAAACACATAACATTTAAAAAAAAAAGACAAAGTACAATAAAAACAAGTAAGTTAAAAGTAAATATATTAGCTTTAAATTTATTTAGTTGCATAAATATATGAGGTTTTTTATTTTATTTTTATTTTCCTCACCTTTCTGTTAATAAATTGTGTTTAATGTTGTTTTTGTTTTGGGTTTGTTATATATATATATATAAATATACATTTTTTTGCTGTGGGAAGTAACCTTTTCTCAGCCCATTTATTTATAGTTGCTAGTACCGTTAGAAGAGGTTCGGTTCAAGTATTTTAAAGAAGCCAGTGAGCCTTCTTCATGGCTCGGTCACATTCAGCTGCATTTTACATGAGCACATTAAAAGAGTACTGACAACATGCACTGATGCACTAAAGTTATACTTTATGTATTTTGGGTAGTTACAACTACCAAAGTAGCACTAGTTTTTAATACGTTTATACTAGTTTATACTTATGTAGCAAACCTTTAACATCTTACTATTTTACAATTACTGTATTTTAAATGAAACATAAATATAGGCTACAAAATTGAGCAGGAATGATTGTGAGCTCCATGTTTATTTTAGTCTGTAGGGTTATTATTATTATTATTATTATTATTATTTGCTTGCTTTGTTTTGTCTGTACAAAATATAACCATAATTACTTTGAAAGTCGCCATAGTTTGACACTAAAAACTGACAGTTAACAAGGCCTTTTCATTTAATGTGTGCGATGTGTGTAATCAGTACAATTTGCACATTTGGTCCTAATGAAGTATAATGTCTTTAGCCATACGATCTTCATTAAGAGTCACATTTCACACATTTATTTTGCTCATGAATGGTGTCATGCTTCCATTTATTGTACATCACAAAGAAAAGAATGGAATTTTATCTCCTTGTTGTGATAATGATAATAATTATCTGATATGACGTAAAAATTTATTCAAGCAATCAATCATATTTTTATGAACCACTTCGAGGAAAAAGCACAAAACGCACTCAAAAATACAACTAAGACATTGATAGCAGATGTTCCTACAGCTGTAATCTCTCAGTGAGAGAAAATGTTCGTTTGGCTGAATTAATTGAATACTGCAGTCTATACTAATCATATGTCAATGGCTTTTGATGATTACCCATTGAGTCCTTATTGTAGACATCTTTGGGTGTATGAATAGGATCAAATAAACCTGTAACATCTTAAAAGTGTGAAATGTTAAGAAAAAAAAAAGAAATGCATTTATAACAAGGCTAATGACATCTTGCTTGAAAGTTATGATATAAGCAGATAATTGGAACACCAACCTTGTATAATTAGGTTTAAACAAAGTAAAGTGACATTTTATACTTTTCTTATTTCATAATTGTCTAATTCTCAACAACTCCTCAGTCCTCTGTGCCATAAACATCCGCTGTTGTACAAAAACTGTTACAAATGTTTCAGTGAGCCACATTATTCTCCACTTTCTTGTGGGAAAATGGGCTCAGACTTTTTCATATATACATATATGAACTATTAAAGATGTCAGTCTTCAGTAGGAACTGATGTGCTTTGGGCTGAATGCCCCAGAAAGGCCAGAGGTCAGAGACGGACGAACACATTGATGGTTTCAGACTTTTTGTGGGATTTGTTGGCAACAGGGAAAATATACAAAACATCCCAGTTTCTTTAGGTCTAAAGAAAAAAGTAAATTATTTGTAAATCAATGCATCACATCAGAAAATGTTTCTAAGGGTTCACTGAAATTACTTTTATTTAAACATTTTATTTGGAATAAATGTAGTTTTGTTGATTAGGTCAGGATCAATATGTATCAGAGCATCGTCTCCAGTCCAATGTCATGAGTTTCAAATGGCAAAATATTTTTCTGTTACATTATTGAGCTGTAGATAATTTGTGTTTCTGTGCAGGTGTTGCATTGGTTTTATTCTGTCAATCCATTTAGATTATTTTGATAAAGGAAATATTCTTTTTTTTGTGTGTTCTTTTTTTAATACTGTCTCTGGAGTTTATGAGATAATTTTTTTATCTATCAATCAAAGTGACAGCCAAAAATGTATATAGAAGCTATAAAGAGTAACAGCTGCACACTGACTCCAATCTAAATTTATTTTAACTGGACAACGTTTTGACTCCAGTCCAATCACACAGGTAAATGACACATATGTCTATGCTCCTCAATAAAAACCTCCAACAGTAAAATAACATGTATCATTGTGCACATCTGAATTTGGGAAAAAAATGTTTAGGTGATCATTTGTTGACAGAGGATTAATATTTGATAATCACTCTAATTAATCTCATTCATTTTAATTCCTCCTGTAACTCAAGTTGCAGCCCTGGTCGTTGTGACTGGTGAAAAAATAAACTGATAGTTATGCACCCCCCACTCCCACCCACCTGTGAACTTTTGCCCCCTGAAGTTCTTTTTGAAAAATGTCCCCATTAAGTCTTCCTCGCAGCAGCACAGTCTTCAACAGGCTGTTTGTGAAAGCCCAACTTACTGTAGCATTAGCATCATCAGGCACATGGTGCTAGTCAACACTGAATTTGACCCAAATACTTAAAAGTATTTTATGACTCCATGAACAAATGTACCCCCCACCCCCCCACCAGTGGTATCTGGCAGCAATTATTTGGAGCAACCCCACAGGAAGAGCCATCTGTAGCTGATTTCAATTTCCACACACACACAGGGGGATGTGTGCCTTAAAGTCTTTAATTGAGATGGATTGGGTCATCCAATTAACCCTAACACACTTGGGTGTCCTTTGTGCAGTTGAAGCCTTTGCTTTGGGGTATTGTCACAAATCTTTAAGTCACCACAGAACTAGTACACCTGTCCTCACTGTCTTTACAAAGCTTAATTGGATTGAGCTCTTCCTCAATCAAAAGGCGTTTTTTTATCCCATTCCTTTTTTTCTCCCCTTCCATAGTAATGCTGTGAGAGACTGCTCATCTGCTAAGAAAATAAGAAAATAGGGCTGATGTTGATCAGGGCTGTTAATTCAAAATTGTCATAGGAAATGTTCACTTTCATTTGACCTGATTTTCCTAGTAACAATCCAGGTGGTAAAGTGACCTTTACCCTGACCGGAATGTTTTCAACAATTCAGCATCAGGCAGTGGTCTCAGATAATTTATTACAGAGACTGGCAACCATGGAAAACCAAACCAAACCAAACCAAACAAAAAGAAAGTCAACCTCTCAGTAAAAAAACAAAAGGTCTGAATTAAAGTTTGAGTCACAACACCTCCCTTTTTCTTGAATTATAGATAATAAGACCTGCCATATTTAATTGTTTGGGGGGAGTAAAGCAGGCTCATCTTTTGGGGCAATTTAATTTGAAACACAGTTCTTCAAGGCAGGGAGAGCAGCCAGAAGTCATGCAGAGAAAACAGTCTTAATTGTTTAATCCATATCAGTTATGCACCATATGGGAGAAATTACAGGTGCTGTGTGATGGGATAAACACTACAACCAAACAAATGTCTGAGGGGCAGTCTCTACTAGTTTGTGTCTTTTAAGATCAATTTGTCTCGGCTCTTCCCCCCTCAGACCAGCTAATAATATGTGCATGAATTAAAGCAGAGCATTCCAGCTTTAAAGGCTCTGCTAAAAGCTCAAAGTCTCTTTGCCAATATATTCTGAACATAGAGGACAGACTAAAAAATATTTGGTTCAGCCTTACCATTATTGTATCAGGGCCTCCAATATGACTTACATGAGCCATGAAGAGAACTTAAGCAGAAACTTCTTTTTAAAAAAATATGTAAGAGAACAGGATTTAAAGGATATAGCTCTAATATATTTACACTGTTTCACATATTCTACTGAATGAAATGTAAATTTGGCTCAATACTTGGCTAAGCTTGAAATGGTCCTCATTATTAATTTTACAGCTATCAGACCACTGAGACTCTAACTGTTCATATGCAAACGCTACTTCTGGATATAAATGGTAGCCTTCAGTCGACATTTGTTCTTTAACCCTTGACAATGAACATTCTATCATCGGGATTTGAGTGTTTTTATTCAGTATGATTTATTTTGACCAAGTTAATGTGTTTCATGAAGGGGTCACGATTACCATACCATTAATCATACTATAATTAGAGTCAGTGGCTTAATTGTGACACAAAACCTCTATTTCCTAAAGGAATTAATAACAGTGCTGTCATTTTATAGTAGTAAAATATGTATGAAACTGAGGGGCGCTGAAAACTGGTCACTGTCCCTCCTATAATAGTTATTTCCTTTTTTATGTCTCTGTATGGAGCCTATATCTGTTAGTATGTGTGGTTTGTTGTGAAACTGTTGGTTGCCTGGATACATACAGAAGAACAAAAGCTACTTCAGAAGAACAAAAGAAGCATGAATGGGAGAAATAACCCTGTGGGTATACAGTGGGACTAGTATACTGTATGTTGGTGGGTTGCTGACAATGACATGGTTTCAGTAAATCAACAGCCCACATACAAAGGCATACAACATTTCCCAGAATGATGCTGCTCAGGAATGTGAGTAATTTGCAGTAAAAGTATGTGTGGCATGTTGTTAGTGTATGTCAGAGTATTTAGCAGGCAATGGTGACAGCACACACACTTCTTCCATCACCTGCTCTGTGATTGTAAAGTCGTGAAGACGCTGTTTTCTGGTGTTTTCTGCTGAGAGCTGCAGTGAGCTACATGGTCTGTGCTCTGGTCTGTGGACAGCATTTCAGTTTTAGTTGTGTGATTTCACACACAGACTCTAAACTCAGACATATCTAGGTAATGAATTCAAGCTCATCGTGTCACAATATATTCACAAAATAAACAACAAAAAAAAAAACAGTTACCAGCAATAAAGAATACACAAACAGAATCATGCAATCTGCTCTTCAAACTCCTCTCCAATTCTTTGGCTTCAAAAATGGGTTTCGTTTGATAGCTGCAATCCTGGAAAGGTCACAGGCATCAAGAAAATAGACGGAATGAGCCAAGAGGATTTCAAGTTGTATTAATGAGGACCCCCTTGGCCAGCACCCGTCTTAGAGGTCAGGCCATCACCTAAAATGATAAAGATTTATCATGGGGAGGGGAGGCTGGTCAAAGTGTTCTCTTATCTCGGGCTCTGCCTTTTACAGCAGCAGCTACTGTCAAGAGTCTCACATGGATGAAAGACTTGGCTACTCTCCACCACTGTTGCAAACCTCCAGAAATATTCTGACGTCGGTAAATAATTCATCCCCTATATTTTGTACTCTTTGAGAATTTTTGAGGAGGTGCGAGTACATTATGCCATGCTCCCTACACCGGGAGACCCTAACTCAAAAAAAAAAAAGAAAAAAAGATAGCACTTATAATCTCAAGCTCGGACTAACTTTATATCAGGATCATGTTGAAAAATTTACTATTTTCATTCATGTGAAACATGCTTTAGTTATATCGGTTATACATGTTTAATAGAAAACTCTGCTATAATACAAACTTTCTGCCTGTGATACTGTGGATCCTCAAAGAGAAACAACATCAATTACATGCAGTCCATTGTATAAATGCAGAATTTCAATATGTCACATACATTTTTAGCACCTTAACATGAAAAAAAAAACACAGGGAATAAACATAAATGACACTGAAATCTCTTTCTAAAGTATTAAAGTTATACACAGTGGGGTCCAAAAGTTTGAGACCTCTAGACTTTTGGACTCTGTGTATTTGTGTATCTGTGTATTTATCTTAAATAATTGCTCTAAGAAGAATTAGAATCAGACCTGACATTACAATCAACCACCAGGAGATTTGTTACAGTCACACAGTGGTGCTGCAAACCAACTTCAAATGTACACAGCAGGTCATGTATATGTATTTGTCTCTACCAAAGGATCCCTGTGATGTGTGTACACCAGGTACCCCTGAAGAGAAAAAACGTGGTTGATATGCCAGCCGCGGATTTCTGTTTTCAGTCTGAAGCCTTTTCATGGATGGTGTGTGCTCTACAATTCTTCAGAGGGAAATGTTGACAGCAATCCTCAGATTGTCTATAATTTCAACCACAGGGAGAATAAACCAGGCAAGTACATCCAGGATGATTTGATGTAAAACTAATATACGCAGCCCAGGAGCATGAACATATTTGTGGTGGCCTTTTCCTAGAATTAGACAGTATTGTTTCCCTCGTGTTTCTTGCATTGATTTGAATTTCAATAACAAACTCTGAGTGAGGCATGCTTTTATTCAATCATAAGTTGTTTCCATCAGTTTGAGATTTTTAAGGCTTTAAAAAGGGAAACATTAACAGACTCTCACTGTTTCAATTCAACAAACTGGTGGAACAGTTTAGGTCAAGGTTTAGAAACAACGGAAGTCGGTTCTGCACAGGTACTAAAATAGTTCCTGCACATATGGTTTGAGTTAGACCAGATGTTGGCATTATGTATGAGCTTGAGCAGGACCAACCACACCCACCTTAACTCAGAGTAGTGCGACTGAATGACAGGTGGATAAGGTTACATTTTGTGCTTTTAAGACAAAGACCATCGATCTTAACACTACTTTAAGTTAACTGTGATTACATCCTGAAAATGACCTCTTACCAAGTATATTTACATCATGGACCTCCTACATGTGATGCAGAGATAAAGGTCTCTGATCCTGGGAGCCAAAATCCATTTTCCATGTCAGACTTTTCAGTGTTTCCTCAGCCTTCCTCTCTGTACGTCTTAAATAATCATAAATATTCTCAGGGGAATGGGCAAAATTCCTTGGTGACAAAATCAAAACATCACATTTCTTAATGATTATTTGATTCTTTCAGTGACACTTTCTGATGTCAGCTTTTCCCACGAGACCTTTTTCAATTATGACCAAGAATAATGGAGCACATTCAAGTGAGAGTATTGCTTTTCAATAATTGCAATGCTTCTCACTAGAGACTGTGGTCAATAAGGGAGGCTCCAGAAACTACATACATAACAAATACAACATATTCAGTGATTTCATTCATTTGTGGCTTATTGTCATTTTCAGCAGAGTAGAATAATCTTGTTTTTTTTTTTTTTTCTCAAACTGACGTCTGACTGTTACTTAAAAATATTTGGCTCTGGTATCTTCGTGGTGTCTTCCTGCTCCCCAACCACGTTAGTCTTAGAAATGGAGTTCAGCAGCAAGGAGCAGTCATTGCAGGCCACACCATCCGCTAAATGTTTAACTTTCCTAAAGGAGTCGTTCCAAACAAGAACAGGAACTTGTCTATTGGGAAATACCTCCGGATTAGGGGGGCTGAAAGATTGAAAAAGTAATTTGAAAAATAATGGGCTTTTTAATGACTAAACCTATGGGACACCCAGATGTGCTCTTTGTTAATTTTCACTAGTGTAATGTAAAATTCCAACTGCTTAATTACTCTAGGACACACAAAGCAACTGGTTTTTAACGAAGCAATTATGGGAACAGTTTCTACTACGCTGCACCACAGCTTCCCTTCCCCACCAGCTCCTTCCCTGATGAACCACTACTTTTTGGAACAAAGTGATCAAGCTTTTCATGTCTTAAGCAATGACAGAAAATCCAGAGTATTTTTTAAATCAAAGGTTTGTTTTGGCTCCAGAGACCATAAATCATTTGAATATGGCCTAAATCTCAATTTCTTACAGAATAAAATAATCTAATAATGAATGTTTTATAAATTATACTGATATTTACCACTAATCTCAGCTTTTTTTTAAAAATTCCTTCGCTGAGTGGCAGAGACGTTTCTCTGGTGTGCAATGACAGCCATTTTTAGATGTATTCAACATGAATAAATGAATGTGTCTCTACTCTTATGTTTTGCCTTTTGTGTAAGTCACCTTCTGCAACTTAAAGAGACAATTTTTAGCTTTGCCTCTGTGGAAATACTGTTAGTGAAATATATTTAGATTTTTTTTTTCTTCATCTTCCATATATAAATAAGGAAATCTACCCAGGCAGCTTTAAACGTCCTCCCCCTCAGCCCCCATGGGAGTAGCTGGGGAACAGCTGTTGGTAAATATCATTACAATATTACATGCTTTATTGTTGCTTTAATGGTGAAATACCACATGTCCCAGCTCAAAGGACATTAACATTTAGAACAATCAATATGAGTTTCACATTTTACAAGAGACATTTTCCAGCTGAAAGTGGAACTTGTGAGGATGCCTGAGGTGTCACTCATTAATGAATGCTGTAAAGATCATTGTGATTTGTGGGCTTTTGGAGGGAATGTGATCGTCACATCAACTTCTCTTGTTTTTCATTCAGACTGACATTACTTGGATTTACATACATATTACAGTAGATGAAGGACATTACATGTCTACACACTGAGATGACAAAGTCCCCCTGAGTTTGCGTTTGGCATAAAGCTGCACTAATTTAGTTATTCATTTGCTTCACAAACAAAAGACAATAGATTTATATTCAAATGGCAGCAGCATCAATGAAATGAAAATTGCATTACCATCCCTTTGTTTTACATCAATAGGAATGTCAGTGTAACCTTTTTAATAAATTATACCAAAAGGTGCAGCACCTTCAGTGATGGATCATTGTATTTTCAATATTTTTCTTTATTTAATTTCCAGTGGTAAAAATACAGTGTGTTCACTCAGGCTCCAGAGCATAAAAGTAATACAAAGCACAAAAGAGAAGGAAAAAAGAAAAAGAAATCAACCCATCTCAGCTCCAGACCAATTTCAAAAATTAAAATTGTGCCTTTGAGATGCAAATGCTCAAACAATATTCTTCATGTTGGATCTAAATTGCTAATGTACACAGTGTATAAGCCCAGTGTAGCCCTTTCAAGACTGGATATCTTGGAGACATGAACCTGATGGTTTTGGTGTTGATCAAAGGGCCCAGCCATGTCAGGCCTCTCCCCTAGAGACTGAGGAGTCATTGAGATGCATTGAAACGCGTTTATTCCATGTTGCGTGTTTATGTTGTTTAATAGCTCCCAACTTGTAACTGTTCAACACTGAAGAAGGACAAATACAATTTGGATAAACTATTCTATGGACAAAGAAATTGAAAATAGACCATAGCAGAGACATACTTCAAAGGGTACTTCAGTGTTATCATCTGTTCCACATTATTCTGCTCTATATGAGGAACAAAGACATGAAACTGCTGCAGATCATTGTCATAAAAACACAGGCTTAAAATCCGTATTCATTCCCTGGAACAATCATTTTAAATTCAGGAGGTGTTTCTATGACAGGAGGCTACTTCTTTTGATCCCATACAGGGTAGCACCTTGATAGACCAACTATATGGATTAATAGCACTAGTTACAACACAACCTCAGGCCCCCTATATCTACGTTAATAGAGCCTATCCATTCCTGTCAGCTACTGGGGACTGATGGAATTGCAGGGGAGGTTGTGTATCCACACAGCAAATCATAGGCCCTCAGATATCGCTAGAGCTGGATGACTGCAGTTTTCATTTAAAACCAAATATATTACAGTGAGATCTATCAAACAGCCACACACTTCTCTCTCTCTCTCCCTCTCTCTAGCTTTCTCTCTCTCCCTCTCTCTCTGTCTTTCTCTCTCTCCCTCTCTCTCTCTATCTCTGTCTCTCCCTCTCTCTAGCGCTCTCTCTCCCTCTCTCTCTGTCTTTCTCTCTCTCTCCCTCTCTCTCTCTATCTCTATCTCTCCCTCTCTCTAGCTCTCTCTCTCTCCCTCTCTCTATCTCTCTCTGTCTCTCTCTCTCTCTCTCTGTCTTTCTTTTCTCTCTCTGTCTCACACACACACACACACATATACAGAGGGACACACACACACACACCTTGTGAAGTCCAATCTGACTGATGCAAACACTTGTCTTGGAGCACCATCATTGTAAGAGCGAGTGTATCTGAGCAGAAAGAAAAGCTGTGTTCCTGCCATAATCGATCATGTCACAGAGCCGATATTTCCATCCAGTCGTGGTGGAGCCAGCTGTTTGGTTTAAGGGACATGAACACCTGTATTAGCAGCAAAGTTCAGTGTTTTACAAGACTTACCCTTGATTAATAGTTGTTCAAAATATCATTATTTTTTTAGCCTACATCCTAGATTTTAGATATACATTACATTTAGTGTCCTGCTTTGAATAATATTTTATGTCTGATGTGGTTTTTCCACAAAAAAGTGAATTTATCTCGTTAAAAAATGTTAAAAAATACATCTACTCCACCTTCCCTGAAAGAATTCACAATCCATAAATATGCAAATATAGTTTTAGTTGTAAAAGTTCAAAGGTGCCTTGTGGAGTGTTGCTGTATACATTCAGTCATCTTCACTAAAACACAGTTTGTATCCTTGAGTGTTGACTAAAGTGTTGCATGCATTTACTGCCTCATAAAACATCTGCAAACATCTTGATTTTTTCTTTTTTTTTTTTTTTTGCATACTGAACCATGACCATATTACAAACTGTATCACGATTGGATTGGTTTCTAAACTGGTAGTGGTGTCACAAAACACTGCTCATAGATACGTCTTAAACTCTGAGTACAGAGAAACTTTCACTCTTAAGCAGAAAAATGTGAAAACAACTTTTAAGTATCAAACTCTGCACATACATCATTATGCACAGTGAAGGTCACACATCTAAGAGAAGTTACAATAAGCTAAACACATTTTTAAGTTGACAGGGACTTTTCAGATGCTTTAAGTTTGGTCATGGTTAAGTGGGAAACTAGCTAAGAAATGTAAAATTCACTCGTAGTAGGAACGGCATTGTCAGAGGTGAAGTCAGACATATCTACCTGTCAAACACCATGACCCCAGCGCTTAACTTCCCACTGCAGAGTCTACATCAGGAACGGTACATCTACACTCAGGTAATCCTTACATGCCTGGGAAATTTATTTCTTGCAGTCTTCATAGATGAAGCTGTTATTTTAAGTGGCATTGTGCTCATTTCACAATATTCAAATAAAAGTCATTTCTGAAGAGGTTTTGACATGTACTGCAACTAAAACTGCTGGGCTTCTCTCTGTGCTGTGCCCCAGTAAAAACAACCTCAGCATCAGGTTGGTGGAAGATACTGTACATGCTGCAGATTGATACTGAAAATGTGACACGGCTTCACTCATGTATGGATGACCAAAATGATTTAAATCTAACGAGGGTAACGTGAGTTACAGTTTACGGCTCATTTTGTGGTGATAAGATGAAAAGTCATGTGCAGCCACGCTGCTCCAAGGTTCAACTGATAGGATGAGTGTTAAGGGAATGCTTCAAGTGAATATCGCTGAACAATGTGACATTGTTGATGACGGGAAGCTAACTCACTGCAGTGCTAATGGCACAATGTATCCAACAAAATCCCAATTAAAACAGTAAAATTTATACACTTCAAGGCTCGTACAATGAAAGCATCCTGACAGAAAAAGGAGGACACCTTGAAAGAAGAATGCAAAGACAATATTCACTTCTGTCAAGTTGCATATTTCTCCCTCTACAGCTAATAATGACATGGTTGCTCTTTGATGCAGGCGAGACAGTTTTTCATTTTCTTCTGACTTCAAATTCCAGGTATTTAATCCTCACTGGAAATGCCAAGCTTTGAGGATGTTACCCCAACTGTTCTTCAGAGTTCAGTGCCTCAGGAGAGCAAAGTGAATATGAAAAACAAAGCGTTGGAAATTATTTCCTTCTTGTTGTTTTGGGTTCAGCTCTTGTTTTCTCAAAAGTTGGCAGCTGGGGCTTATGCTCACCTCTCAGTGTGAACGTGACTTAAAACCCACAGCTGGGGTGTGAGGAGAATCCAGAATGAGGAGGACCCTGAGCTTCTGCTGTGATTAGGGAGGGAGGTGTGCAGTCTGGGGAAAGCCATAAGCATATCCCTGCATGGCCAGCGCACACATTCAGACTCCCACACATTCATACACAACCGTGTGCATGTGTCAAAAGACCAGCATGTACACACACTCATTCACACTTGCATTCACAGAAACACACTGACAAATGTCAACTCATGCACATTAACAAATCACAGCAACCAACAAAACAGCAGCTGGAAAAAGTGTTTTTTCCACCAGCTATTCCACATGCCCTCTCAAGAAAAAGCAGACATGCAGTATTTGTTCACCAACAACAGCCTTATCTACTTTTCAATAATACTGTACTCTGTATGTGACAAACTGAGTTTTCTGCATACTGCAAGAGCACTTACAGGAGGAGGCCGGGGCTACTCTCACACTGGTACAGGGACTGCAAGGATTATTCCAGCACACTGAGGGATGTTTCAAGGCTCTTCCTCAGAACGTCATTCAAACCTTTTCAAGTTAAAAAAGTTATTTTTTCACCCTACAGAACCAAGTGCAGAGCAAAGTAGAGTTAACAGTGGGAAACTACACTTTCCTGATACAGGCCTTCAGTGAGCCACACAACCAAAGATACAGTTCATGATGACCACCAGAATCCTTGCCTTATAGACAAATTCTATCTATAATGATGATTTGAGGTGGGATCAATCAACCCTATCTGCCCACTGTAATGGCCAATGAGCCTTTGATTTAAGAGCTGTAATTGGTTTCCAGTAGGGCACAGTGTCAGTTTTCTATTCCCTAGTAGCCCACATGTACAGTTTCAGGACATGGGCACTTGTCACAAGTGCAGGCTTGACTGGACAGGGAGGAAGATATCCACTGGAGACACAGCGGCTCTTCTGGCACAGCTCTCTGTCTGTAATGGCCTCCATTCACAGGCTCTTCATGAAAGGTTTTACATGGGAACTCCAAAGGCTAATTGGCCCATGGAGATCAGGCTTATTGTTAGTTCTGCATGGCTTCCAGCAGCCATGGCTGCCATATGAGTGCCTAATCACCACAGGGCTCCACACCTGACTAAACAAAGAGTACTTTTCTTAATTCTTAAAAAAAGTGTCTCTCATCCTTTATCTTTGCTCTTCTTACTCCTCTGACTCCCTCTCCCTCTCTCCCCCTGTCTCTTAAAGTGCTAAAACACTTCAGGAATTGCTGTATTAATACCTATGGATTTTATTTTTAATTAGACCTGCACTATGCTTGAATGCTTAAAGCCAATTGTCAAATGACTCCACTAAAAGCCCAAGAGGTCAGTCCTGTTGCTTATGCACTCTCAGTACTGTGACCATGGAAGCACTTAGAAGTATGTTTGATTGCTCAGCTAGAAGCACATAATGTAAACACCTATATTCAGTGGCAAACTGTGAGTATTAGAGCTGGGCCTTCAACTCAACGCTGAAAGGTCTGCTACAAAAGTATATCTGTGATGGACCTGAACTACACTTAAAAATATTTGAGCATAGAAGGTCTTCTGAAGACTTTCAAGGCAGAATTCAAGATCTTCATCAGTGAATGACTTCATTTTGATAATTTTGTACCTGTAACTTGTACAATGACCATGAAGGTATTAAAACCAGCATCTCTACCCAAAATACATAAAAAGTGTAACTTTAGTGAATTAAACACATGATTTGTACATATTTTGATGTACTCAAGTAAAATTAAGTAAAAAGTTACTTAAAAAGTAAGTTTTGCAACTGAACAAACTTTAATGATTTTAAATACCCTAACCCTATATCTAAAACTACCCAAAATATGCTAAATGTGTAAATTACATATTAGATATATTACAGCATACCACAGGTTCAATATGAATATTAGATTAGTGTTACATAATATTATTGGCTAACCCTGAGTATTACAGTAGATTCAACGCTCACAGTCACTCACCAGTTTAAAGCTCATGCAAAGCAGCATGGCAATGCACATGAAGATATAAACGCTTAAATTTTTGTCAACATTGACAAACTACACATCATTTACTTGGATGGATTCTCCACATTTTAACGGTTCAGTTTTACAGAAACTGTGAGTACAATTCAATCAGATTATAAAGTATTATTCATTCAGATTAACCAGCATCATAAACCAGTAAGATGGCGAAATGGTAGCGACTCCCGACCTTTGAAGCGTGAAGTCTGATGTCCGTATTCCTCTATAATCTATATTAGTCTGTCAAGGGCCACAGATCAAAAGCTTCAAAAGGGTTTTTCATAAAAGTTATCCAAGTTGTTAATATTGTACGGTGGAGTCCATCACAGACATTCGGGCAACTTCTTCATCTTCACTTCTTCCAACATGAAACCAAGTTCCAGCTGAGGAGCTTTGGATATGCTTGTTTTCGTTAGTTTGCAGCTTACAAATTGGACGTGTCCCCACAATGTTCTGCTGAGTTTTCACTTGGGGTCGAGTGAGGGCAGGGGCTGCACCTATTTGAAAAAAATGATGATGGTTTCCCTTGTTCAGTAGGTCTGGCCTTGAGTCTTTGATAAGGCCTATGGCAGTGATTTTTGGTCCCACCCACTATTAAACAAAATGTGATTGGTTAACTCACCTGCCACTTTTTAAACAAACAAACACAGCTGTGGAGGCTTCAGGCCTTCTGTCCAAGTGATGAAGTCCCAACCAATGTGTGAGCCAGTTAAAAAAAAAAAAAAAAAGTAACAAGATAAGTAAAAACAGTAAAAACGTTATTGAATGAATGAGATTGAGTTTAATATAATATAAAATATTGTATATAATTTAATTACTGATATGTTTGGCCTAGAAGGAAGGCCCTGACGGTTCCCCACCGCTTACATTTTTCTCAAGAAACTGTGTCCCTTGTATCCTAAACAATGTACATTTTCCTAAACAGGTGTCTGTAGGGATAACAGACTCTGCTCAACTATTTACTCCATTATTACTAATTATGCTTTCAAGTGAAGACATGACGGCAGAAAGTAAATGGTGATGTGATCACCACTGTTTTCACCACAGTGCAGCTACATTCAGCAGATACCTGTGATGACTCAGAAACAGTGAAATTCCCTAGAGGTTTAATTTTAAATCTCTGAATGCATAAAAGCCTGCCGCAATATCAAAGGTTTGTAAAATGTCATTGAGCTTCAACATTCTTGTCTGTCATTTTGATGTGAATACACACCTGATTGCTCCACACTGATAAAGCATTCAAGCACCACAGGGCTCCCATTGTAAAGACACTTCAACCTGCATGAGCTCTGCTCTTGAAGTGGGTAGAAGGATGTTGTGTCTGCTGATGACATCAGAACATTTCTTAAGTCTGCAGTCACATAGAATGAGATTGCACCCTGTTTTCATTAGCTATTTCAAAGAGTATGGTGAAATTTGACAATATTATAGGCTGTTGTTGGTTGGACTGGCTTCTCTGTGAAATTATCTGAGAGAAGTGTAAGTGAGAAGGATATGAGCCATCTTCCTGAAGAAGAGACTTGAATATGGATTCATATTTTTACCATCTTTGATCAGACATGTAAGCTGAAAACCTACAGACAAGCCATAACAGAAATAACTACACTGAAAGTGAGCTAGAAGTAGTGCATGTTGAAGTCTAATAGCAGACAAATCAGCCTCCTTACTAATTAATGAGAGACTTGTTGTTTTCATACTGTATGTTAGTGGATCATAAGACATGCAGGAGACAGAAGTGGTCCTGAGCAGTTAAGTACCTCATTATGTGATGAGGCTCCATTTAGAAAGGATGCAGACATTATGCCAGAAGAAGTATGTTTAGTCCTCCTTTAACTATTGATGACTCACTCACTAACCCCATTGATCCATGTATAATTTAATCAGTAGCGCTCTGATATTTTATCATTAATATTTATTACAAATATTGCTGAAAATGAGGTAAAAGAAAGTCTTAAAGGTGACAAGTACGCCAGAAGTGGTAGTTTTTGACAGTTTTTTGGGGTTTTTTTTCAAATGATGAGAATAAACAGCAGAGAAGGGGATTTAAATTTCTCTTTGTTGTTGCTTGTACTGAGAGAGCTTCAAGATATCTGTTAATACAGAGAGGTTTTAGTCTTTATTTGGGAGGATATTTTAGGACAAGACCTCATACTGTAGCAGAAAATTTGAAAACCAAAGCCCTCAACCTTTTCCATCTCTGTTTGATCCCACGCTTGTTGACTTTAGTTAACAGCAGATGTGAAACCACTGAGTGGTTTTGTGTGAGCAGACTAGGGCCACAGTTTGAACAAAGATTGTGGGACACAGAATAGAGACTGCATGGTCAAAAACTGTCATAGTCTACGTGCCTCCATTGCATTCAATCAGACGTACAAATTCAAAAGCCAAACAATATGAGACATTTATCAGCTCTCACTGCTCTGAAAGCAGTTGTCAGTATAACTCTGGCATCTCAAATAATTGGACAATTGGGAGAGCCACAGAAACGCTTTTTTACCTCAGATTTCTTTCCACAAACAAAGAGATATATTTTCAAGATGGTCTACAATTGAGTGCTCATTAAGTTCCAGTAAAGTAAACTAAACTAATTGTGAACTAATTGGTACTTACTGCACAATAGTGCCAGAAAATTACCTTTGGATTGGACAGGGGCATTAATTTAACACTTTAAAGCAACATAGGGGATTAGTGCAGTTGAACAACAATGCATTCAAAATTATATTAAGGAGTGATTTTTCATCTTAATTGTGCAATCATTTTATTAATGAGTGCAATGAATGACCTACATAGAGAACAGTGTTTTTTTTTGTTTTTTTTTTTTTTTGGGGGGGGGGGGGGGGGGGTCTTCATTTCAGATAACGAGGATAGTCCTCTCAATAACACACAAGTGAGTATCTTAAATAAAAAAAAGGCTTAAAACATCTCATCTCATCAGGCAACATTACAATAATAATACCTTCTTTGCTCAGTGTACTAGTTACTGTGTTACTATTTTTTGCTGCATGAGGTATCATGTTTGAGGAAGAAAAAAAATCTAACACAATTCTATTTGATCACATTTTATCATGACTTAAACTGGTTCTCTGAGTATTTAAAATCCGCAAACAGCACATTTAAGGCCACAAATCGACACAAGCAAACCAAATATCGGAAGATGTGGTGTGACGCACAACACAAGCTCTGGATAACAACCATGACAGAATGCTATTTATATATTTTCTCTATAGTTTGATGTCAGATCACCATGGTGTATTTTCAGCTGCATCTGCCCAGTGCTAAGTACACAGCCGGTGATCTATCTGATGGGAAAGCATTTTCAATTATTAACTGATTATTAACCTCTGCTGGTGCCCATTTCCTCATGAAAAGGCCTATTAGACTTATTTCCTCCTTGTAGATAGAATGAAATATCATGTCCTTTAATGGATAGGCCTATTTTAATCTCCCACATTAATACTTTAGTATGCAGGATATTATTGTTCTGTACCAATGACTATAATTAGTTTTGTTTAATAATCTCTGTCAATCCTAAAACTGCTCACTTGCTTGGTTCCACATCCTTCTGTGGAGATCATTAATTTTAGAGTCTTTATAGTGTGGTGGGATGAAGATTGCTCATGATTAGGTGAAATGGTGAAATTTTCATCATGTTTTAGATACGTGGCAAAGAGGTTAACTGCATACACATAACAGCATATTCATAACAGACAATTATTTATTTTTTAATGGTGGGTTATTTCTTAAGGCTGCTACATACTACTACTACTACTACTACTACTACTTCTACTTTTACTGCTACTACTACTAATAATAATACTACAACTGATAATAATAATAATAATAATAATAAAAGTAAAGGAAGAATGGAATAAACTTCACTTCTTCAGGACAGTATCAATACTTAATAACCTACATTTACTCATGCCAAGACAACAGAGTTTTCTGCTGTATGTGAAATTGATTCCAGTGGAGGATGGAGGAGCCCTACACTGTGGGTCAAGTCACAGGAGCTGAATCATTTCATGACTTACCATTCTAATTGACTTTTTTCTCTCAGGGTACAGCCTTTGGAAATCTGTGCTGGTATCTTGATCTGTACTTTAATACTCCCCTCAAGCATGATATCTAGTGTGTGCCTCTCTTTATCAAGAAGATATGTCTAGTTTATAAGCAGCTGACTGAAATAATAAAGGTTGAGATGTCTACGACCTGCAAAATGTTTCTGAAACATAGAGAGAAGTTATACAAGGAAGCTAAGTTTGCACAATCAACTTTGTTGTTGGAGTTTGGCTTAGTGCCAGAGGAGATGATCTGGATATCAGCTAAAACTGTTCATAGTGTTATAACACACCGCCTCTCCATCATTATTGATGGCATCTAGTTCCACATTTATTAAGCTATTTCTCTGCTTGTAATTGCAGTGAAATTAGATGATTCATCACAAGACTGGATGGTGCATTATTCCAACATGCTTTGAGACGGAGGCAAAAAATGCTTCAACTTAAAATATATATGTTATATATATTTTAATTTATAACATTAGTTAATATTTTCATAGGACCACTGGAGAATGATTGCCAGTCTGTTACAGGACTAAGAGTCACCCACACTCTTGTTAATATCCAGGAGAAAAACAGTCTCCAGTCTTTCCAGCAGAAGGAAAATGGACCACGGAGTTGTTTGTTAAATTTCACTAATTCTCAGGACATTCAACACACAACTGTTGTAAACAATCATGAGACGTGTCCTCAACACTTTCTCTCTACCTCTCTCTCTATCCCTCCTCAATGGCAAAGTCAAAATGGCAAAGCCCTCCAATCACATTACTGTATACCCAGGAACATTTAAATGCTAATGTTATAAGCTCACATGCCTAATATGATAAGCTGACAAGCTTATTATAAGCTCTGAAGTTTTAAGAGTTTCTTCCATTAGTTATCACAGGAGGCATTAAATTGCATCACTGCACTGTGCCAGAATGTATGGAGTTAAATTCTCCTGCAGAAGAGATTATTTTGGCTGGTTTCTGACAGCACTATACAGTTGCAGGCTTGTACATGATGGTTTGTCAAGAGATGGGGAGGTGCACAGGGAGTTGAGTGTGGCTCAGGCGAGATGTGTATGTGTGTGCATGTGTGTCTTATCTACTAGTTTGTTGGGTATATGTGGCTATATAGAGGGTAGTTTATCCGATGGAGAGCTGCACCACAGCAACATTCTCTGTCATCTTTCCACTGCCTCTGTCCTGATAACCTACAGAGCAACAGACAGCCCTCAGCACAGTTATGCCATGTGGATCACAGCACAACACAAACACTACACTTAAACCAAACTACTGACATTTCTTTTTTTATATTTATTTAGACAGAGGTACAAATTCAAACATCTCATCTTTAAATCAATCTGCAGAATTTTACCTCAAAATTCCACATTTTAAGATTTGTTCAAAAACATCAGTCACATAAATACTAATCAAACGTTACAACTGATGTGTTGACATGATGAAAAGTGACAGCTCCTGTCTGCGGTGACATCAGCCAACAGATGACTCAGCTCAGGTTGGTGTCTGTCCACAACCAGCCTTTCACAGTGAAAATCTGTTCTGATTTTCAAAAATCCTACAACATCTACGAGATCTCAAGAGGAAGCCTCATAATTTCCCATGATTCAGTTGGGTCATTTACATTTGGGGTATTTACATTTTAATCAGGTCCTCTGTTCCACAGCAGTCCCATTGATTAACCTTATCGTCAGATGATATACTTTGGACACATTATGAACAACGGGATGCGAACGACTGGCATGGGCCTTGCTCCACGAACATTCGCCGGTCTCAATTAGTCAGTGATACTGCATCTGAGTAACAGCTGGCAGCTTCTGTCTGTCTAATCTCTCACCGCAGCTGTGCTGGAACAGGCAACATGCTAGCTTAATTAGCCATGCTGTCTCCATGGAAAAATGAAGCCTTGGGGTCTTAGATCAATGTTGCCGTCCCTTATTCACTCTCCTCCTCCGCCATGCATAAACAAAAACGCTCAGAGCCCTCTCACTGAAAGATACAATAAAAAGCCATTGTTGTCACTGAAATGGTTTTATTACCCTCAGTGAGGAACTGTCATCATGTTGTTTCTTTGTTAGTGCAAAGAGATGTTTAGATATGTGGCAAAATTAGACACTTGCATCTCCCCTCAATGGTGCACTCAATTTTCTGCATTGCTACAGATGTGATTTTAAATTGATTGGACTGGATTACTTCTTTATCAGGTTTTCCAGCTAATGATTTGTTTACCACACCAAAAACACCAACACCACACACACACACACACACAGGCACACACACACACACAAGCACACACACACAGAACCAGCTGAAGCAGTTTAATGTTTCTTTTTTTTTTTTTTTTTTACTGATGTTGAGTAGACAGTGATGGGGAATTTGGTTTTGCTGCCAGCACTGACAATCCTGGTTTGACACTTATTTGACTAATTTGTTCTTAGCATCTTATGTCTTGGAGAAGAGAGTAATAAAGCCAAGGATTTAACAGTGTGCTCTGGGTAATATACAACGGAGCAGCTTGAAAACGATGCATCCTTTTCAGGCAGCAATTTGATTTTGCTTGAAGTGAACTAAGAGACTACAGTGTCCAGTGTTGATGAAAAAGTTGAGCTGAAGTCTAACCTCACAGATAAAAAGTAATTATCTGGATACTACACCTACATACAAATTAAATGGGTAGCAAAGTGGGTGAGAGATGAATACATTTACAGTTTCTATAATTAAGGTGTAAAACATGATCAGCCTGCATGCTTCAGTCTAAGCTGCTACAAAACACTCCATACCTTCAATACTTCATTGCATAAATACAGCAATTACATTAGATGCACTGTCGCAATGTCGTCTGCATCAACACGTTTGGCACATGCGTGGCAGCCTGAAAGGCTGTTAAACTCTCATTTCCTGCTCCTTATTCATGAAGACTCAGGTAAGATAAGGTGTATGACTTATCACTCTGGGGATAAAATTACTCTTTAACAAGTGATGGTTACCAGGTTTGCTGTATATTGACAATTTATTAAACACCTCACCATTTATTCATAGTTTGTAAATTGAAATATGTCATTGTGTTTCCTCCTGAGTAAATTCAATTGGAGGCCAATGCACACACAGAAAAAATAGTTGATTGTTATTATTACACTATTATATTATTATATTATTACTTTGCAAGAGTCTGTTAAATATTTTAGTGTTTTTTTTTTTAATTCATAACATGTGGATATTCAAAATCACCTGGCTGACTACGAAGCTATTGCTTAAAGGACTTTTGGAAGTTTTACTTCCTTTAACTGCTTTCAGGCTGTTTTGTTTGATGTGGAGATGCATGGTGTCATTGCTACGACCCCTGTTTGCTGTAACACCACCCTCCTCCTCCACCCCTGCTCAGCGGGGCCCAGCGTGGGTCACAAACCTATAATAAACAGGAGGGGCCTAGGCTCGATTTGGGAAAAATGGGCACTTTCCGCAGCATCTGAGACCGTCTGGAGTAATGCACTAAATTATTGGGGTCAGTGACTCCACCCGCTCTGTTGATTTGTCTGTGGACACAGAAGGCTCACACTGACATTGAAGGACATTTTTCCTCCACCAAGGACTGTAAATTAAGAGACATGCCTGCACTAGAGCAGCTTATGTGAGGCAACGTGATTGAAGTGCTGAACTGTAGAACACCCTTGTTGATGCAAAACACATAAACACAACCCTGTGAGGGTTTGAGGTCAAAAGTGTCATGTTACTAAAAAGATGTAAGACGATAGTGCCATAGCAAATAGACGTGCTAAGTGTTCAGTCAGAGGAGCTATAGAGTATATCTCTCATTTAACCCAAAACATACACACACACAAAGCACCAGGAGTGTATTTTTAAACATCCGGCATCCACAGAGTTGCACAATTGCAGCTAATCAGCCTAATGAGCCAAAGATTGCAGCAGTAATCAGGCGTCATTAGGTTTATGAGTATTTATTATCTGTGGCACGGAAATAATATAGAAGAGCACCTCTTGTTGATGACACACAAAGGAGTGAAGCCCTGCAATCTGTTTATTAATGGAGCTCTGTCACCTGGCCACCACAACTCAACAGGCCAGGTCATCCATCAATGCTGGGCCCTGACACAGAGAAGATAGATGTACTTCCCTGTTCTGACCTGAATGTTAGACATTTCAAAGCTGGCACAAAGAGCCACACATGGTTCAGGGTATCATGTAGGTGGCCTCAGGCAAAGCTGTCCCCCTTGTTTCTATCTGCGTGCACACGGGTGCATCCACGTCTGTGGCAAAGAAACACAGCATATGCAAGTGTGGAGAGTCGATTTGTTTGCCTTCAGTTCCAACCGTGCTTCATCTCGTTTGCCTGTGAGCAATGTTTCACACTGGTTCCAGTCAGTTGTGGGTGACTAGGGATGAAACCTCCATGCAGATCTCCATGTTTTCTCCCTTTTATTTTAGCTGCTTGCAAGTGATGTCATGCTTGTTAGGAATCAAATTACATACATAGTCAAGCAGGCCACCCAGTCTGTCTTGCTGGCTTTCTGTTTAAGAAGCGTTTTTACATTTTCAGGTTAAAATTGGATTGAGAGCTATATTTTTTCCCCAAATGCTTTTACCACGTTTGCTGAAAAAATTGGGAAAATCTGAGTGTGAGGGAGGGGTGTGTGTGTGTGTGTGTGTGTGTGTGTGTGTGTGTGTGTGTGTGTGTGAGTGTGTGTATGAGACAGAGAGACAGAAAGAGAGCTGCAGACAGAGAGACTCATGTATAGAAAAAGATGTATTTATGCAACTTGTCATTGTGTGTGAAATACAACCTGCCCCTTGCTTGTATCATCTGATTCCTCATGGGACAGCGGTACAGGGAGATTAGGAGGGATATTGTGAGAGAGGAGTTTTATCTGTGCCTGTTCTGTGCATTACTGTAGCACTTGGATTAGTGTCCTGTGCATCTCCTTAACCCACAGAGAAGCTGACAAACATGATCGTCACACTTCATGTTTTTGTTTTCCTATTCCATGTCTCTTGAATGAAACACACTCGTACCACAGAGGAGTAGTTCATGAGGGGCTGAGAGTCATTTTACTGCACAGAAAACATCAGAGAACAAAACCTAAAAGCAGAAAGAGGTTCTCTCTTTGTCGCTTGCTGTTCAGACTGATATTTAAAAATTCCACTATGAACGGTAGAATTTTACTCTAGTGCATGTTGATTAAAATGCAACTTACCCAGCACCTTTTCAGCCCACCAGATCAGTGTTTGTGGGCAGAGCAGTCCCGCTCCTGTAGCCACAGATCCAGCTCTCTGTATCTGAAAACAGGCTTACATTAGCCAAGAGCTATTTCACAGGGACAGCCAAGCAGAAAAATAATTCAAAGGTTTGCTTATCAAGAAAGCTGGTGTGAAAGTTCAACAAATGATTATTCCTGAGTCAATGTTCACATAACTGGTGGTCTGAAATGGGAATGGATGTCAGGCAGAGATTCTGATTCAGTGAATTAATTGTTATCACAATCAGCTGGGGAGGATGGGAGTTGGAGGCTGCTAGTGCTGCAGCGATCGGCCCACAGGACCATCATATGTGACAACACAGACAGAATCATCTGTGGTGGGGATGGTGGGTGAAAGCTATTCCCTTCTTGGTTTCCCACATCTGAGCAAACTGTGTCACTTTATGCACATTGTCGTAAATATAAAAAAAAGTGTTGAACTAAACACTTTCACTGGGAAGGAAAATGGAAAAAGGTTCATCTTTGCATCTTTGCATATTCCACAGAGGCGGGCGAGTGTGTACTTTTATATCAAGACAGAAGCTAGTTCCTTTCCAGCGCCTGCCCAGTCTATTAGGGAGCTGTGTCATAGCAAGTTTTTCTCATTTCCATTTCATTAATCTATTCATCACAAAGAAAAATGCATGAGCCCCTTGGTAATAAGTTGTTCTGCTAAATGTCTTGAAACTGCTGCTGAGACATAAACTGCAGAAACCAATGTCACACTGAGATTTTTAAACATTATGCAGTGTTTTGGATCAGGTTAGTTCCCCTTTTTAACCATAATAACTCTACGAACCACAATGCTGGTCACTCAGTCTGTGCACCACTTTGGTCCAGACCATGTTGTAGTGCTGCCAGAGTGCACCACAACAACGTTCCGCTACTTTTTTCTCCAAGTGAGGAAACAGACTATTCACTGTTTGGATAATCTGGTTATTTTTATGCATTTTTTAAGCACTTGAAAATCTAATCATCACTGAAGTGTATGTCCTGCAAGAGAGCCAATAAAAACAAAAGGTGGTCAGAGTTGTCATATTGACATTTAAGGTGTATTGATTGATTCACAACAACACACAAAACATTCCACCTTAAAAGTTGCCTGTGGCTGCTGGTAGCCTTTGAACAGCTCAGTGAATTAAATTATATTTCTACCCAGCCATCGTTAACCAGTAAAGATGAAAAGGCAGCAAAACATTCTTTCATTCATCATTCACTCTTCTGGAGGTTTCTTTATTTATGATGCATTTTCTAAGAAACCTTACAAAGTCAGCCTGTTAAACTTGGACAGCTACAGCAACTGCATCCACAGTGCCTGCTGGAAATGTGACTGTGCACATGCACAGATGTGTGCACGTCAAAGGTGTGTTCCAGTGCTTAAAAAAAAATAGCCCTACACCTCTGGTCCAGACTGAAATATCTCGACACCTATTCAATGAATTGCATTGAAGTTTTGTGTAGACATTCATGGTGCACAGAGGATAAATCCTAAAGACTTTGGTAACCCTCTGATTTAGTTTAGTTAGTTTTGTCAGAATTTGGTTCAGACTTTCATGTTCCCACAGGTATGACGTTTTCTTTAACTTTGGTGATCACCATATTAAAATTTTCAATTTGTTCAGCCCTTGGGCTGCTGATCAAATATCTCCAAACTAATGACATTCCTATCAGCTTTGTATTCAACCACAATGGTGACCATGGTTGACAATACCTGCTAAATATAAAAATGTGAGCATGTTTGTCTTTGTTGTGAGCAGGTATAAGGTACTTCTTTCTGGTTCTTATTCACAATTTTTAGAAGAATTTCAAAGATTTATCTTAAGTCTTTACATGTGCAGATGACATTCTAATCATTGGTGACTTTGATATTCACCTGCATCAGGCCTGCAATCCTTCTAATGATTATTAGCACTTGGTTTCACCCAGTTTGTGGGTGAACCTACACACTGCAGCGGTAATACTCTAGACTTGATTGACGTATCTTGTCTTTCCCATCACTTCTGTAATCTCTGATCACTTTCTTATAAAATTTGAAGTGACAGTATCATGTCCTCTTACCACAAGTTCAAATGTATTTACCTCACAACACTTGGTGAGCAATTACTGGTGGTCCTGGCTCCTAGTGACAGTGACATACGGTTCCATCTAGTCTCTTGGACTCAGTTGCTCCTCTCACCACTAAAGCTAGACAGTCAAAGAGGTCTACACTCTGGTTTGCTGAGGAAACACATGCTCTGCAGCAGGCCTGCAGCAGGCCGAAGCTCTCTATCTCAGGTGACATGAATGTGTATCACAATACAAACCAGCTCTCTCCACTGCTAAAACAGCCCATTTCTCTAAATTAATCCATTAATCCAGTCTGCCTTCAGGGCCTGTCTCCAGGGATTCAGATTCCACCTCTACGCTCCTCTTACTGGACCTCAGTGCAGCTTTTGATACCATAAATAATTTTGTACTTCTAGACCAACTGGAAAGCAAATTCAGCATCCCTGGCCAGGCCCTCATCTGGTTCAAGTCCTACTTATCTAACACAGTGCGTCTCCTATAATAATACTATATTTACATATAATTCATTACATATGGAGTACTCCAGGGCTCTGCTCTTGGCCCCCTGCTTTTCTGTCTTTATATTTCACCTCTTGGCTAAATTATTCCCAATCACCGACTTCATTTCCACTGTTATGTTGATGATACTCAGCTGTATGTTAATGCTTTTGTTTCATAAAGACTTGATTATTGTAACTTTTTTTTTCTGGCCCGCCACATACTAGTATTACAGATCTTCAGTTGATTCAGTTTGCTGTAGCTAGAATTATAACGAAATCCAGAAAGTTTGACCAGATTACAGCAGTGTCAGTTTCTTTTCATTGACTCCCTTTGCATGCCAGAGCAGACTTGGTGGTTTTAATGACATACAAAGTTCTAAATGGGCTTGCTCCTTCATACAAGTCTGATCTCCTTAAACACTATATTCCATCTTGTGCTCTCTGTTCCCAGAATTTTGGACTCCTCTCTGTCTCCAGAGTTAAAAAGACGTACGGTGGCTGCAGACCTTTTTCCTGCCCCTGCTCTGGAAAAACCTATTTTTATGCCTTAACTTTCAGTTAACATCTTATTCTTTCTCATTATTGTTATTATTATTATAATTATTATTGCATGGTGGCCCTTCCCCCTGCTCTCTCTCTCTCTCTCTCTCTCTCAGTCTCTTTCTCTCTCTTTCTCCCTTTCTCCACCCAGCTGCTGGAGGTAGATGGCCGCCTACCCTGAGTCTGGTTCTGATCGAAGTTTCCTTCCCTCTGTCGCCAAGTGCTTGCTGATGATGGGAATTGTTGGGTTTCTGTCATCAGTATCATGAAGACTACAGTCGATATGAAGAGTGCCTTGAGATAACTCAAGGCACTGTGCTTTGGTGCCATATGAATTAAAACAGACTATACATGTTAGCATGCTGATGTTAGCATTTTGCTCAAAAGACCATTGTGCCAAAGCATGGCATCATAATCAGTTATATGTGATAATTGTGTCTCACTCATCAGATACACTTGTAAATATAAATTCATTGAGCTGTTATAAAGCAACAGCAAATCATCTGGGTTTTTTTTGTTTTTTAACCTCTGTCTCTATAAAGCTGTGACTTTTTAATTTACATGCCTTTCAATACAATAAACAAAACATTAAACACAGCACATAATGTGATGATTTTACTGAGATTTCATAAGACAATCATACAACACAATATCTCACTGCCAGATGCTAGAGTGTAACTGACAGCGTAGCTACAGTCAAATGTCAGAAATGTTTTCTGAATTGATTCCACCAACAGAAAACATGTTCATTTCAGGTGAAGAAAAGAGGGGGGAGAAGAAACAGGATGGAGGGCCCTGGGCTTGATGATGATAAATGTCATACTTTGAATCATATGTTTTTACTAAAATTATCTGACAGACCAAAGGAAGATTTATGAGTCTGTGGAGTATTTGTATTTTTTCTTTGGCTAAACCATGGATGTGCCCTGGCACAGTCAGCATCAATTCAAACACAGCTGGCCTGCTCAGGGAAATTCATCTACCTTCATTAGGAATGCCAAAGTGACTCTGAAGATGCAATTCATTAATCCTCGGCAGTGAACAGTGTTCTTCATATTGTTATGGAAAATCAATGTGATTGAGCTGGAGGGCTGCCAGTGTGAGCTTCTTTTGAGGAGCCATGGAACACAGCTCTAATTTATGCGGGGAGCATCACCAGATCAAGGAAAAAAATCCCAAAACACATCAGACAGTGTTAGCCTTACTTAACCACAGGGTCAGCATCATCACAGAACAACAGTGTGCTCACATTGCAGGTGGGCATCTGACAGAGTGTGAATGAGGATGATAGATGATATTGCAGCACTTGGCTTCATCCTGCAGTTTGCTCTGTTTTGAAGCTCCAGGTCCTCAGCTCACCCACATGTTGTAAATGATCATGAGCCACACAACATAGTATTATAATTTTTTTCCATCATTAATTTTCGTAATGTTATTTTGACATAAGATCAAATACTAATTTATGTCCTTGATAGGCTCAGAGACTAAAGATAACAGGTTTGTGATGAATTGCAGATGATTTCAATGTTGCACTAATAAAGCTCTGGTTCTGGAGGCCCCTGAAGAGGAGGATAGTTTCTATGGGTGTTTTCTTATTAAATTCCTTAGGACCATCCCAAAGTTAGTTGTGTTGTTCGCTGCCCGAGTAAACTTGCATCTCTACAGACTCCGATACAGTAGGTGGCTGTATGCACCTAATTGGTTTGAGATCCACCAATAACCACAAAGACGAAGAGTTGAATCGTGTTCATGCTTCAGATGGCAGTCCACTTCAGTGTTTTAGTACAGCAGTTTTCATGCCTGATGCCAGTGGTGCCCAAGAACATATGAGCTGTACTGAAGACCAGGTACACAGTGTTCATACTAATCAAAGGAACTGGACTCACTATAAAGATTAGGAGTAAGGCAGCACGAATGCTTCTCTGGAGGTCAGCTTTGATTGAACTGCAATATTAAAACTGCCATTTGATATTAAGTAAAATATATACAAAATGTCAAGAGCTCAGGGAGCCCATGGGTATTCTTTAGCTAAGTCTTAAGAGTCTGGCAGACATCATTTTCAGATTCTGTTGCAGTTCCAAGATTATGTCGAGGATCATTTGAAGTACTTTCAGGGCCTTGCACACACCCTAGAATATGTTATATGGTAACTGACGCTGACTGGGAATCATTTCACAGTTTAAATTTTGACATTCAGAGCAACATGTAGAATATAGACACAACCACTGTCTTAACTTTTTTTCCTCAAAGAAAATCCGAGTAAAATCAATGTTTTTGGAGAAGAATCCTTTTGGGTGGTATGTTATAATGGAAGAAGTAATTCATTTTGTAATCACCTGTCGTACTAGAATTATTGTAGTTTTGGTCGTCATCAGGGCTTTTGATCAATCTCTGTGTCAAACGGTGGTGAGAAGGCTGCTTAATGCTAATTAACTTACCAATGCTGAGAATCAACACTTCCTGTTGTGTAGTTACACGTCAGCAAATTAAACAGCTTATAGATATTTTTTTAATTACCTGCCAGTCTGGTTCAACCTTGTGGGTATCCAAAGTGGCTCTCCATAATTTTTTTTTTTTTTTTTTTCTATGATTGATGTCGTTATCATATTGGGTCATGTCATAAATACAACCTTATGTCTAGTTTACAGGGGTTGGAGAGTGGTGGTGGTTTATCACCTTGTCGAGTTGCACCTGTCCTGCATGACAGTGCCAATAAAGTCTGTCCTGAGCCAGAGCCAGCTAACTGGCAGGGATGAGTTTCACACTCTTTTTGTTTTGTCACACATCAGAATCATCAGCATGTGCCCAGTAGTGTCACACTACAGTGACTGTTGTGTCTTTCACATTGTGTGATGGCTGATTGGTTCGAAAAATAGACATGCTTTAGCACAGCTTTCACAACAACTGTTCAACTTCTCTGTAACTCTCATTTCAATTAGCTCTCATCTCTGCAGAGGTCATCAGTGTGTAGAACGTCAGGACCTGCAGAAAATGTACTGTAATGTGAAAAGCAGAAATAATGCTTTCAATAGGCCGAAGTCGTGGTAAAGAGAACGCTGCATCAACTACAAAAAAGTTCTTTTTTTTTTTTTTCAACATGTTTCCTGTAATTAGAAAAAATGTTTAAGCTAAATGGTACCATATGTGTATATATACATATACATGAGAAATGAGAGAAATGCTACAATGAGAAATACTCTCAGTTCAAGTAACTAACATGTGCAAACTGCATTGTAAAACAAGATGCTGAAATGCCATTCAAAATATATTTTTTATCCATTACTGCTCACGATGGCATTGACCTCGGTGCATTGCTTCCTGATTTCCCGAGCTACGGAGTGGCCCGAGGTTCAAATGTCACAAGCGTTAATCACGTTTAAAAAAATACTCACGTTAAAGGGATGTTACGTTAATGCATTAATAACACGTTAACTTTGACAGCCTTAATATATATAAATATATATATATATATATATATATATATATATATATATATATATATACACCACCAAGAAGGTGCCTGAAACACAGTGTAGTGAGAAATCAGCAATAAACATGTGTCCCGGCCTCCGTCTCCACCACCTCACCTTGATGTCTGAGATAAATTTTCAACTACTTCATAATAAAATAGTTTCTTTGGCAATCAGGATTTTCAACTTATTAAGCACCAAAGGATGTCAGCCTTTGCCCTGTTGGCATCGTATCACTGGGATACTTGTGTATGTTTAATTAGTGTTGAGAACTGACAGGCCCACTGCTCCAAGTTCCTTGATGTTTGCTGGTTGCCTTTGGCACCACTGACCACATAATCATTGCTAGGCACATCAGGGACAGGGCTTGATTTTCAAAGCCTTTCGCTCCAATGATTCACTGTGCATCCATGAGATTGATCACAGTGGTTTATCTGTGGCAACATGTGCTTCATCCCTTCAGATTTGGGAGGTGGTTGCCTGAAGGGGTTGTGTCCTTGCTCCAGCTCTGGCTGAGGCACCACATGAGCTGAGAGGGGGAGGGACACTATGACAGCAATACAGCCACGGCCAGTCAGAAGTTGCCTGTGGCCCCCTTGTGATTAAAGCAGTGAGAGGCAGAAAGAGGGATAGAGGGAAAGGAAGAATGGGGGAGATAGAGAGGGAGAGAGGTAGGAAGTGTGAAAAATAAAGATACCATCAACTGTTGCATCAAAAGAGGACAGATAAGTGTGGCCTAACATTCATTAGGTCTTCAACTCAATTAAACCAAAATTATTTCTTATCTTTCCCCCCTTGGTAAACTGTCAGCATATCAAAAGATTGATACTTGCTGCAAGCTTGATGGCAAAATAATTTTACAAAGCATATGAAGGAAGAAAAAAAACCTCTTTCTGTAAACAAGGCTGTGTTTGGCTGCATAAATTCATAATATTTCTCTCACATTTAACAAGCGAATAGGAGAAAGCATCTCCACGGTGATTACAAAGAAAGAGTGGAATTTAAATAGATGAGAATAAATGTAGTGGCACTAAATCAAAGCAGGAGGTAGTTGCTACTGTTTTTGGTATTCAGAAGATGGTGCTATTTGTTTGAGTATGCATTGTATTCATGAATCTGTTTATTTGCTCCCTGTGGCTTTCACAGCTGCCCTCTGCAGAAAGATTGTGTTTTATCAACACTGCTTGACACAGCCAGGGTCCATGTTACAAACATATGCACATTCTATATTAATTTGTTGCTGTTGCCAGAAAAAAACGAACAAAAACACAAAATACGTTGATATCACTACAATTCAGCTCAGATCTGGGCTGGCATTGTGCAAAGCCACACACATACAAGAGATAACCTCTTTCACTACATCCAGTAACTCCTCTACTGCAACTACAACAAATCAAAATTTTTCAGCTGTTGTTATTGTAAGCCTTGTCTTGCAAAATCCATAAAGTCTAATTAAGAATGGCTTGATTTCCTTTTCCCTTTAATTTTCAAAGAAAAGCATTTAATGATATGTACTGCGTCACAAGAAGTTGGAAACAAAACTGGGACCACTCATGCTATAAAAATATAAATAAAGTCAAATAAAGAATCTAATGAGGACGCTCAAAGAGAAAACTGATTGGCTGTGTGATCTCACTTCTGCCTCACTGCAGCACTTTGCACAGTTTCAGACAGGAGAGGGACTTTT
This sequence comes from Trachinotus anak, assembly GCF_046630095.1. Classification (NCBI taxonomy): domain Eukaryota; kingdom Metazoa; phylum Chordata; class Actinopteri; order Carangiformes; family Carangidae; genus Trachinotus; species Trachinotus anak. The sequence continues at coordinate 517,321 of NW_027273872.1, read as the reverse complement.
TGACTCCAGCAAGAGAGGGAAGAGTTGGGGTAATTTACACTAATTTGAGAGAACTCAAATCTCAGAGACTATTCCACAGGAGACCTCAAGAACACTTTTAGATGGTCAAAAAACTGTGGTAGTGTAGCCAGAAGAACAAGATCATTATTTCCATTGCACTTGTTCCATATACTGTAAGCCAGAGACAAGCCCAGAGGGAAGCGAATTGGCATTGATTTTTCTTTAGAAATTGATTTTTCTCTTCACTGACAACAGTGTGAAAGCTTCAAAAAATATATCAACAGGAGTGAATATGAACAGCAGCAGTTCGCAAAGTACTTACTCCAACATTGGAACCTCTCATCTGGTCATACTCAGGGCTTTCAGGGTGGTACATGTCACCCTTCTAAAAATCGGAAATCTCCAAGTTTACAACATTAAGTAGAACAGTATGAAATGGTTATTAAATCAATTTCTTTACTCTGACAGAAAATAGTAAACATTTTGGAATACAAGTTCTTTTTTTGCTGCAGGGAACATGATTGCAGCAGAATTGCAGCTTAAAATAAAAATCCACATTAAAATACACCAGTATTGTGAAAAAAATATGCTTTTAGGTTATGTACTCTGCCTTTCTGATTAAATATAAATGGAACTATATAATATTAACATATTTTCAGGCCAGTTACAATAGAGTTTGATATGGGTTCAGAAAATTAGTGATAGAAAAAATCTGATTCAAAGATTATACAGTAGATTTAATGTCAACTTCTATGATTCACGGTTTTCTAGAGCAGCAGCCATTCAACATTCAACAATCACACAGAGAGAAAGGGTTTACAGTGAGGTAGGTGTTGCTATTGCTACATAGCTAACATTAGCATTTACAGCTGTTACCAGTCTAAAAGAAACATTGTGAGTTCAGCATCAAATCATTCCTTTAGCTGTCTCCAGTGGTGGAAAGTAACGCCAATATTAACTCTGGTCTCTATCACGTGTTTTCTTCTACTGAAGTTAGCATGCTAACCAGCTAGCCCGAACAGCCCAATATGGGAAAGGAAGACAATGTTTAAGTGGAGATTTAGACCCAATTCTTCCACTACTCACTAAGAACCTAACAGACATGAACAGACATTAGCAAAGATAATTACACATAATTTAACAAGGTCTGCATCTGCTTCAGATAGATTCGCTTTGCTGGAAGGCTTTTACTTTGAAAGTGCTAAAAAAGTATTGAGTTGGCATTGGACCATCACAGGCATGCTAATCTCTGCACCTGTCCACTACTCATATTTTCTTTTTCCTGCTGTTCTGTGCAAAAGGTTACACAGAAAGCCTAAACAGTTTTTTCTGGGATTTAATGGCCATGATACAGCACATCATTGTTCTCTCTGCCATCTGTCTTTTTTTTTCTTCTGTAAAAAAAAAAACTCTCAAAGCATAAGAAGAAGGCACACTGAGGGAGAGGCAGTAGTAAATTACAACATTTCACTAGAAAACTATTCTTCAGACACAGTCTAAAATGTGAGAGTATCTGGATGGGGAATTTTAAAGAAAAGTCTTCCCCAAAGCTCGTGTACTCCTGCACACTGACTGAACATGAAGCCCCGAACTCTCTCGATCTCCTCACACTCACTTTTACAAACAGGCTTCTTTTTCCTCTCTTCTTCCTGCATAAGTTTGTCTCTTGAATGCATTTTTAATGAGAAAGTGTCAATAATTGTTAGTATGTACAACTGTAGCAGAGGGCACCCAGAGTTCACATCTCACACATCATCGTTTAGTTTATAGGTCAGCTGACTGAATTTGACAGTGATAAGCTTGGCTTCTCTTGTTGCAGTGGCAGCTTCGCTCTCTTTGTATAAGGTTGTGTAAATATGCACCATATCACTGTAATTATGCAAAACCATTGGGCGCAATAGCTTACCAGAACTGACATATTCCATTCCATTAGAGGGTACACTCATGTAACTGATGTACTTACTTCCTAGGAAGTGACACATTCTGCACACAGATTTCATCGCTGTCGGCCAATTTGATACACTTCCAATTTTGCAGCAAGAGAGCATGTATGGAGTGACATGCTACAAAAAATCCAGTGTGGTTCTGCGAAAGCACAGGATTACTGGGTTTTTCCCTGCCTCTGTTCTTAATATATCCATCAGTGTGCAGGGGACGTAATTATTCCTGAAAGATGGAACAAGGAAGTGGCTTTTACGCTTGCAGAAAGCATTCCTCAGAATGATGACCGAAGGAAGTGAGATCAGAAGCAATTAACTACTGAGGGAGGAAAGTCACAGGGCTCCAAATCTTATTGCTACACAGCACTTTGGTTTGTGTTGTTGTTAATTACTTAAGTAGCTCACACAAGTGTGAGAAAATCAGCATTTTTCTTATTGAATACCCTTTTTGTTTGTTTCTACTTTTCACACCACTGTTTTTCCTGATGCCAGGCTTCACAAATACTTGAACTAGGACAGTAACTTCTGGAGTATTCGTGGTATGAAAAATGCTGATTTAAACTGTGTCAAAGTTCATCATCCTAACCTCCCAAATGAAACATTTTCAGGACTGCTGATGTATCCCTGATACCTTCTGTGGTGTAGACTGACAAGCGTTAAATAGGTTGGCAGCGACTCCTGTATGCTCTATTATCACAGGAGGACAGATCGACTGTTCCTGTTTAATGCATCAAGACTCCTCCTGTAGCACCCTGTCTCTGGCCTTCCTCTATGATTCATTTTTATTACCCATCATTCCTGGGACACAGGCCCCCTGAGGCTTCTACATGGCACGTGGGGCGGAGCGGAAGTTAGCTGACACCTAATCTGCTCAATGATGGACCGGTGTTATTTATTGGATCTCCCAGTGAATCCTGATACGTTGACGAATGGGGCCAGGAGGAGATCAAGCATTCAGTGTACATAGACAAAACACATAATGTGGTGAAAGCAAGGTTACGGGGCAGGCTCTGTTCACATCCTATATTGAAAAATACAATGAAATAAAAATTCATAGCATCCCATCGCCCCACCGCCCCCCCTCCCCTGCCTTGTGAATACATCCACACAAGTCAAAGCCGAGATACCAAACCCTTCTGTATTTCTCAGATTACTTTAAACAAAATCACTTCGACCAACATACAGTGATTCTCTATGCTGACAAGTCCCCTGCAGATAATTTCCCTGTGTGCCTCTGTGTACATATTCCCTTTCTTCGCACTCTATCAAATTTAATCAGTCTCAGCTTTCCTCACAAGCTGCGGCGGTATGGCCAGTAAAAATGCAACACGACTGACAACAGCCGAACTCTATTAATTCCTCAATCACCATGGCTGTTGGTCCTGTGTAATATTTGCCTTAGCTCGGAGGGGGGAGTGGGGTATGTAAATTGTGTGAGATATGTTTTAGAATATCAACGATTAGAGATGCTTTCCCCATGGCGGGTTTCCTCTTTATCTGTACTGTATGTGTGTTCTTCTGCTTAGTCTATGATTTGATTTTATTCAGCACCAGAGGTTCACTTGTATAAGTTAATAGTAGATATTCAGCAGTGACCAACAGAGTCTTTCATTTTGCCTCCATGAACCATTGTCCATCAGTATCTTATTGCTTATTTGTAATAATTGCTTATATATCTACTGTATGTTCATGTGCCACTTCTGCATAGCAAATAAAACAATTCTCGGATAAATGTCAACAATTATAGTATTAAATGTATTTATTATTTTGGTGCATGTGTCCCTTAAATTCAAAACCTTCCACCATGCAGGAAACACAAGGTTGGTATAATGGATCACAGTACAACCTGTTTCACCCTGAAAGACATTTTTAATGTATTATTCTGTACAAAGGCACTTTAATTAATAAGACATGGTCAGGCATTAGGTCAGTGAATAGCCGGGGACTCTGGGCTAATCTCAAAACCACACTTTGCCAGTTTAAAGTAAATAATTAAAAAAGAAATCCTATGGAGCGCTCCAACCTTCCTGCCAGAAGAAAAATACAGCTCATACACTAATTTAAAAACTACTGCTAATTTGTGTAGTTGTTGTTGTAGTTACTTCAACAGCCTTTTTTCCAGGAGTTCACTGAGTGAATTGATCCATGAGGTGTTGTTACAGTCATTTTCTGTAATGGATATGCACCAGACTGAAATAACAAAGGAAAAAATAAATAGCTTTTCCAATAGATGCTGTGTGCCACAAATTTATGACTGAGGACCATTTGGGTTAATGTTTGGCATGATGATGCATGTACTGTATGTACAGTATTTCCTGGACTGCGAGTGTATCTTAGGCTTTGATTCAATAAACAGCTTTCAGAATCGTTAAATTTGTTTGCTGGCGTGTAGTTATGGGAATGAGGATGTCTCTCAGTGTAAATCATTATGTTTTAGACTAAAAGCTGCATTTTAGCCTTACCAAGCTCAATGCTAATGCATGCACCTGTTCACTCACACCAAAAACAAAGTCTCCTGGAGATAAAATGTGTTCAAAAGTAATTGAAAGATGGAAGCATCCCCCTTAAAGTCACCCATCAAGGACACAAAAGTTATTTCACATCTCTAATAGTCCCTCCAAGCTCTCACCAAAGACCAGAAAGGGCACATATCTGGAGGATACTGTTGTAGAGTGTTTCAGGCCTGTCAGCTTTTGACAGTGGCAACAATGAAAACCCGACCAGAATGGGTGCAGGGTGAAAAGAGTCTTTGCAGGTTTATACTTTTCACTCTATCTTCTTTCAGAAGACAGAATGGAGGGATGGAGTCTCCTCCAAGGTGCTTGCACCTTTCATTGTTGGATTAATAAATAATCTGAGAAAATGTAGCATTATTGTAATGGCTTTCAGGCAGCCTGGCTGTGATACTGCAGGTGCATTGGCAGTCTATCTCTTTAAAAATGAATATGTTAAAGAACAGGGTTTCCATTAGCTAACCTTTGCATTTCCATTTCACCTTGTTCTCCAGCCTCATGCACTCCAGATAAGTGTTGTGCACACCCAAAAGTACTGCAGGCAAAAATCAGTGGGAGTGTATGGTACTCTTTGGAAGAGATTATGAGGTGAAAATATAACAAGAATAGCAAGAATAACTCTTCTCAATTTCCAGCAATAAATGGTTGTTTATTGATGGTAATCCTTTGAAAAGGCCTAAAAATCAGAATAATATGACAACTGTAAACACATATAATTGTCTTTTAAGAGACATTGTCATACATCAGTGTGAAAACAAGGCATGTCCTGCAACTTGTAACACTGAGCATTTTGCTCCCTCACAGTAACAGACTGTTGTGACAGATATAAATATCACGCTTATGTCCTTTGATAGGAATGATGTGCATTAACCAGTGTGAAAAGCCAGTAACAATAGGCTTCTGTCAAGCAAACAAGAACAGAAATGTCATTCCTGTCAGAGTGGATACTGACCAAAGTTCTCCCTCTGTCTCTCAGTGGCTGGCTCTCTCTGTCTCCCCCTGACAGAAACTCACTTTGACGATTTGAAAGGAAGCCTCTGTTTCTTCCATTATTCAAATATTTTAGAGCTTGATATTAGTGTGAGACCCAGACACCACCTTACGTCAGTGGTGGCCCTGCCTGCATGTGGAAAACCAGCGCTCAGAATGCACTGAAACATTTATGCTGGGTTATTTCTACTTGAAGGAATTTTCCTTTTTATTACTACAGTATATTTCTGATGCAACTTTCTGCAAATTCATCTGGCTGAATTATTCATTAATTGGAATAAAGTCACTGAGCATCAGCATGGGCTTCATACGTCCTTAAACATTTATGGCACAGCATCTTCTTATATTATTATATTGTATATTTAGTGTTTTAGGAAAATGCTCTTGCAATATAGTGGAGTTGACATTAAGGAAAACACTGAGAGCCAAAAAATAAGTCAGCATAATTCAGTAAATTCTATTATTATTATTTCATAATGTTAAGTGGAGGCATGCAGAGAGGAATCATGGTGCATTGTAACTTATATTATACCGCTGCTTTTTGGGGAGTAATAAAGAAACATGATTAGTCCTGCCCTAGAGAGCTGACTTGGAGTTTTGCCTAATTCTCCAGTATGCTCATGCTGCACAGTTATCACCTTACGGATGATTGGAAATGTTTCTTTTTTTCTCTTTTAGCATCACAAATCACTTACACTGTAAATTAATAGCACAACAGATAGTGAATAGAAAATGAATGTTCTGTTAACGCTTTGCTTATTCATTTCCAAAGTAATTTAATTGGTGAATGTGCAAATCGCCACACTTGAACTGGTGAAAATCGAGCAATTACATCAACACCATCTGTGTTCATTCTTAAAACAAGGCATCAAGCACATGGTGTGTTCTTTCTTCTCTTGGCTTGAGGGGTATTTAGGTCAAAGGGGAGCAGTATATGGTTGGTACTACATCAGCAGCGAATTAAGAGCTCTTAGACTTTACAGGTCTACAAGTAAAGTGAAACACTCACTGAGAAAGCTGAATTAACACTCGTGTCAACAACCAAGAAATAAGCAATGCCTCAGTCTGTAAAGTACATCATCAAATTCCTGAAAGTATACATTGGATGATTAAATGAAAAATGACTGTAATTTTGCAAAGTGATTCTGAATGTGTAGGTGAGTATTGGTTTTGACAGCTACATCACCGCCCCTTGTGGCATTAGCTCACTTCCTTATCTCTCACACTTTTAATCATGCAAACACACACTCACAAAGACCATGCTTGTGCTTTGAATGCTCCAGTAGGCGAGGATAAGCTATGGTTTCAGTCACACATATCAAATGTTTGAAACAGCAAAAGCAACAGAGGCTTGCAACATCCAGTTTTTTTCCTTTAGTTTTAAAGCAGGGATTTGACCAGAAACAACAGTAAAAGGAGAGAATGATAGAAGGAGAGCAGCACTGAGAAAGAAAGATAAAACTGTTTTAATATAAAGAAATAACCTTGATGAAGAAGATAATGTAGACTGCATGTGACGTACACATACCATTTAATGTTAATATTTAAACGGCAATGTTTATATCTGAGGTAAATATATTACCCTTCAAGAAAAAAAAATCAAATGTTAAGCTTGTTGACGGACTCTCATGTGGATAAAACATATTCCTGTCTTTTCTATATGATGTGGCAGCTTGGAGCTATTCATTTTGATGAGGACTGTAAAACTCTTGACAGCGATGCAATTTATATAACAAAAAGTACTTTTTCTCACTCAGCTTGTTTATACTGAATATTTTCAATTCACTATAATAAAAAATAAAATAAATAATATATAACAATATTATTATATTATATTATATTATATTATATTATATTATATTATATTATATTATATTATATTATATTATATTATATTATATTATATTATATTATATTATATTATATTATATTATATTATATTATATTATTTGTGTTCTCAGATGTCACATTCAGATCATTTAAAAAGTATACTAGGTGGGGAACTTTAAAAAAAAAACTATCAAATGGGAATACTGGCCTGTTGTAAGTGATCATTATTAATGTCAGCAAATCTCAAATGACCCTGAGTGTTCTTGCAAAGAGCCTAATGGAGCAAAGTGCCAGCGCTTGATGATGATGATGATGATAACTTCAGAATCGAGCTAAAACTGGCATTAAAAATTAACTGACTTACACATCTTTCACATTAGCTTCAGTCTCAGAACATTACCATACTGATTTAAAGTGTGATGGCATAGTGCAGCTTACAGTTCCTGACCCTTTGTGCACTGCAGTGTCAAGCCATCGGCTCACATCAGCCCGCCTGATCTCAAGTTCATTCCAGGGAAATTAGCAGTAGTTTTAATAAAGCTTGTTGCCCGTGAGGTCAGTTAATGGTCTGACCATGCAGATGTGACAAATTTGCTGTCATTGCTTTCAAGCTGAAGTGTAATGACCAAGTATTATCCCCAAAGAAACCTGTAGCTCACTGAACCACTTTAATAAGGCACCTGTGATAGCTTCATGTTTTGTGATCACAATCTGAATGATGAATTTTGAGCTGTTTTTCATGCCAAAACCAAAGGCGGGGAAAAAAGTACACACCTTACAGAGTGTGGTCACTAATATATACTTTGTAGCAGCATTAAGTTGAATCTTTTACATAAACAGACATGAAGTGGTTGACATGTTAAGTAGACAAGCTCGGACTGTTGACTCAAGGAGTTATTTTCAAAGATTCTCGATCCAGATGAGAACACCAGTTATGAACAATTAATAAAACATATGTTCCTGTGCTTGAAAATCACATTGCTTGAAATTTTGCAGAGACTCTGCATAAAAGTACACTTCACAGTAGTTTCTTTAAAGTGTCATGTTGTGTGTGTGTGCATGTGTGTAACGTTCATTTGTGATTTATTTGTTTCTGTAGATTTTAACATCCACAGTTTGTTCACCATTATTCCAGCTGCTCTTTTTTCTCTCCCTCACAAACACAAAAATAAATAGAAGGAGCTTATTCTACCTCCATGCAATGCTGGCCAAAGTGATTTGAGTAAAGAGAAAGGGAGCAGGAGCACCTGTACAGAGTCAGCCTACTGTGAAGAAATCTTACATTTGAATGGGATTGGAAATGTGGGCTTCATTCTTTGTAGGCTTGAAAAATACATGTTAAATAAAGTATGGCGTAATGGTGGTTTTACCATTCTGTGTCAGTGGTGAGTGCACTGCAGTGTTCATCTTTGATTTTCAAGAATGAATGGGGAACAACCAGCTTCTATGCTTGTCACAGGTGCCAACACTTGTGACCAATGAAATCCCTGTAAAATTTTGTGTTATTGTTGTTTTTTTTCATCTCCATTTGAAATGTTTTGGACACAGTACTTTGATATTTCAAATGAACATCATACCTCATTACAGCAGATTTATATTCTATTCTATTCTATTCTAGCCATTGAAATGATGATAAAACTACAGCACAATAACAACTGTGCAGTGTTTGGTTCCCACTGAGATCACATGTTGTCCTTTCTTGCACCAGCTGCATAAGAGTATGTGCACTAAACTTTTACATCTGCCCCTGACACAGGCTGCTCTGGACTCAGAAGCAAGATCGCTTGTAATGGAGAGGTGAAAATTACAGCCAAAACAGCTGAGCCAAGTCCATCCCAGTTCCCTCTCTGCAGCCACAATATTTGCAGCCTTATCTGTAGTGTAGCAGACCACTTCTCCTTTGCCCATGTTCCAGTTATAGTGTGGGCTTTCAGCCAAGTGGGCAGCCGTGCGGACATCCTGCATGCATGAAGTTTCCAAACATTGGGACTTCAGGGACCTATTTCTTGTAACACAGTGGACAGACTCATGTTAAAACTGGACCACATCTCTGTTGTAGCAGAAAAAAGTAGACGTCCCCTGTGTGACGCTCTTTTCACCATCCTAAGTGTCTTTGTGTAAACATGCTTTAAAGTGATGTTTTTCTCTTTATCTTTAGACCATGTTCGTGATGGCGTCTCCATTTGTTTCTTCACCATCTGAGTGACTTCATCACAGTCCAAATATACTCTGACTGCATCTGTCACTGTTACCATTTGTCACTGTCATGTTTATATTTTATGGAAAAGGTAAATGCCGGAGCCACCTGTCCTGAGCCAGATGTTGTAAAAAGTGGAGTGGCAGCGGACTTGTTTCAAGTCAGGTGCAGGGTGGGCTATCATTTTCATTTCAGCTTTGGGGGAGACATCAAACAGAAACTGCTCCAGTCACTGCAATTATAGTTTTCACCAACAAGAGAACAGATGAATGATGTCGTTGTTATAAAGCCATAAAAAATGAATATAAATAATTTATCTGGATAAATCTGGATAGTACCTGTCTCCCTGTGAAAATACTCTCACAGGCATAAACCACATGATGTTGGATTTTCAGTTGGTTCCACTTTTACACTTAAACACACTATTTACACCCATGTACATTCATTCACAGCCACTGCAACTGTTTGAGTCTAAAACACATTCACAGTGGTAAAAGGAATTAAATAGACATTTCAATGACAGCACACAGACTAAAAAACATAGAAACCTATGATGACGTTATAATTCTGATTCTCATGCACACTGTGCACAATAGCTGATGGTCTCTCCTGAGCTTTATTCGCTCGGTGAGAGCTGATAGAGCTCAGAGTTAAGCTGATAGCTCAGAGAGGTTGTGAGTTGCAATCCTGTTTAGATCTTCAATCTGTGACTGTGTCTCTTCAACAATGTGACGTTTTGTACAAAGATATAAAAACTGACACTGACTCTGAATAAGCAGGTAGCTGGTTGGAGAAGTCATTTTAGCTGATTTGGAGATTTTGTCATATATGCCACAGCAAAATTGTCATTTTGTTGTATAAAAATGATTTTTTTTGCAGCTCCTCAGAGATTCACATAAACTAAGCTTTGCTCCACCATGAAAATAAAAGTGTCTGTGTACAGTTCAGAGCACAGGTCATCTGAGAATAGGAGACGTCTCACAATGTCACAAGGTTAACTGACACTAACAAGAGATTTATTTTGAAGTTCTGTGTTCTTCAGTGTGATGGTTGTTTTCTCATGTGTAACAGTGACATACTGTCATTTTTTATAGCCTGTCACCATGGCACACTGTTTACAAGACATTGTGTCATTGTGGGGGCATCTGTGTGTCTGTCTCTGAGTAGATTTGTCCTGTGAATGAAACTGATAGTAGCTTCATACTTATATCATCCTCTGTAATCTTATAAGATAATCTGGTGCATTACCACATGTATTTGCACAGTAAAGGAGAAAATGTGGGATTCATTCAAGGAGAATATGTGAGTATATCATTTCACCTTTAGATCACAGGTACCATCTCTAAAATGGTGGAGATCTGATTGGATTTCAAGCATCTTAGAAAATAAATTTGCATTTTGATGAGAAACAGACATTCTGGAGCCAAAGTGCCTCCTGGTTTTCCTACATGCATAATGACATCGTCTCACTACAAATATTCTTTGTAGCAAGTCACATTTTCCAGTAAACTAGTCTGATGGTTCAGACTGCCTTCAGTTGTGTGGATTTGTGTTGCACTTTTTTCAGTTGTGTCTCAGTTGTATAAATTGTCTAATTGTGTCAAAATTCTTGTAGACCAGGAAGTTAGTTGTCACTCAGGACAATTACTGGGGTTCTAGCAGCATCTTCTTGTCCCTGTGGAGACAGTTTGTGAAGGAAAATTTTTAAGAGTGGACATAACCTATTTCTTACTGGTCATTGTCATTGGCAACAAAAACAGTCCACACCACAGAAAAATAAGGTAACAAATACTTTATGACAAAGTAAATACAGCGACTGAAATACGGCAGCAGGGAATCTCTGCGTTCTCCAACCAACGCCACAATTACAGGCCAGCAACACCAACAGCTCCAAAAATAAACCATCTGTTAAATTATTGACAGGTGCCTCCTTAGACGTAATTACACAAGCATATTTCAACAAGTTATCTGCATATTTACCTGCTACTTTACAATAGTCTGACACCACCGTCCTCCACCAACCTCCAGCTCAGTCCAAACATTAACAAATCGATAGACTAAGGCTCCATCCACACTACTACGTTTTAATTTAAAACACATCTGTTTTGCTACATTGACACTTATTGTGTTTTGTGTGTTAAAACCGCATTAAAAATGTAATGACTACTCCATGTTGGAAGAGGAATAATGGTACAACAGGAGGGTACAAAGGGCCACAGAGCCATTACTGCAGTCTTAATGAAGAGCCCTGTAATGAACCTCTGTAGTTTTTCCATTTCCTGAAATTCAGGAGCATAAAGCAAATAGTAAGTATCCCAGAGGTTTCGAGTTTCAACACCACTTCTCTACTCACACTCTTTGGTTGGATATAATTGTTTAAATCTATGTTCATAACCATTTCGTTGTTACTTAATATTTTCAACGCATATAATCTGGCTCACTTGTGATTTGAGGCTGCGTGGATGTGTTCAAATATCAGCTAAAGCAAGAGTGTTTTCTGTATTTTGACCTGCTTTGAGGCACATTACAATATTTATCTAAAATGTCCTGCTACATGCCTGTCTGACAGTCTGCCCAAGGTTGCTGCTCTTTAATTTGGCACAGACTGTCTAATCAGATCATTGTGTGAGAAGATGGCTGTCGCTGATGTCAAGGAATGGACAGCTGACAGGGACACAGAGGTTGATAGACATGGAAGCAAGTGAATAAATATCAGAGGCTTTTGAGAAAAGCAAAGGAAAGAAAATCCACTGCGAACAATCACGTTGCAAGATTTATAGAATTAAATATTGCTATTGAAATGAATATATTGTTGTCAGTCACTTGTCTATGTGCATAATTATGATAGGTGCCTGCTAATATCTGGGCAGTGTTTTTTTTTTCTTAATGGAAATAAATGTCTAATGTAATTATTCACTGGTGCATAAGGACGTACAGAACTACAGTATCTACACTGTATTTTGTAGCTTCCTAATTTCGTTTCCATAGCTTTCATATATGCTATTCACTTTAAACTGACATTTTGTTTGCTGGAGGAAAAGGACTGCCTGGTGAAACATTTCATAGTCTGAACTTGAGGCCATGCTCATACAAAATCCTGCAGTTCTATCGCATCAGCAGACCGTGCTACTATCATCTGAATCATTAAGCCAAATTAATGATGCATAATATTCAGTGTGCTTCTCTGTCCGTGTGTGCGTGACTGAGGTAAAAAAGTAGTCAGTCAAATCATAGATGGGTTGATTAGTTATTAACCCTCAGAAAGGGCTGATCTTAATTATATCTATCAAAGCAGTTCAAAGGATTTTTAGTTCTTATCTTTTTTTGCTTGCTTTGGCCTATAGCTGTCTCACACTGAACTTTTTTCACTCAGTGCCAGTGTGTGCATATCGCTATCTATTTATCCCTGTATCTAGAAATGGTTTTACATTGACACATATACTCAAATGACCTCATTAGCAGTGCAGATACACCAGTTATCAGAGAGACTGCCATGTAAGAGATGGAGGGAGAGTCCTTTATATCATCAGCTCACAGTGAACTTTGGAAATGCTCCTTTAGATTCATGTCTCCTTTTTCTTTGTGTGTCAAGGTCATGTCAGTGATAGACTGGATGGTGCTTTTGTGCCTGAATTTAGCCCATTTAAATCTTTAAATCACTGCCTTAAGGCTCCAAATTGAGAAAACAGCCAGGGTCTCATTTTCAAAACCATCTGAGCATAATAAGTATGAGCTGTCCAATGGCATTTGTGTGTCGATCTGCTGGAGTGCAGAGATGGAGTGCGGGCACTGCCAAGGACCCATTATTTCAGACCCCCACTGTTCCAGGGAATTGCAAAGGTGCTTCTCCTTGTACCTCAGCACATTCTCATTTGCTACGTTATCATGAAATGTGTGTCTTAACCCATTTGTACTGAAACTCTTTTTTTACTGGGTTTCAAATATGTAAATATCCTCAGTGATATTATGTTCAGTTACACAGTACATGTTCTCACTGTTCCATCTCATTCTACAGGTCTCAGCACTTTATGGTTTACTGTGCAGCATCTGTTGTTTTAGCTCTGTAATGGATTAACTATATACAGCAGGAAGAGTCAAGAGGCCAACCAAATAATTCATAGCACATAAGCAGACAACACAACATATGTGTAATGACAAAATATTCATTCTAATGCAAACAGAGGGCATTAATACCCAAAATCAACATCTTTGTCTGCTCTATTTCAAAATAAATTGCTATTTCAAAATAAATCGCCTCATTACCATATTTTTGGTAAGTTCTTTTGTCTTTGCTTTCAGATTCTACTCCTAGTGAGGGAACTCTCTTTCCATTATCCATGGATATATGTGCTGCTATAATAATACTAACAACCATAGATATAACCTGGATTTCTTCTCCACAGACAAGTCATAGTGCCTCCTTGAACATCAATTCAACTTTAGATTTAATTCAGCTTTAATTATGGGGCCAAGTGTTATGTGGGTTACAAAGTTGTTATAGAGCCTGATACCAAACGTCTCACATATCATGAAAAACGGGTGTGTTAATGAGCACAATGTAGGCTGCAGCTCTTTGACACAAAGAAAGTTATGATCTATTTTCTTTGGCTGCTGCAGAACCTTTGACCCACTCTTTGTTTATCCCATCGCGGTACATGACTCCCTCCTCGCCTTGTCTCACACCACTGAGTTTCTCATGATACAAATGACTGGCCTGGCCTAAGAGAGGGTACTTAACCAACAACTGGCATTTGGCACTGTTTTATCATTAGACACGCATGTCTCTAAAATGCAAGCTCTATGGAGCAGAATAATTATACAAACCAGTTCTTGCTGTTGTTAATTAGACTGATCCAACGTTGGTTGAATTGTCACCATTGAAGATGCAACTTCCAGGTGGAGGTTGATGGAGAATCTCAGCATGTTACTAAGGAGCCAGTAAGTGCTTCTACAAGCCCACATGCTTCCTGTGCCTGAGTCTGACTCATCATTGTCAAAATCACTTTGCAGGTGCATGTTTTGTCTGGTCTCATGTGGGTTCTGATGCTATAAAACTGGCGTTCAGATGGAGTGGAAGATATTTGGTTTTGAACAGCAAACGAGCAGAATAAGATTAAATGATCATAAAAAGCCACTTTATCTATTACCTGCATTGCATTTGTAAATTTAGGTAATTTGAAATAATTTATATGTTTATATATTTATCTTAACAGGACAACGACATGTGGAGAAATTACAATGTGTTGAATTCATGAGATAAAGAAATAATGCATTGACTACATCTGACTGTATTATCGAGGCCCACGTTCTTTTTAACACACTTATCTCTTTAATACAACAGAGCAAACACAAAATAACTGTTGCCTGATTATGAAAAAAATAAATAAAGGGGAAAAAACAGTTATGGTAGGTGTTACGCTGCAAACAGAATGATTAACTGTTATGACAATATTGTCACAAAATAAAAGAATGAAAGTACAAATTTTCATCTTAAGATCAGAAAATAATTATTTTGTGGGTCTTCAAAAAACATGTTTTCTATGTGCTGAGATCTCAAAACCACTTTTTTCCAGCTGTGAGAAACAACATTTTAAACTATGTGCAGAGCAAATCCCTTTCCCCAGAGAAACTTGAACCTGTGCATGATTGACATGTTTGCTTCAAAAACGATTTACTTTATTAATTAATCAACAAAATAGCTGCAGATAATTGTCTTTTGATTACTTGACCACAGTTTAAGCCTCAGGGGCCTTTCTGCCTTTAACACAGCTCAGCTCTACTCAGTTTACACTGTAATGCTGAGCACTGTAGCGTACAGTTCTTACAGCATGGGTATTTTATCAGAAGTCAAGGATACCAGATATATTTTGAATGTTGACTGACGCTCTGTTCCTTTACATAATGTGAACTGCAACTTCCCACTGTCATTTTCTATTAGATATCTGAATGGCAACCTTGGAACACTTTGTCCTGCCCACCTTTGTTTGATTATGAATTCAAAGCTGTAGTTGCTGAGCTGGTGTTATGATAATGCACGGCACCCCTCTGTGAGATACAAAATTGGTTTTGACAACAGGCTTGCTTTTAGATTCACACTGCCCTAAGACCACAGATTTAACATATAGCAAACATCACACACACTCCTCTCCCCTGGTAAGAGTGGAGGAGGGAAAGGGGGTGTGGGGGGTGTGGGTGGGGGTTCAGGCGAGGGGCCGGGTGGGTGAGGGGTAACTATTCCTCTAATTATGTGAGTGGCCAAGAAATTCATAAAACACTGTCGTTTTCCCTGACACATACACTCGCTCGCTTCTCCCTGTGGATCTCCCCGCTAGTTGAGGGAAATGTGCCCTTGACGGTCCCAACGTCAGCTGTGATTTTGTCTCTCAGTGGGCAAAATACGTTGTGGTGCCGCCGACTCATGGATACTAATAACTAAAGAGGGCAGTCAACCCTCCTGATAACTCAGAGTCTAGTGGGGGTTACCAGCAACAACTTTAAGGAAGAAACCGCCTGCATGGTCTTTACAGCAGGTGCCTGTGCATCCAACATTAGGCCATATAGAGAATCTTAACTAGCTCAGTATTTTAGAGGTCCAGTGAGTTCCCTCGTTTTAGCTACAAGCAGCTGTGAAGAAAATTACAGCAACAGCTCTCAAGTGCATACAACAAATGAGGTTGCTGACATTGGTGGAAGGAGATGTCTACTTCACTGAGCAGCTGAGGTGAATAGACAGATTTATTTTCCAATCGAAGACGGAAAAAAACAGACATATACAGACGCACCAACCTGTGAGAGGACATCAGTAATGGGCTCACATTTTCCTAATCTCCTTTGATGGATTCAGGCCATGATTTTCATTTAGTCCAAAAGAGATAACCAAACTGTCAGCTATGCAGCTGCTTTGCTTTAATCTCCGCCTGCAGCCAATAATCACCCTGCAACCCGCAACCCTTTGTCAATTGTTAATCTTGTATTGAAGACATTTAGATGCCAGGATGGTATTCTGCATCCTAGGATAATCCAAGGGGCCACTGAGGAGAGGCAAATTGGATTCATTATTAAATTTTGTATTATTAAAAAGACAAATGAATTGAGTTCTCCATAGAATTTACAGAATCATTTTAAGAATAATCATTAACACGCAGATGTATATCATGTCTTCTGTAGACTGAATGAGAGATTAGCATTAGCATGCACTTAAACTGTTAAGACAAGCTTCACTGTTTACTGTAATACTTCTACTGTTACAGCTAATTTAAAAGCTATTGAAAACATGGCTATCTCCTGCGGCCTTTCAATGCAAGTGTATTTAAATCACAGCAATTACAGCATTAAAGTGTGTTTTCCTAATACTGACACCTATTTTCACTCTGCTATATCTGTCTGCCACATCTGTAACATCATCATTTTATACAGCTTTTGAGTGACAGAAAAACTGTGAAGATGGTAATGTGAAAAGTTCCTTATTACATTGTTCAGCTGAAACACCCAGTAGGACTTGAATGAATCTTGACATTCATAGATACAAATCTCCAGACATCATACAAGTTTAAAAGTGGTGCCCGTGTGCTTCAGTTAATGGAACAACAGTATGTGGTTAAAATGAATCAAACAGATTGACTGGAGGGTCACTCCTGGCAATTTCATAGGTGATTATACTAGCAGAGGCCTTCACATTTAAATGAAAAATCTTAAATAACTTCCCATTTGCTATTTGCCTTCACTGTGGAGCATACAACATAGGATATGCCAAGGCATGCTCAAACAGAAGAAAGCCAAAGGAGCCTGATTAAAGTTTATCTTTCAGGGCAATAAGTCTACTGGCATTCATTACTGCTTGTCAGATTGTAAATGGTCTCTGGGAGGGATATTATGCAAGCTCACACACATATGTTAAAGCGAATGATTTAGTCACGCCATCCAACCAGGCTCTAACCTGTTTGTCCCCGGGTATGTCAATGATCAGTCTGACAGGGGACAACATTTAACAGGGGAGAGCAACAAAACATTATACATGGACGCTGTCTGCAAGAGATTCTGCACTTCACATTTGTGTTTTATTCATGAGAGGAAATTAAATAATCTCTCTGTAAATTGGGAAAGCTTCAAGGAATTAAGTACCCATCCCCAATGACCCTAAACAATTATTTTGGAGAAATTTATACCAAAAGGCCAGTTGCTTTATTATGACAGGATTATCTTTGTGTAGGCCCAACTATTAGAGAGTGCAAAGGGAATTTTCCACCAGGTCTCCGAACAATAAGTGAAAGTCACACCTGTATAGTGTACTACTCTGAATGTGGTGTGGGTGTACAGAACATGATATAAACTGCCAAGTTCTCAGTGCCCAGTGAAAGCAGAAAGGTGTGGACTGGTCAGCCAGTATACGGTGTACTCATCACAAGTCAGGATGACATCAAGAAGAAAAAGAAATTGAGATTTACAGACGCAAAAAAGACTTCTCTTGAAAACACCTCCTCTCTCTGACAAATATTCCTCTTATTATACATTATATGTATAATCACAGGTGTGATAATGCTCATTTACTTCAAAATATTTCCTTTAAAGCAGCATTTGCCCAAATGCAAACAAGTGAAATGGAAGACACATGGCAACCACAGACCAAGTGGGTTTTTTTGGACAGTTAAAAATGTAATGTAAGCTGAGTCAAACTGTGATAAGGGACATTTTTGATTTTGTTATCTACTGTTGTCCATTTAAGTCTATTTATTCATATCATTTGCAAGCCCCTCCCACAAGTGATACATATGATTTATGTTACCTACTCACTCTTACTGCTGTGACTGGATTCACAGTGTTTTTGTCAGTGCCTTTTGTCATATCCAGCGTGAACAGTAACACACGGTAACAGTTACAGCAGCGATAAAACAATGTGCTCAACCTCCTCATTTGCTGTTATTGAGTAAAGCTGTGAGCTGCACCACTGCAGCACATAAGATCCAAGACTCAAAAAAGGTTCAAATTGACTCTCAGTGGCATCCAGACTGCACATTTACACTTGTGTTAATAATCAGTGTGTTGCAGGTGTGGCGTAAATGCATCAATGAATTGTACAGCTGGAACACACAAATCCTACCTGGTCACTGACGGTGTGCACAGTGACCCTGAAATATTAGATGTGAAAAAAACGAATTTTCTTTCTGTGTGACTATAACGTTGCTTTGCTTTATTCTGGTGAGAGCACAGTGACAGAAACTCTAAAATCAAACCAGGCCTGAACTCACTGATTCTGATGAGCTGTGGCGTCTGAGGAGAGAGAGCTCTCAGAGAACGGCTGCTCAATAAAATCTCATTGTCCCCTGGAACCTAATGTTGAAGTTTACCCAGCACTCAGGCAGACACCCTCTCCCATAGATTTCTGTAATGTAATACTTGTGGCAGAACACACATCATATTTGGCCTGGGGAAGTGACTCATGCATGTCTTTCAAAGGGAGTCGTGCTTTGAACTTGTTTATTATGTTGCCTTGTGTGTTCCTACCTTACAAGCTTGGGACCAGCCTGCAATTAGTCTTGCGGCCGCAGGAGTGTGAGACCCTGCTGAAGACCCTGGAGCAAGTCAATAAAACATTCAAACAACAGGTCTGTGCTCTGGTTATCGCTCCCTTGGCTTTAGGGGCACACAGTACAACATGCTGAACAAATGTTTTGGTAAACATCCGCAGCCAAAATGTCAGAACTGTGAGCACAACATGCTGTAAAGAGCTACACCTACAAATTTTGTGTTTTCTACCTTTTTGAGGAGGAAATTCAGTTGTGGCCCTGAAAGTGAGAGAGTGATTTGACCACAGCTGCAGTGCAGGGTATCTACTGTAGAGTGTTGTGGGCCAGGCTTACAGGCACCTATGAGATAAAGTTCTTGATATTCCAATGAACACTTAAAAACTTGGGTTTCATTTGAGTCAAATTTACTTCTTTTAGGCCAGAAAGTAAATAAAGAAGTGAGTGCTGGTTTCTGACGATGTCCATGCACCACTAATTTGGAGGAATTTTAATGTGTTTTAACCTTGGTTGATATCAAACTGTCAAAAGTATAAGTGATAAAAAAAAATATTTGCCTCAATAAAATTTAGCCCAAAGTTAGAAAAGTTTCCTGATTTAAATCAAGAATTATCTGATCAAAGGGTCAGTGAAAAAGAATCTGACCAAGCTTTCAATACCAACTAAACTGTTTTAACACACATTTTGGATGCTACTCTTGAAGGTTGCTGCTGAGTCCTATAAACGATAATCTGCTACATAACTTTATTCCTGGTGGGGTGGAGTAAGCTTTGAAACAACACTGAAAACTTCATGATGGGAAACATAATCTACAGAAAATATCCGTGAACAGTTCACTGTATAGATAAACTATGAAACTATTCACCAGTTTTTTTTTTCCATTAATATGATAATCATTAAATTAACTGAAATATACATTTGTACCTAACACATAAAAAAACATATTGGTTTGCTCAGAATTTATCCATTTTGAAGCTCCATAGTATTTTAAAATGTCTTTTATATCAAATATCTCAAAACTCCACAGGAGCTCTGACATGGAGATACGAGGACATAGAGGCTGACTCTAAAATAATGCATTTTTTATCGAAGCACTGTGTCGAAACACTGGAAACTTTCTGCCCAGCAACCTCCCTCTGCAACAAGCACATCAGCCTTTAAACAATACCTGAAATCGATTTGCTGTTAGTGTAGAAATAACCTTTGAAACTTAAACAAACTAACATCCTTGCCGCTCAGTGTACTCCGCCCTTGCTTGTACAGCTTGCAGTGCTCCACAAAGACAGCTGGATGAGATATGAATGGGATACACTGACTGTCTTCCTCAATATCGTTTTGGAACCCATGTACAGAGCCGGAATTTAAATCAGTTCATGAATATGGAACAGTCCAGCTGGAATTTCCGTACGGTAAAGCAGCTTGTCACTCAGAACGTCAGCATCAACTTTTGCCCTCACAAGCCTGAAATACAAAATTCAGAGAGTATGATAAATCTGGCAGCCCTGGCTCACTGACAGCTATGTGGGGCTCCAGAAGAATGACCTGCTAACTGTGTACTGCATGTATAGGGGGTTCTGATCCACTGCCCCTCAGACAGAAGACAGAGACACACGCAGACAAGGGAATTGGGAGGGTCTACATGCGAATACAACAAACCAAGCATGCGTTCAACTGCATCCCTTGGGCTTGGAGGTTGTCAGTGGGCTTGTTTTCCACCCTTCAGGACTGTAGTTTACCTTTCAAGATTAGAGAGGAATAAAATGGTGCACATAGAAAAAGAAAGTTGCATTCTTGAGGTCGATTTTCTTGTGTCAACTGCAGTTCACCATAGTTGAATTCTCCCTTTTTGGTTCAAGAATAAGATTGGCATTGTTTTGACTGAACCTTTACGAAGGGCAGATGATAACAATCAAATGGGGAGATACTGCTTTAACAAGATAAGCCATGACACAATCTCATAGAGCCAAACTATAGTAGCTTCCTTCTCTCTAATGCAGATTATTGTATTTCTGGTTTGGACTGTCATAGCGAGTCTTCATGTCAATAAGATTACATTATGCAGCTGATCCAAGTTGATCCAGAAATCCTAATCCCAAAAACCACGGATGCCTGGTTTCTAACACCCCCAATCTTCTTAGAAGAAGTCTAGCCTACATCCGGGGCTGTAACAGGGCTGGGGGCTGCCTTGTGGGAGAGCCAGTGTCTTACTTGTGCTTGTTCTGGGAAGGAGGGGGTGGAGTGGGGGTCAAAGCATGTTCCTCCATTAGGTATTCTGCGGCCATCTGTACCCCAATAATTATACTCATTCCACACCCCGCGAACTCACTGTGACCTGTTTTTGCAGAGGGAATCAAGGCTGTAGGTTGTTCTTGGGATATATCCAATCCAGCTGAGTGGATGAGAAGTGACAGAGGCATAAAAGCTCAGAGAGCCTTGCTGTAGATTCTGAACACGTAATTAGCCCTGTCCCAGGAGGACATGCGTTGAGTCTGCTTATTCCAGACCATGCATTAGCAATGACATCCTTCTGCTAGTAGACAGGACAAAAATGAACATCCCCTTACAATAGGAGGGAGGGAGTATAAAAGAATTAACACACATTTGTATGAAACTCACTTGTTAGAGCCCCAGAACCGAGCAAAGTTGAATAGTTTTGTTTGATTTTTTTTTACCTACGGAATGGTGCCTGCTTGCGCTTATACCGCAAAATGTGACGAGCAGAACAGATTGATTAACTGAGTGAAATTAAATCATTGCCACAGGTTTGACAGCAAGCTTACCTCAGAGATACGGCTCATTCTAAAAGCAATCAAACCTTAATTGTTCCACTCCATGAACACGTAGCAAAAAAAGAAGTGCAGATTAGCATGGCAGCAACAATGATTATGTTTTCATTAATTTTTTTCTCATAAAACTATCTGCTTAATTGAAATGACTGGGCTTCTTTGACAATCACCCTTTATAAAATAATAACAATAATATTAATAACACAATTTCCTTGTGTTTGTTTGTGTTTACTGTGTGTTATGTGTTTTCAACTGTGATTCCATTGAAAATGAACTGAAGTGCTCTTTCCTTCTGATTGTGTGTCAGTGCTCACTCTGCTATTTGTAATCTGTTTAACCTGTTGTACTGTGATCAGAGGGCTGTTTCTTTCTTACAGCTGAGGCTTTGGCCAAGCTGGGGAAGCATCTCTCAGTTGGAGATTATCCTTTACCCTTGAGTGGGATTCTTCACTGGAGGGACTCAAAGACGGGGCTTGAGGGACACAGATTTCCATCTCGTTTTCCACTCCCCTCCGCCCTTTCTATCCCCTGCTTTCTCTCCATTCTGTCTCACTTTCTCTTAATGTTGACTGTGGAACGGTCCATACTGTATAGGAATGAATTTAATAAGGCACATATTTAATAATGCACATTAACAGCTCACTGAAAACCAGCACATGGATAGAATTGTACTGTATATACAGTATTCAGCCTAAATCAAAGAGCTCTAAATGCATGAGCCATATCTCATTTACATACTCGTTTGGGTGAATGCCATTGAGAAATCCAGGCTGCCTGCCAATTCACAGCAAGAGCAGAAATCTGTTTCAGTGTGAATAAAGGTGTGAGTGAAAGCAAGGATATCAATGTGAACAGCAAGATATGCTTTAGCATTTCAAAACAGGCTCCCTCAAACTCCAGCAAGTTCAGAACTCCCCCAGTGTTTCAGAAACACCATACTGTACTGTACAAGGCATGCATCTTCTCTTTTTTCCTTTCATGCTACTTCTGGTTACGTGGTGGTACTTGTCAAGGTTGTCTCTTGTGTTGACGCTAATGCTAATCCTGTCAAAAAGATTCAACTTACTGTCCACTGCACAGAGGAAGAACTAAGAATATTATCACCCGACACAAATGGAGGTGCCACGGTGTTCATCAGTGTGAGCCCTGCTTAAAAATTCACTTCCTTCCCTGCACAAAGGGAGTTTCGTTTGATGTGTACGGCAGAGATTTCATGTCATGAGCAGAGTATCAGAGGAGACGTTGGCTGTAGGTAAAGCGTAATGATAGGCAGTATTGATTATCAGCATTTTGGTGGCAGTTTAACAGACAGCGTGAGTGTAATGTTTTTCTAAAGCAAAAACATCCAAAGACAGAATAATAAATAAGTATACATGATACTCAAACAGTCTGGGCTTTACGCAGCGGGAAGCTGAAGATACAAGAAGACGTACAGACGTAGAAAAAGAGTGCAACCGCCATGTGTGCACTCTCACAAGACTCCAGCTTGCTTCTGAAGCCATTTTTAATGTGCATCAATCTGTGCAGTCTCCAAAAAGTCCATCTGAATAAATGAGTGTGTCTGACAGAGCAGTCATAGTCACGATCAAAGGAGAAGGAGATAATTAACAGCAGACTAATTGGTAACCACCCCGAGTTTTCATCAGATATGAAAAAGACTGCAGCTTTGCTGGATGTTAATTGGAGGAGAATGTGCATGAAATATGTTCGGCTGAGGCATTTTCAGTGGTAGATGGCTTGACACAATCACACTGCACGGCAAACTATCAGGAAAAATGAATGAATATAAATTAATGAAAAAACACATTTTCAGTGAAATATGTCACAATACAAAACCCAGCTATTTCAAATTGAAATAAAAGTGACATTTTGTGCACTCTAGCTGTTGCCTTTTATATTGCTTCAGACATTTTGCATGTCACAGTGACATAGCTGTGTGCGTATATATGTATATATGTTAGTGTTGGTGGTTGGCCACACTGTGTGCATGTAGATGAGGGTTTGAGAGTTTTGAGGAATGTATTTTTTTATGTGTATACTGAATGATCTGTCATCGTCTGTGTCTTCTCACAACACTCCTCTTCTCACAATGCCAGACCAGACATTGCCAGAGAACTGAGCTGTGTGTGAATTTTACAGAGTACCAGTCAAACCATGCATCATGAATGCTTGATGAGAAATCTTGTAAAAATGTTAATGGACAAATGTTAATGGCTCATATGACATTGTTTACCAGAATTATAGGGTTATACTTGCCTTCAACCTAAATGTGTGCACGTGTGGAGAGGAGCCTGTGCATGTATGTCTCTCTGACAGCTCCTATAGCATGGAGAACCAGAGCTGTAAGCAGAATGGCAGCTAAATCAATAATGGACATGACCCATGAGAATTTTTTGAAAGTACTATGGTACTTTTGACAGCACGATAGTATATTGAGGAAGTGTGAGGAAGACACAGCTGTACATGAGAGGGAAGAATATATACACCTGTAGTATTAATGAGTCAACACAGGCCTAATAAACAGCATGTATCAATTTATCATTTTATCCGGCAACACATGTAGAAATACAGCCTGGGGGAGACAGAGCAGCAGTCTCAGGTGGGACATTAAAAGCAGTATTTATAAGGCTGAGAATGCCTCATTCAGCTATGAGATATGGCATTGTTAGAGGCTCAGAGCAGCAGCATGCCCTGTGGTACTATTGTGAAGTAATGCTCTGCAAATAAAAGGCTTACATATGAAGATCTTTTTAATCTATTATTACATTGTAAGGGAAAAGCTTAAAGTGTAACTTCATCTTCTTGAAGACGCCAGTGCCCCGGAAAGTACAACTCACAGCCATATATCAAACTGTGTTGACTATTATCATGACATACACCACATGTCAGGTGAATATACTGAGTCTCTGCCTATAGACAAATACATTTGTGTGTATTATCACCAGTGCCATCAGTGGTAATAATAATAATAATAATAATAATGATAATATCAGTGAAAAAATGTATGTGCTTTTGTGAATATGCTGCTATATGTGCTATACACATTCATAACTTTTATACACAAAACGTACTGCACTCTGGAGCACAACAAAGCATAATATAACTTGCAACAACTGCTTTTTGAATTGTATTGTAAAATTACATGTGTCTTACCATTTTGTGAGCACACACACACACACACACACACACACGGTCTGTCAGCTGCATGTCAAGGCCGTGAACGTTAAGCAAAGACATTAGCCAAGTGTTCTTAGGAGCGTCATGATACTTTCATTGTCACAAGTGGATGTTTTTGGGGAAAAAATAAAATGACAGTGAACATTAACATAGGTTAGAAGCATTTCTGCTCTGTAAGTTTCTTATTTTCTTGTCAGATTAGTTAATATTTAGGTGATTCTCATGCAGCCCTCCGTGGCGATGCTAACTGTGGCAGAAGCTAAAAAGCCTTTACAAAAGAGCACTTCCAGGTGCTGTCTAAATCTGAAGACCACAGTGTGCAGCCTTGGTGACTGTGCCATGGAAACTGTCGGCTATTGAAAGGACACTAGTGCAGTGATTCTGTGCCGAACACAGTTGGTTAATACACTCATAAAAAAGCTAATAAAATATTGTTGGCACAATATTTTGGTTTCGGTATTTTTTATAAGACAAAGAATACTGGTGAATACTAGTATTTAATATCATTGACATTGCTTCCCCATCCTTTCTGCACCTGTAGATGAGCACAAACCAAAGCAATGATCTATAATATAAAGTGATGTTTGTTCATGCAGCACATATAGGACAAGTGTAAACAAATCATGGCTCTGTGTTCTTTGAAATGCCTTCATTTTGTGAACAGTTGCTTACAAGCCAACAGTGTAATAAGACCCCAGGGAACGCTCCTTTGCCCAATTACAGTGGTAGAAATTTTTTTTTTTTAAATGTAAAATTAGGTGTGTGGATTATTCAAGCAGAAGTGAAAGCTGGAGTGGTTGTACTTGACAGTGAGTTATTTAGTTGCAGGTACACACAAACACAGGATTACACGCTTACAACCCCCACTGGGAGCTGTGGGTCTAAAAATAAAAGGCCTAACAACACACATTTAAATCTCAGAGGGACACAGATGTCTCCAGTCTTTCTTGAACTGCACCAGGTCTTGTTACATCGTCCTCTGAAGTTGTGTAAGTTGTTATTTTGTGTCTTTATTCTATGTTGCTCACAATATTGTATGGCATGTCTGAGCTGTGATTCCTGAAGTCCTGGAAACATGGTGGAGATAGGGCCTCAGAGACCTTGTGAACCAGTGCAAAAACACCTGCTTGTTTGCACGGTTTCATATACAATTCACCTTCCCTCATGCAGTAGACCCGAGTATACTGTAGCTGTGACTGGTCAAATAATGTGAGATAAAGAATCAGGACTGCATCCATCATAGAAGAATATTTAAAGGAGCAGTTCAACTATTGGACATATGCAGTACAATCATCAGCTCATTCTTTCCATGAATAAGATGCACATATGTGGATGTGGTTATCCTACCTTAGCATAAAGACTATATCAACACCTCAACAGATTGCCAATTAAAACATTATTTAAAGATTAGATTTAGTCACAAAAACTGTGTCTCAGCTGTGTTGGAAACTAAAGATGGTTTGAGTCACAAAAGTAAATTCAGGTGCTTTTATTTACACAAAAAATAGTGAGAACAAAACTTTGGATGTCCACAGCAAAAACAGGAAAAATAATACGAACAAAAAAATGATATTCATCTGCAGAAGACACCTGCCTGGTTCCCAGCCACACTCAGGCAGCCTCACACTCCTCCTCCAGAGCCTTGTTGGCCAGAGGCTGATAACTGCTAAGCCCCTCCCCCTGGACCAAATAACAATGCACTTAGATCAGTTATCTTCTATTTCCCTCAATATGCAACTCTACTGCCAGTTCTGATGCCAACTAATATAACTTATCAAAGAAAACACAATTTACCAATTAAATTACTTAAATATCCCAAAGTCTCATTATAATTTAACAAATTAAGCAACATAACCCATGACCCAGTTAAACATGGTATCATCTGCCATCAGCACACCTGTGCAGGTGACTGCTGCTCCTATATAAGACAGCAGCAGGCAGCAGCTCTGTTTCTGACCCCGGGACTGTGGAGGAGAGGACAATCCACTGCACAGAAGTGGAAGGTGGATGGATAAACTATTTGTCAGGAGGTATTTACTCTTCCTAAAACCAAATGACCGCTTACTTTTCATTGGCATATCTCTAAACTTTGGAGAGAACAATGCCAGCTGATTCCTGCTGCTCCCAGCCTCTGTGCAAGGCTGACCACATTCCAGCTCCTGCTCTGTACTTCATGCACAGACATGAGATTGATATTGATCTTCTCATCCCCCCCTTGGAAGGAAGGCAAATAAGTGTATTTCCCAAAATGGTGAACTATTTAAATAGTGTATCTTTCTGACCTCAAACAGTTGTCCACTGAACCAATCTTGGATTAAACTCATGTGTTTCACAGCTTCTGTGATACCCACTGTGATATTCTTCCTGTCCCGTACTCCAGGACACTGTAGATACTTCATAAACTCCAGTGTTTCACTGGATATAAATGCAGATATTGAAAGCAGTATGCAGCAAATAATGTGGCTGATATAGATATGTTTGCAGGGAATCTGTGAAAATCCCCAACTAAGACCGTGTCTTGTGTGTTTCAATCTCACATCCCTGGAGTTCTGGGCATATAGACAATTTTTATTTGTTTATTTATTTTCTCACCATATACTCCCGCCAGATGAGCAGATAGCATACCGAACAACACCTAGTGTATTTTGAGTAAACAAGAAAGAACAGCATTAAAGAGGTAGTGTGATCGGTGCCAGGACTACCCTATGTCTGCTATTACAGCTGGAAAAAAAAGATTGCATTAACAGCAGTTATGAGTCCAATTTTAACAGGCAGCATATTGTTTTGGCATTGCACCATGATTCACAAAAGGGTGTGAAGAATCTGATTCCAAAGAACTTGCATAGGTACAAAGATAAATTATTCAAATAGGTTGATATAAAAAAAAGAAAGAAAAAAATAAAAAACAAAAAAAAAAGTGTGTTTTAAATGTACCAATGACTTGGAATTGGTTTGGAGTTTTTATTGGATGTGAAAGGTCCTTATTGGAGGAGCTAATATGCAAAACTTTTACTGTGGCACATGTACAGTGTCACAAGTTACAAGCTAAAATCCTTGGCTTATCTGGCCTACTACCTGGCAAACCTGAAACCAATCATCCAACCAAGCAGAACAACATTTGCCTAGAAATGGGGCTGATAGCTGGAGGCAACTTTCTCTGCAAATTACAAACCTCGGTAGCACATCTGAGACTCATGTAGAGCTGCTGCTCAGGATTTTCTACTAATTTCTTTTTTTTCAATTGTTTTATTATTATTTAATGTTTTGGCTAGACTTCATATTGTACAGTAATTCATAAACAACTATACAAGTAGTTCTCTGTTATTTTGCAGTTCTTCAATGGACTACATAAAGACTTCAGATTTGATAGAAACACATTCATTAAGTGAATTGCTGGAATGAAGCAAGGCCTTCACTCAGCCTGTAGGGAGAATTAAGAGGAACTGCACCGCGACCAATCAACTGTTAGTGTCTTAGAATCCACTGGAATATCAAAATATATATATATATATTTTAAAAAATGTGGCTGTAGTGTTATGCATCCAGGCCTTTTCTGAAACAGAGTATGAAATAGTTAAATGTTCACCAGAGATGTTGGTTTGAACAGTGCAGTGGAACGTGCCAATGCTCACAGATAGAAGACAAACAGTCCACCAAGGCATTGTTGTCAACAAAACGGCAGCAGAAGCTTTATCTTTTCAAAAGCTGGTGCCACGGTGAGGACAGGGCAAAATATGGAATTATAGCACAATAATACAGATTGGCTGGTAACAAGGTTAGAAGCTGATAGGATTTGGGGAGAACCTTGTGCTGCATTTCTGTGCAAGGGTGACTGGAGTATCAAGCACTGGTTAAGAATAATGGTTTCCCTTCAGGAGGATGTGAAATTGGATTGCTCATACAAAGTGCTTGCTGAGGATAAACCTGTGTTATCCAATTATCCACCTAAACTATATTAAAAAAAAAAAAAAAAAAAAAAAGGAAGGTGTGGAGTCCCTGCACATTGTTGCCCTAGATTGAAAATACACAGAGAACATACTAATAGAAAACACAGGCTTGTGCGAAAGCATGAAAGTCCTGTGTGCATTTAGATAAATAGTGAAAAAATGACCATGTGGAGAATGTGCATTTACTTATTTTTTCAGATTAAATAATGTGGTGGTGGAGAAGAGACTCTGCTCACAGGCTGTCTCCTCTGATAACCTATTCACTGCATGCCAGAACCAATGCAGATAGCACTGCTGCCCAACAGAGGGCAATAGTTTATTGCATAATGCATTTCACACCCTAGCACAGATTTGTAAATTTATGTGTCTCTTTAACTTACTAATCCTCATCTTCACTCTCATAACGGTCATTTTTGCAGCATCTGTGAGATTTTCTGCAGAGGCACTCTTGTGTAACACTTTTGACAAAAGGTTGCTGCTACAGTAGAAAGGCTGGCCTTGAAGAATCTGAGCTTTTGAATGCAGCAAGAGACGACTGCTTTACACTACACATAGCAGATGCTTTCAACATATACACTGATGTGACATGAGCAGAAGCATTGTTTCTAAGCCACTGCTAACAGAGCCTCATGTCAAAGCAGAAACATGTGCACAGCCTTTGTCCTGCTGTTAATTTCTCCTGTTTCATCCTTAGTGACGATCATGGCAAAGCATCAGACATCAGACAAAGAGGCACTGCCTGCCCAGATCAATTCACATCTACAGTGATGTACTGTGAGACTGCACACACACCCTGCCTGTTTTCACCTTTTCAAAGTGATCGAATCAAGTCTCTTCCTTGTCATGTAGCTGAAATTTGCACAGTGAAGATGCTCATAGCAAAGCAGTTGTAAGTTGCTTTTTGCAGCTCATTTAAAGGCGGAATTTTCATTTCCTAATGAGAGTGATTCTCAATAGGAAATACAAAAGCCTTTCTACTTCTAAAAGAGTCAGTCAGCACACATTTGCATAAAAAAGCCTTTGATTATGATAGATACTGCCTGCAGTCTCAAAAACACTGGCCTGGGGTGGCTCTCCAGTCAGTTAGCCTCCAGTCATGACTGATATTGTTCTCTGATATGAAAAATTATGCACCACGTTGCTCTGCTTAGAAACGTGGAAGTGACTCGCCTTTCTCATGTTCGAATTATTGAAGATTACATACTAATTAGATACTAATCTAAACACACAAACACACACATTTAAAACTTAAACTTTTGAGCATTTGCATCCTGGCGCTGAGGGATGATAAGTGAAGAGATGCAATGAGTTCATTAAGACAGTTTTATTGTTGGCAGGATATATAAAAACACCCAGCATGGGAGTCACCATCCAGACTGACCGACTCAGTAAAAGATTAAAAGTGAAACTTCGAAAGTGGGAAATAAGATGAAAACCACTGGGTTCTGAAAAAGAGAGAGGACCAATGAATTAGTTATCAACCATTACTGACAAACCCAGCCGACTTCATGCCTCTTAAAACGCAAAGAAGACGAGAGCGGGGGACGTGGAAGAAGGGGGGGGGGGGTGAGGGAACTAAAAAAATATTCTGCATTTGCTGTCATGCTCTTTGAAATATATTATTAGGTACAAATGGTGAATGTAAAGCAGTACAATCCAAGGATGGCATCACCAAGGCAATGAAGACACAACGCTGTTAGATGTTTTTTTTTCCCCCTTCCTCCTAAATGACAGTATCTCGGACCTCCTACTGTATAACGGATTGTTCTTGAATACAGTAATTAGTGCGTCTGCCACTGTGAATACACATTTATTAAAAGTAGGAGGGCTGAGTTTCTGGGGAGCAGAAGTCTGGCCCTACCTAGGCCCTTGGCCCCCTGTAGTGGAGTAAAGTGTCAGTAAAAATGCTCAGCGGGCATGAGAAGCACCCTGTGCCAACTGTGATGGAGTGGGGAAAGGCAGCAGCACTGCGAGGAACTCTCTTTGAAGGGTGCGGCAGTAATGACCTGTCCTCGCTGTGTGGCCTCCAGTGGCGCCGAACCCTGCCATTGCGATGCTGCTTTCAGATTAGGCCTGCGAGTGCCACCATTGCCAGGGAGGAGGTGGGGGGGTGGGGGATGGCCATCACAGGCTCCAGGTCACTCTTGTCACACTGGAGGACCAGGATCGTACTGGGCCTTTGACAGGTTTGGTGGAGGGGGAGGACATGGAGGGGAGTCCAATCGCCCGCTGGTGTCCTGACACCCACCACCATGTAGGCCTGTGATTCCCTGCAGCAGAGGGATGATTATCTGCATGACAGAGCCGGGTGCATTTGCAGCCAGTGACTATGATAGTCCCTGGCAGCAAGCATTTTTTAGTTCACTGTCTCATGCTCCTGTTAATTTGATGACAGGCGGTCCCGCACAGCTTCAGGAAAGGGTGTGTGGTTGCATTTCATAAATAATATCACTTAGTTAAACCTCTACATGGGACAGATGTAATGTGAAAAGAGAGGGATCACAACAAAATCCAGCAGAATATAGAAAGGTGATATAAATTTAATGCTTCTCTGTCGGGTTTTCTTACTCTGTTGCTTTTACCCTGCTGAATAAAGCAGACAGAAGGCTATGTACTCCAGAAGGGTGCATGACATCTTGGCAGCATGAAATTACAATGTAATGACTCATTTTCTTCCAATGGTATTGTATAAGATAAGTATAATGGAAGTTTCATACTGTGAGGGACACTGGTGAGAATGCTGAAATCTGTTGATTTTTACAGTTATTCAGTTACTCTTTGATAAAGTACAGAAAACGTTAAAACAGATAACATTTGGCTGTAGTTTACACTAGACATATTCAGCTCACATTCTGCATCTCATATTCTCTGATAAGACAGAATTCATAGTGGCAAATCATCAAAAGTGAATTGAGGAGGAGAAAAAGATTGCATGTTCTGCATAGTTATTCTGTCAGAATAAATGATAGCAATTAAATAATAGATTGTTGAATTTGAAAGGAAATGGGTTCATTGTGGGGAAGCCTCTCTGTGCGTACAAAGAGATGAAATCTTTCTTTACATGTAATGAGAAGTGTTGTCACTTTGCCCAGGCTGCAAATTCTAGACAGGTCATAGCTGGGGAAAAAATTCATTTCCGCATGTCCCAATTAGAGCCTGGAGGATCCCAAAGCCTACTGTGATGTGACATGGCTTCATTGAGCTCAGAGGCAAGGCCCCACACTGCACAACACTCCGGGTACGAACAAAGCATCAGCTTCTGATTATGCTGTCTGGTATTGCCCTGAGACAATCTGCAGTTCTTTTGAGCAGTTTTCTGGCTATGCAGATGTTTCAGTGCTCATGAAGCCTGCGGTGATGGTGTGAAAGAGGGCTGAGCTGCCACCAGGGATGTAGCATGTTTTCTCAACTTTACTTTCTCAAGCGTTGTTTTGCATCTCCACCACAAAGGTAGGACTAATGTTTTCATCATGAGCTGGGCAGCATGTGTCTATCAGCACAGGAATTAAAACATGCTGAATTCTAAGCAGCTGTGTATTGTCAACTTGTTAGACTCTGGTTACATATACCATGAATGAATGGGCTGTTTGGTAGCTTCAATATTTTGTATTTTGTCTATATCTTATTTAAATCTTATGCCTGTGTTTGAGTATAATTTAACCGGAACTGGATGTTGGTGGAAAGCAATGATCAGCTTACTGTGATGTACCCATCATTACTTTTTCAATTATTGCCTTCTCCCGCCTGCCACTTTTATTAAAAATATTTTAAAAAGATTATAGAACTAAATATGTGGTTAAAACTTTTTGTTGTTCAGTGTGTATATATATATATATATATATATATATATATATATATATGCAGAATATGACTGAAGAGTTAATGAAAGATGTAAAAATGATCACAGCCATTGCCACCATGTGACCAGTGGTGTCTGTGTTGCTGCACTGTCCATCAACTGATCTGCATCACTTCTTACTGAACTGTGGGTAACTCAGTTAATGCATAAGAGAAGGCACCGACACCAGCAACAGAGACTGAAGCTCTCCTTTACGCCTTCAATGAGAAATTGATTTATTCACTGTATAAACATCGGAAGGAATCTGACTTACTGATCTTTTTTCTCTTAATACCTTTGCACTGCTTTCTTTAATTTTCTGTTTCCATTTTCTGTCTAACAAGGCACAGCACAAAAAATACACAGCAAAACCTTAACAAACCATATTCAAATGCGGGCTATTCCTGTGAATGTTCAGAAGTGAAATCATAAAAATATGATTAAACAATGCCCAAAAGTGACAGGGCTTTCTTGTGTATTGCTCTCATGTTGGTCATAAATAAACCAGCAGTGTTGGAACACAGAAATCAGCTGGCCCAGGGTAAAAAGGGCTATTTGTGGCTTTCTGAATGACAGTGCATCTCAGACAGCATAAATATGATTAATGTGGTAGACTAAAAGGAAAACAGTAAAATGGCATAGCCCTAACATTTCAAAGCAATTTAATCCTTTTTGTGTAAGATGCTTCTAAATGCCACGAAGAACATAGTGTAGGTCATTCATGTTTGCTTGCGTATTTCACAATAACCTCTCCAGTGATTACACATAATGACGCTTCGCAGGACATACGGGATGACATTTTCAGCAATGCAAATTAACTAAATGGTTCAATAAAGACCACTGTCTAATACTGTACGTCTGCATCACGACTTCCTGAATCATCAACATAGTTTCATTTGTTTGAAGTTTGAGCTGATGGTTCGCTGTGCAGGAGTTCGTTATTTCTGTGTTGTGAGTTTGTGGGCAGCTGATATTTTCAGCATTTCTGACTTTTTTTTTCACATATCTGGGTCTGGAGGATGTACTCTTTAAAAGTACACACAGGTGAAAAAATAATTTACTACAAGTTAATTAAAAATTTGATCTCCAACAGCTTATTATACTTTCTCTCTTAGACCCACGTTAAACCTGATAGGAATTCATTCATCACAGTCCATTTCATCAGGCACATTTCGGCCTGGTGTCAATAATTTGTTAAAAATTCACTGTGTTATGGAAAACAAATCATGTTGTTCAAATCAAATTCTTATCAATCTATTCACTAGATTTTTCCTGGGAGGGGGGAGGGAGTGAAGGACAGAAACAGACTGCAGGGCGGCCATTGTAAATCCAGGACAGTTACTGCTTGATACCATCAGCAGGGGCAATGGAGGTATAAATGGCCCCAATAAAGGTTAGAGGTTTTTTACGGTTGTGTCTATGGCAACCAATTTGTTTCAGACCAAAATGTCTCTCATCATTTATACTATAGCTATAATATTGGCACTTTGTGACACACTTTCTGGGAATATATTTTTCACTGTATTTTACATCCTGGCATGTCAGTACTCTTAACACTTTTTAAAATGTATTATATTGTGAATTCTGTAGGATGAGCCAGTGCTCCCAGCTAGCTAAATGTGGCACAATAGCTAATATTTTTCCCAGGGGTTTAAGTGGAATTTGGAAGGTTGGGGAACACAAGAACCATCAGTGGGTGATGCAGCGGAGAAAAACGACTTAGTGAAAATAACTGTCAAACTGGCTCTGACAGTGAGCTCTGACAATATTCTAAAATAATTCTGAAACCTTAGATGGGTTGTATTTATTAGAGTGCAGATCAAATGTGGGGAGTTCAAATGATTGAGACCATCATCACCCCATGAATTTACTGTCTAGTGGTGGTTGCTACTTGGACCAATTACACTGAAAACAGGTGAGGACTAACACAGCATCCTCTCAGTCCACTGTGGGCTGGATTTCTCACAGTTCTTTCAAACAGCAAATAAAAATTCAATTTATTGTAATAATATTTACACAAACACAATACAATAACAATACAATACATACACATAGCAACTTTCTATGTACAAAGATTTTGCAAACCCAAACCCTGAAGACTCTTGTAGTGTAGTGTGCTGTGTACAGGACAGGTTGTCATTATTGTGATTTGCTGTGTGAGTAAAGGAGCAACACTGGGCTGCAGAATCTGAAAAACTGAAAAGGAGAGACATTATTGCATATAAAACTGCCTGTCAGATTTTATATTTATTAATCATAAGTATTGGAACAGCAACTGAAACATGATCCTACCTGAGAAAAGTTGCCTATAGGCTGCAGGCCAGTGCTGCATTGCTGTTCAGCCCTTAATTGTCTCCTTCAGATTGAAAACCAATGCTCGTGTTCACAACCTGTTTTAAACAGCCTTCTCTCGCTGTACTTTCTATTCTTATTGGTTTCAGTTATTGTGGCTGCTATTACTTTTCTGCAGTCTCATCTTGATGGCCACAGCTCACTGCAGGCTGTGTCCCTATGACATACTCACACAGCAAATGGCCCAAAACATCCCCAGAAACATCCCCAGCACTATTAAAAAGCCAATTCAGGCAAATGGAGAAACTTCGGCACACAAGGTGATTATCAGACACAAAGAGCTAATGTATGATAATATTTTGAAAAAAAGATTACATTACTGAACATTTCACTATCTATCTATCTATCTATCTATCTATCTATCTATCTATCTATCTACCTATCTATCTACCTGTCTGTCTGTCTGTCTGTCTGTCTGTCTGTCTGTCTGTCTGTTTTCTGTCTGTCTGAATTCATTGTCCTGTTGCCTCACTGCTATAATGGCTTCATTATATGGTGGTATAACTGTGTGTACTGTGTACTGCCTAAACCTGACTCTTTATGAAATTACATGAAATAACAATATTCAGAATAAGCATAATAAGCATCTCAAGTGGCTAACATGACTCATTTGCTTAACAAGACTTGAGTGGTGGCACAATAGAAAACATTAATTATTCATAACACCTGAGCTGGTAATTTGTGTGTTATGAGTTTCTGCATCTGGATTATGCATGGTTGTTAAAAATACCTCCACAGCCACATAGTATACACACTGCAGGAGTGGATTTCATCAACATGGCCTGCTGTAAATCCTTGGCTCAGAGGAGGTTACAGTTTATCACAAGCACAAATCTGCTCCCTTTTCTTTCTTGATCCATTCACTGATACGCAAAGGAATTCAATCAGGCCAAGCTACCTGACATAAAAAGGATTTCTCATTGCGGTGGTGGGACTATAGCGCTGAACTGACTTCAATAGCTCACCACACCTTTAAGGACGGTCTTTTGTTGCACAACATTAAAGGTGACCCCTTGCCTTTATCCCAGTGATTGAGCAAGTGCTAATACTCATCATCGGTCTGAATTGAATGATTGCTGGCGACATCATGTCTCATTGAGAGCAAAATGGAAGGTATCATCTTATTTTCTCAGTTCCCCACTGAGATGACTGCAACACTGTGTCATCCCTGATTTAAATCTGCAGGATTGCAGGGTAGTAAGGTTTATAACTGAGTGTATTATTATAGGAGAACAAACATTTTATAACTTTATGTCCAGAGCCCATGTTTTTGAAATCCTTACTCTCTAAGATATCTGCTTATGGTAACTACTGCATGGTTTAAGACCCCCTCTAATGAAAATCAAGTTTTTAAACTTGTCAACATGACCCTGCAATGTTTTTTTTATACAAGACATATGATGAGTGAAATAATCAGTCAACACCATGACTGAGTGTTTCCACCTTGAACTACAGTGAACCAGTGACAGTCTCATAGAAACAGATTCAGACACCTGGGGATTTATACGTCACAGAACCTAAGGAACCAATCTTGTCAACTTGTGGGCATGGGGGTGGGGCTAAATATACCTGAAACCTTGTCAGTACAGAGAACCAGTCAGTACAGAGTTAGCATTAGCACAACCACTAACACTATGTCAGCCACTGCCAGTTACAAGCTAACAAACAACATGAATTACTAACTACACTTACTCTTCTGATACGCCTTCTCCTCAATCCTCAAACACTGACGAGTCTGGGTCTGACTGAGGTTCAAACATGGATGATCAATCTGTCCTCCACTAACCATGTCAACAAAATATCATGTCAAATTTACAACATGATAGTTTCACAAATCTAAAATTTAATTGAGTGTTTCTCAGACTGCCTGTGAGTGACCACAAAACCTAGTAACAAGTGGTGTATATGTTTTGTTTTTAATATTAGATCAGCTCTTATCTAAATTCAAACTTTATTATTTGAACTGGGTGTTTTGCTGTGTTGTTGGACTTACAGTACTGGAGCAGCAGCGGTTCAGCAGCTAGCACTGCCATGGAGGCTGGGGAGGAAATGATTTGCTGTCAAACAAGACCACTCCAAGTTGTGAAACTCGTAATCCACATTGTGTTTCTATTGTATGTGCTATGAATCATGGGCTAATGAGGATATGAAGCCTGTTCAGTCCCATCCACATTTTGACACAAGAACAAACCAACAATGTTTTTTGAGATGACATGATGAACTTATGAAACACACGATGAAGGAGGCCTCACAGTTATTTGCACCAGAAAACTGAACCTGAAAACTCAAGAGCTCCTGTAAAAATTACATAACACATTAAATTAATCATGTATATACTCACTTCTCTTACATGTGCTAATATCTGTCAAAACCTGAAACTGTAGCATGTAGGGAATTTAATATAATGTAATGTATTTTCATATCATTGTGGTAAAAACTAAAGGGAGAAAAAGAAGGTAACTATAGATTACAAAGAGATAAATTCTTAAGACTCAATAATGTACCATGATATTGAATTTGTGATAACGACATATTTCTGTGTATTACACTCAAACATGCAACATCAACAAGCGTGACAGCCACAGGCCAAGCAATTACTGTGACATTACTACAAGTTGCACATATGCTTGTCTACAATACACATCTATGTTTTAATAGGCATTGTGGGCAGGGGCTGATGCTTTCATAATGCTATAGTGAAGCGATTTCCTGTCAGGAGGGAGGAAGCCAAACTTCAAATTGAATCAGGATCACAACAATGGAAAACATGCTTCCATAAATATCGATTCTTCATTTATGGAATTCTACAAATACAATTTAACGCTGGGCAGAGAAACAAAATTAACCGAACACTGCTGGATTTAAGTTACCTGGTCGATGTTGGGTGATTTTGAGATGAACAGGTCAACAAAGAGCAAACTGTTTTATCCAGATTCACTACATTTTTGATATGTATTGTATTTGTAGTTATGAGTTATTCCAACTACTTGTTTCCCATAGGGAAAGAAAGTGCTGGTAAGACTGAGGTTATTTTTTGTGTGGAGTACATAAAGCATTCCCATTATTGTTTCCTTTCAGGCAAAAAGAATTCAGCTCACAGTGAAGAAGAAAGTCTGTCTACACACCAGCTAGAAGTTCTGGCCTTCTCTATAGCTTCAAAACTAAAAACATTTCTTTTCTCTCTACTTTTCTAAATGTGGTGGCTTCATTTCATGCCTCATATTTTGATTAAGCAGTACATGACACTGCATGTAAATACGTTTCTATTTCTAGCCTATTCTTCTCCCACTCACTACTTGTTGAAGAAGTTTAAGTTGTACTTTTATGTAATTTCTTTGCCTGCTGATGAGCCTGAAGTTTCCCAACTTTTTATCTGCTCATGTTAATAGACATCAAGCTCTGACAAGCTGACATGCAAAAAGCCAGGTTTAGGAGTTCAATTTGTCTCAAACAAAATCATTAATACAGACGATGACGCTAGAGCTCCAATTGTCCACTCTTGCCTTTGATTAGACAGATTTTCCACAAATAAATTGGTGAAGAAGACAGATAATTTCTTTTTTTTCAGCATTTTTTTTTTGAAAATCATGTTGCTCCTTTGAACACATTTCTTTTTCATTGAACTCAATGGCGAGCCAGGTCATTAAGAAATAGCAAGCAGTGCAGAGGGCACAATTTGAGTGCACATGCTGCAAAACAAAAATAATTGATGTTGATTGATATGAACTTTTCAGTCTAACTCCTCCAAACTTTGCTGACTTTTAATAATGTGCATTTGCATTTGAGCTTTGACTCTGCTTGTTATGAAAACAAGATATGGACTTTAATTCCCATTCTGTCCAAGACCTTGAGAGTGTTCTGTGCCTGAAGTGCGCTTCCTGTCTGTGGGGTGACACAAATGCGAGTGCCTGCAAGGTGGACTGCTCTTTTGGCCAAAGGATAATTCCACATTAACACCCAGATTTATTCACAGCAATGAAAATATTTAACAATGGCAGTTTTGTTGTCATTATGACTTGCTCTCCCACTGAAATGTTCCTCCATGCCTCACGTAAAAGAGGGACTTATCTCAGAAACAGGGCCAAGTTGCATAATTTGATTGCATTCGTGCCTTGGCATTTCAAACTGCTTTCTTCTAACTTTCCCCTAAGCGATTGCATGCTGTGCGTGCATCTGTAAAAACGATGGCATGCCTTAATACAGCACTCTTGTTTTTCATTCATTTTCTCTATTAACATGTGATTCATTAACACACCATTTACCCAGTTTAGTGGGTCTCTAAGGTCATAGCACTGATGGTGAACCACTAGCTATGAGGATACTGGAATACATGGTGTTGACTAACAACAGTGCACCAGTCCCTGCAGTGGCCACCATGCTGACTTTATTAGTTTAGCGTCACAAGCTTCTCTCCGTAGAGAGTGTGTCTGTGACAGGATGGAGGGGAAGCAGCCAGTGCTTTGTTTGCCTGTGCAGATAGTGTATGTGGGCATATGAGCATGTGGGTCTGTGTCATGTGTCTGTGTTTCTGTGTGTGTGTGTGTGTGTGTGTGTGTGTGTGTGTGTGTGTGTGTGTGTGTGTGTGTGTGTGTGTGTGTGTGTGTGTGTGTGGGCATATGAGCATGTGGGTTTGTCTGCTGGTATGTCTGTGTTTGCAACAAAAGAATTTGTATTTGCTGTAAAACTGTATGCAGTTCTATGTGCTTATTCTTCGTGTGTGCGTGTGTGTGTGGGCAGGAGTTTGTCTGGGTATATATGTGAGTGTCTGCCTGTGTCAAATCCTGTTCTCTGACGGACATGATTCTCTGAGAAAATGAACAGACGATGACGTAAAGCCCTTAACAATAATAAAGTAATAGCCTGTGAGGACTAAAAGAAAGCAAACAATAAAATCCATTAAATGACAAGTTCCAAAACAATGCTCTAATAAAGAGGGCTGACCTACTGAGTTCTAATTATTGCTTTTAAAGGCTTAATTTGAATTTTCTACAACCTAGAGGTTGTTTTCTAACAATGTGGGGACTTACTGCAGAAACCTTTTCAGATGCATATATCTTAGGGGTAGAGACAAGGCAGGAGGTGCACTTCTTCAGGCATGACCACCAAATAAGAGAAAAGGTGGGGTAGGTGTTGCAAAATTGAACAGCTGCAATAGTAAATAAGGTTTATGTGGCAAGGGGAGAGCAGTCTCTCATCGGTCACCACGGTAACTGTGAATGTTGTTGATCCCTTGGGGCGGAAGAGGCGTCTCTTTCTTCACACCAACACACTCACCTCCACTGCACAAAGTAGCTCTGCATCGCATTCTAATCCCAAGCGTTAAACAAAGATTCCCACCCAAACAAAGCAAGGCATCGCGTCACAATTAGGTAAAGATTTCATTTTATTTTTTACATCTATGTTGTGAGTGAATAGAAGACACTAGAGGATATGAGTTTCATGGGGTATAAGATTTGGTTGTTGACCGGTGACAACAAAACTAAGAGACCTTGATTCAAGTGAGCTTAAAGCAGTCAAGCTGATAGTTAAACACAGTGTTGCTGCCAGGAGAGGAGCAGTAGGGAGCCAGCAAACTATCTTCTTTTCAACACGTTTGCCAAGGAACTGGCTGTGGACCAGAATCACATTCTTGCTATGAATCTGAAACAGCAATTATTTTCAGTTTGTGGGGTGTTTTATCATGCATACAGTGGTATATTTTCAGAAAACACAGATGGAAAAAATGAACTGTTAAGATTTTGACTTTGTTTGTTTCAATGACACCTTCTTTGCTGTTATTTTGCTTCTAATAATAACTGATTGTCATGCAACAAACACTTCCCTGTGTTATCCTTTATCACTAAGTGTAAAAAAATAAAAGCTTGAAACAAATTCAGCAAAGAGAGGAGAAACAAAGTAGTCAAAAAGTTCCACTCCTCGAGACAAATTTGACATAAAACTATGTGAAGTTGCCTTTCATTCATTAAATGTAACAGTATTTTGGGGGATCAGCACTGACTGTCAAATCAGTGCAGGGGAGAGCAGAGGATACCAGCTAGTACAACTCCCTGAGGCGGAAACGAATGCTCCTCTTGTTTCCCTGTTGATCTCTCCCTGGTTGACATGTCCTGTTTTCCTCCCCGAGTCGTTCAAAGGCTAACAGGCTCATTTGAGCCATTTCTACAGGGAGACATGGATGTAGTCATTTGAATAGAGTTGCTTGGACCAGACTCATGGTGGCATGGCTTCCTGCGCATTCAGGCCAATTCGTGATTGCCGTGCAGGGAGCCATTGTAGATTTCTCCACTATCCTTTTCATCCAGGACAAATCAGCCATTCAGTGAGCGTGTGCTTTTGAACTTCATTTACCCTTTCAAAAGAATGGATGCTAGAGGAATGTGCCACAATAAAATGAGACCATTAAGCCCTTCTGATGTGGATGATCCACACTTTTATAGGGAAGAGGTGGCATGGTTTTATTATTATACATTAACAATAGGTTGCTTGAGCTATTTCCGCCCTTCTTCTCTTAAATAGTATGAATTCTGTTACAGAGAACAACTTGTGCTGACATGTAGTGTATATGTATAATATACAGTTCTATCAAGGGTAT
This sequence comes from Trachinotus anak, assembly GCF_046630095.1. Classification (NCBI taxonomy): domain Eukaryota; kingdom Metazoa; phylum Chordata; class Actinopteri; order Carangiformes; family Carangidae; genus Trachinotus; species Trachinotus anak. The sequence goes on along the minus strand of NW_027273872.1, from coordinate 475,638 downwards.
GAATTATTATTTGGTGTTGGAGCTATACCTGAATATATTATTTCAGGAGGCAATGCACCGGCTGACCTAATAGTGCTTTAACAGCCTTTCCATCAGTTTGTATTTCATCATACACTATACAAGCAGGGTTATATTGAAAGCTGTGAGCATGGACTGACAACCTGCCATTCAAAATTAAATGTGATTTTCTTTAGAAACCAAACTACACTGACCTCAAACAAGGCCTGTCACCAGTTCTTTTGAGAAATATTGTCTGGCTGTGATGTGTTTGAGTGAGAGTCCTTTGCTTTGGAGACATGAATAACTGAAGGGACAAGACAGAGAATCACACAGCTCAAAGTTGTGTGATATCACTGAGATGCAGTGCATGTGCTGCTAGACAGAAAATGTTTCAACGTGTTGTGTTGGCCTTGAATTTCACATGTATCAAAGTAATTAAAAATGTAAATAGTTATAATTCTAATTATCTTAATTCCTGGAAGAACACCCTACAAAACACAGCGGGGCATAATCTTGTTACTGTTTTGCGAGAACCAAAACAATATTGTTGAATCCTAATATTCACAGTTCATTATCACACTAATCATTTGCGTACTTTTCCTTTTTTACCAAGGTAATATTTGCCATCCACGTGCTTCAACTGTGACTTACAAGGTCAAAGCTCTAGGCCACACTTGCACACTCGAAGCCATGTGGTAAGTAATTCATCACTGTAATGATTTTTTTGAGATAACGAGCCAATGCATTGATAAATTATTTATTATTGGTGATAAAATTAAAGGCAATGGAAAATCCACCGTTTTCTGGGCATTTGGTTGAAGGACATAAAGTAAGCAAGCTGTTTAGTAGCCTGTTTCTTGTGCCTCTGGCCATGTTGAAATGAAAGTCAACTCAAACCCATTCACTCTTTTCACATTTTGTGATGTAGCAGCTTCATGCTAAAATCACTGGCATCACAACTCAAAGACATTCACAGAGCTGACCCTAAACCACTCCTGCATTGTCTTGGCTGTCTACAATCTACAATAAACAGCCTTTTATATCTGTGGGGATGTCTCTGTGTCTGAGTTCCGCATTCAGGATCGAAAAGAGCTGCGGCCACCATTTTTCAACTTTAGGATGGTATTGGACAGGTGATAGCCTCTGTCTGGTTTCTCGTGGTTCTTGGTCACCTGTCTATCCAAGACCCTTCTCTCTGATTGCTTAGATTGGCCAGGCGGCCAGCTCTAGGAAGATTCCTGGTTATGGAGGCCACTGTGCTGTTGGGAACAGTCAATTTTTTCTAGCCGTCCCCAGATCTTTCTCTGAGGAGAGAGGAGAGAGGTCCAGAAAGCTGAGGCATATTGAGGGCTGTGAGTGCCTTTAATAAAAAATCAAGGACTTTCACGGTCATCCATTTATTTTCAAAAGCTTTTAAGGTTGTAGTTTGTTTTTCTCAAACCTACAAACTTTCAAGGATTTTCAGAGGCTGTGAAGTCCCTGTGATATTAATCTCTGAATTTGGGGAATTTTTAAGCCGTGGTAGTAATGTGTTACCTTGCTTATCACATACAGTAAGTTAACTAAACAAAAGACAATTCAAGCCTTTTTGACCAGTGAAATGTGATGCTACAGTGTGCCAGCGTGCTTCGGCAGATATGACCCGCAGCCCCCGGAGATATGATAATTTAAACAACTGATACTATTTCAGTCAGCATCGTTGTAGTTAACATGCCACTGATCCATCTCAGTTGTTTTCTGCACAGTGGAAGGACTATACAAACTCAGATTTGCCAAGCATATCAACTTATCTTATACACATTCAACAAACTCACTGGAGCGTGCCTATGCTTTCATTATGGGTCTCAAACAGATTGCTGGAGGAAAAGTAGGGTTTTAAAGAAAGTTCACATTCAAATGCAAGCTTATATATTTCTGTGTAAGATTTACTGTAAGTACATTAGCATACTGCAGTACTCAGGGCTCAGCCCATTAAGCCACTTCTGTTCCTCTAACTCACTTCATTCCTACAAGTCTGACTATAGGGACATTAATAATAAAACAAAACCATAGAAAATAAAATTACAGCTTTTAATTGCATTGACTGTATCGCTGAGTTGTAATCACTGAATTTAAAAGCAGAGTTGTCGCTGGTGTTTTAATAACAGGCCAATCAAGGATAAAAGGCAGTATTTACATAATTCAATCTGTCCTTTACTAACCATAATTCTTGTGCTGGCTGTTGCTAAATCCATACTGCAGCCTGCAATAGCATGCTTTTTCGAAACATTCACCTCCACTCCACAGAAACATCCAATTAGATTCACTTTCCCATATGATCTGGTCGATCCTGTTCATTCCAAGCTAAGAGACTATATCAGTAATTGGTGAGTGAATCTTTTAATGCAAACACTGGCTGTTGCTGCTGCACTTTGCTCAACAGAATGAATGGCATCGATTAATGTCAGCCTGACCTGTGATTCTAAATCTGGTTTCTCCAATCAGGCTTCTCATTACTAACTCTCTCTACATCAAAGCAGCTTCACGCAGTCAGAGTTGAAGTCAAAAACAACAACTTTTCTCTGCGGTGAAATGAGGTTTTTCAGTCCTTGTTTGGACCTGAACTAAACACAAGGCCTACTGTAGTTTTTCTGGCATGACACATAACAACAAAGCCACAGTGCAAATAATGGTACACTGGCAGAAGTGGCTGACATGCAGGGTTCCAGTCCTCACTTCACTTGTGCCCTGAGGAAATTTGGGTGAAACTTTGGTTTGACCTGATTTAAGAATGACGGAAACAAGAACAGTGCTTGCAGTCGCTCTTGAAAGTGACCTCTTCCCTGTCTGCTTTTTTTTATGTCTTGCGAAATTTGTTCTTGTCCCCCTCCACAGGGAAGTCAGAGGTCAGAGTGCAGGGTCAGACATTAATCCGTGCCCGTGTAGTTGGGAGGGATTCAGTGTCTTACGTGAGATACTTATGCAGGGCAGGTTACAGGGCTGATTATAGGATGGTCCTTCACCACTATGCCACCCTACTGGCCATAAAGCTTCCAGTGACCTTTTGGAATGTCATATCCCAAACACCACCACTGTGAGATAATAGGCTGCACTTTCACAAACCCAGCATCAAACACAAAAAAAGAAACAATGCTGTCATGAGAAACATGCAGAAATGTAAACAAACCTGTGCTGGAAATGACTACGCAAAACCTCATCTTGAACCGATCAATAGTCAATCTGTCAATCACTCTTAGTGATAACAAGTCTTTCAATATGCTGATACTGACAATGATACAGACGCTTGACCTTTTCCATGGCTTAAAACTTGGCATGGGGGCTTGAGAGGGTCTGACAGTAGAGTGGCGCTGAGAAAGACGGGATGAATCACAATTTGGATTTTATTGGCAGGGCCAGAAATTAAAAGGGGCACTGGGGGAAAAATACCCTTGAAAGTTCAGAAAATGCCCATGAAATTAAAAATGAAAGGGAGGAACATGCCCCCTGATAGTAATGGATACCCGTTTTTGTACTTCACCCCTTTCATATTATATTCATTGAGCTGTCAAATATTCACAGGTTAATGTGCCAAGTGGGTCGTTTGTGGGGGATTTGTAGCAACCTATGACAATGTGATCCTCTCCAGTGCGCCTTGGGCAAGAATAATGGAGCTGTTTTTGATTAGAAAACAACCGAGCACACACAGAGTCTACAGCAAATGTTTGATTCTTACTGTTGATGTGATGGTAGATCTTAGCAGTGGCAAATTTGAGTGTTTAATTACCAAAGCACAGGGCAAAAACTGAAGATACAACACATTCAGTAGATTTATCTTTTACAAAGTACCCTGGTGAAGTGAATCCAGGTAATAGTCCCTTATTGATTCTCTTTTTTAACTCAAGGCACATCTCAAAGGAGGGAATAGGGATTAAGAAGAAACAGACAAGACAGAAAAGACTTGCAGCCATTGATGTGATTGTGTGAAAGGAGCAGCAACTTACTATCAGGACATTTCCCCTAAAAAATTCCTTTCAGTCATTGTAATATTTTATAGTTGCATTCAAATTATACAGGGGTTAGTCGGATCACATAAGCCCTCCTAAATCGACATAAAGCCTTGAGAGGAATAGCAATGATTTACCATCACTATTCAGACATACTGGGCCATCACATTTAGTTTTACCTCCACACACAAGCCGTTGCCTTCACCACAGTCAGATATACACCAAGCTGCTTTGATTATTCTGCTTCTTAAAGCAGATTCTGTTATTGCTATTCTAAATTAGGAGGTGCATCCAGCCATTGCACGTATGGTTTATTTAGTGCATCCACTGACAGATACAATACAATTTAATTACATCATAAGTGTTATAAGTGCTAAGAAATGGAGGCAGATGTTTTTCCTGTAAGGGCAAAGGAGATATTACAGAAGATGTTGACAAAATTACAGTATTCATGTGATTTTGAGCAGCATTCATCAGGCATTTTCATGACCTTGAAAGTATCCACAGAGCCACATTTCTCTGACCATGAGTAGACAAAAGGTCTTTCAAGACCATTTATACTCAGATGTTTTTTATTACATGGACAGACAATCTCTCCGAGTGCTGTCTTAGTCTGTTCTGTGTTTTTTATCGATGCAGTGCAGAATGTGACCCGTGTTCCTATTGAATCTCTGAAACCACATGCAAAATAATACCTACCTACCTCAATAGTTGAACACATGACCAATTTGAATAAACTGGTTTAGTGTAGGCAAAGACACACACACACACACACACACACACACACACACACATACTGGAGAGCCACAAGACAAATGTAGGTAAGTACCTGATATGACAGATCCAATCCTACTTGTGTAACACAAACAGGGATGGATAGGTGCAGGCCCAAACAAAATATTAATAAAGAGTTGTGGTGCTGAGATGTGAGGAGAGCCCCAGCATTACACTCATTCATCTTTCACTTTGCTTTTCCTCCAGGCCATAATATTTCTCATCAATCAGCAAGTTAGGTGTCAAGTGAGAACAATTCAGCACAAAGTGAATGTCAAGCTCTCTTCACTGCCCATTTTCCAATCTGGCAAATGAATGGCTCTCTGATGCTGATGAATATGTATTGATAGAGTGAAGATGGTATGCAACAGGGGCCAGACGACCTCACATGCTAATATGCAGGAGACATCTTCCCTCAATAGATGAACAAATGAAAATCTTGTCGTCCGTAATGTGGGAATTTACACACAAACCCCCTCAACTGCTTCTGCAAAAGTTTAGAGTGTGAACATAATAGCAATGTTCCACATTATTTTCACTGACAGGCCTGACACATCTGTCCTCTTTCACCACCTTTATCTAGCTCTTAATTAGTGTTCTGCAGTTTATCTATATGTGAACACAAAGCAACACAAATGTGCTGTTATTGTGCTCATTAGCAACTTTACCCTTAAACAGTCATATACACACTGTGATACTACAGGGATTACATTATTGTTTCACTTTTTAAATTAGCAAAGCAGAGCCTGTTTGCGTCTCTGCTTGATCGTCACTTTTTAATTATATTTTAATGTTAACAATTAGTACTGAAGTGGAGTCAGCAGCACTTGATTGCAATCCTTCACAAACAAAGCTCTCTAAATACGTTTTATTGTTGAAAAAGGTAGGAAATGGTAATCTATCAGATCTAGCAAATCGATGGTGATTTTTATTTCGTATACATTCTTAATCCTTAACATTTAACTCCTTGTACATAAACACAGGGAAGTCCAGGGTGATAAATTTAGCTCCTCTAAAGATGAAAAAATAATAGCAATAAGTAGGCTTTGAACTACAAGATACTAACATACTGTATGAATGACACAGTCATAACTTATGGACGACCGTCAGCACTTTGCAGAGCATATGAATTACTGTGCTGTTTACACATCAAGTCCTGACAAACATCAATACTTTACTACCTGGAAAATTATTTGCAATCCATTTTTATGGTGCTTATGCTGTCTGATTAAGCTAAAAGCTGCTGTCAGTGGACAACAGCCCCAGCTTCTTTAGATGAAGCCTTTCATCATATATCTTTGCATTGAGACCTCTTGTAACTCATCCTGTGCAGTGCATTGCCCTGTCCCCTACTAAAAATCATATCTTATTGAATTCACTGCTGATCCACTGTTTTTATAGCAATCAATAATGTATACTTTAAAACAAAGTGTAAATATGTATCTCAGGATAGCCTCAGCCTTGACTGGTTCATGCACACCATCATCCTTGAATTCTATTTAAGAGATCATTTCTTGGCTGTCAGCAGCACTCCACTCTGGTTTCACTCATCACTCAGAAACACATATATTGGAATAGGAGGAGCAGATTGGTCATTTGATGCTGTCACTTTCTTTTTACACTGCCCGCTTATTTCTCACCACATCACTCTGTAGAATAGCAAAGTAAGTGTCACCAGTGAAGTGTGTTCCTCTAACCTAACCGCACACCCACCAGTCCACCCACCAATCCATCTCATCCATCCATCCGTTCAGCCATACAATATGTGTCATGTGCCAAAAAATAAAAAAGAAGCATCTGACAATGACATGTCGACCATCAGTTATACTGTTAAAATGGAAAATTTATAGTGTGTGACGACTGAGATGGTTGTTAAAGGGAAGGCTATGTGGTCCTACATTATAATCCTACTTTAAGACACAAATCAGTCAGTACAATACAAAATAAGAAAATAGACAGCACTGGAAGATTATCTATCTATCTATCTATCTATCTATCTATCTATGCTTAGGTCAGTAGAGGAAAAGAAGTGATAGAAATAAAAGAAAAACAAGAGTTAACTTTCGTATTGCTTTTCACCAATGGAAACGGCTCATGGGAAGTAAAGGAATGAAGTTTGATGTTGAACTCATAACATTTCTTCTAGAATGCTAACAGTTGTTAATGCTAGCACTGCCTATGTTGCAACACACGAAATTCAAAATGGCAAAGGATACACATATTGTTAACAATCAGCAACATGTATGTATAATTTAGGGTCACCCCTCCCTATTCACTGCCCTCAAATTAGGTTATTTCTCATTCCATCCCAGTAACATTTCAGAGTGCTGTTGTCTAACAAGAAATGTGGTTTAGGTGGCAGCTAAAGATTAAGTGCAATGATTCTAATTCCATCAGGAAATGCTTGCTCCTTTCTTTCTAATGCGAGTGGTGCTTTTGATGGCCCATTTAATTTGTCACTGTTTCTCTATGCTCAGCCAATTTTCATTAGGTTGAGGCAGTGTGGCCCCCCGGTCGACATGCGTACTAACACCCATTTCTTGTTGGCCATCATGTCCAAAACATAAGCATCTAGTTTGTATTCCCTCCCTCTTTCTCAGCGTCTGCCTTGCTCACTCACTCGCTCAACCATGACAGACCAAATCCCTTGCTCTTGGCTCATCTTCTCCACTTAACTTTAATAGTGTGAAAGAATAATTTGCATGTTTGAGATCAAGAGATAAGAGAGAAATGGCAAAAAAACACATCATTGTCATCTTATCCCAGAATACCTTGCTGTTGCCAGTCATTGAGACAATTTTCCTTCCTCACTCTTTCCTCCACTCTCTCTCTGCTGTTGTCTGACAGAATACAGGACACCTCTTTAACTATGTATAGTGTTGACCAATCAGCCTGTTCATTAAAATCTGCATGTATTTGAGGTCGTTTGAAGGAGAGTGGGTCAGTGTCTCTCATTGTACTTAGATTTTAATGAGAATTATTGATGACAATACAGATGGCATGTACACAACTCAGACAAATTAGTTACTTAGTTTTTTTCCAGTTCTGTAGACAAGATGTCTGCATAATTGTGTAGCATCAAGCTGATCTGTGCTGCTTGTGTCACTAACCTTTTACATTCGAAGATCACCACAGAAACTGTAACTATTAACTATTAACTATTATTGATAACACCATTAGCTACACAGCTGTTCCTGGTCTCTCTCTCTCTCTCTCTCTCTCTTCTCTCCTCTCTCCTCCCCCTCCCCCTCTTTCTATCTCCTCCTAAAACCAACCGGTCAAGGCAGACGGCCCCCCACCCTGAGCCTGGTTCTGTTGGAGGTTTCTTCCTGTTAAAAGGGAGTTTTTCCTCCCCCCTGTCGCCAAGCGCTTGCTCTTTGTGGGAACTGTTGGGTTTTTCTCAGTAACAAAGTAAGGTCTTGACCTTACCCTGTAAAGTGCCTTGAGATAATGTATATTATGATTTGGCGCTATACAAATAAAATTGAATTGAATTGAATTAAAAAGAGTCATTATTATCCTGAGAGGAAGCCCCGTTTATTTCAGTGCACTTACATTAGAATCAAATACAAATAGAAAGATTTTTTTTTTTATTTCTAATGAACAAATACAGCTGTAGCTACATAGCACAGTGGAGTTTTCACATGTGTAGCCCTGAAGTTTCCCCAAGGGTTAGAGCTTTGTCAGAGTCAGATAATTTGGGTGAGAGTTGGAAATTTAATCCACAACAACAGAAATTCCACCCTGCACCTCTAATCTTTTTATTAGTCCCCATTTATACCTGCATGTTTTATTTTGATATTTGATGATGTGTTTGATGTGTGTGAAATCATTGTGAAAGTTGAAAAAAAAAAAAACTCTATACCAAAAAATGTATTTTATGGCATTAATGACTTTGGTATGTAATCCTCTTTGAAACAGAAGAGAGAAAGTGAGGCAGAAGCATCTCATGAAAGCTAAGCCAATCCCACTGGGATTTTGCTTAAAACCTGGCAGAAGTCTAACAAACTCTGACTAATAACTGCACCTTGCGTTTGGAGTTTTTCTTCAGGACAGCGAGTGAGTTGAAGGAGAAACCACAGTCAGCAGATTAAACTCAACTCTTGAGGCTCAGTTAAGAGTTCTCATTCTATTCAAGGAAATTTCACACTTTATAACTCTTTTTCAATATCCTCGAAAATTACTTTGTTCACAATCTGAGGTGCAGGCGTAGCCTACCATTATTGAACTGAAACGTCTCCATGAATCAAATGCATCTCTAATATACAAGGGTCGATAAAAGTAAACAGCCTTAAAGCTCTGCTTAGCAAAAGGTAAGTTAACTTTTCCAGGAAAACAAAAAGGCTGCATATTGTTTTGGGCTGGCATCATGCCATGGGCATGCTACTAGCCAAGTAATCTTGGCTCCTGGTGCCTTCTCCATTGAGCACAGAGCATTGCAGCAGGCAAGGCCAGAGGCCAAGCAAATATTGCCCATCTAACCTATTCACATGAATTATAGAATAAATTCTGCCTGAGCACAGCTGAGCTGCCTGATATATAAATTTAAAGTTATTATTTTTTGGGCTTTTATGCCTTTATTATAGTTCAGTGGAGACTGACAGGAAAGGGGGTAGAGAGGGGAATGACATGCAGGAAAGAGTCGGACCGATCGGGAGTCGAACCTGTGCCCGCCTGCTAAGAGCGTCTTTGCGCCCAAATGGTATGCGCCCCAACCACTCGACTACCGGGCCGCCCCCTGATATATAAATTTGATGGGTAGTTCTTGCAGGTAGGTGTACAGACTGAGAAGTGCATCATTCACGACAAAGTAATGGCCCAAGTATTTAAATAATTAACGTTGCTATCATCTCAGAGCTCAGTTTTGCCTCCTAAGGGAACAGGGAAGTTTTATTTTGCCAGGTGCAATTTGTAATTGAAAATATACCTCAAAGATGTTTTCAGAATAATACATTAGTGACATAAATTTACAAAAGGCTTTTATTAGCGGAAGTAAATCAATGTCAGTGACAAATACATGTATGGTAAAGCCAGATAGTACGTCATCAGCATATTTCCATAGGGAGCTAAAATTGCCTCATTCTGTGGAGTTCTAGGTGTGAAAAGAGAGAATTGAAACCTTTCTCTCTTTCTCTGCTTCACTGGTTCAAGATAACCATTGTAGAGACCAATGCTTTTGAAATCACCCTAGTGGCCCTGTAAGACTACCAATACTGGAGAGTCTCTTGATTTAAAAGCTGACAGACAGAGTGAATACAGCCAAGCCTCACTGTTCCCAGTGAGCCAGGAGCAGACAGTGCAACTCTGCAGTAAAGTGACCCAGGTTAAAGGCTCATCAGATATTTATTGGGAGCATTAACATAATCATACATGCATAAACTCTTTCTGTGCTAGTTTCTGTGCTGTCCACACTTAAGCAAAAGTTTGACATCACCAGGAGTACTGTGCTGCACAGAGTGAAGCACTGGTTCAACACACGGATCTATTGGCATGTAGTAAACCAAATTATTTCCTCCAGTTTATTTTTTCTTTAGTCGTCTAACTGGCTGAATGCACTGGTTGGATTGAGCGGCAAAGGGCCAATGGGTGTTTAATATGTGTAATATGTGTGGGTCAGCTCGGGAGATATTTTCTGCTGTCTGCTCTCTGAGATTTTTTTCTTCTTTTCACAGAACTATAAAACCTCCATGTCCTTCACGCATGTATACAGAGCATAACCTTTAGATCTGTCTGTATGAACAGATACAAAACCTCCTACAACCCGAGACAGCTTCTGTTCATATAGTGTATTCATTTCTTCCTTATTATTATTATAATATTAATTTCTGTGTTTCTTATGTGTATACAGGGGCATGTTGACACGTCTGGCCCCTGGGTGCACACTGGGACACCTTGATTGTAGATCCAGCCTTGCCGAATGTGGCTGCAGACAAAGCCAAGGCTGCTAATCAGCATAAAACCGTAATATTTTTCTCTGCAAATGAGCAAGTGGAGGATGAGGTGAAAAGAGCTCCTTGAATTGTTCTTGTTTTATAACTTCCCTAACTTCAAAGAAGAAAAATCATAAAACAGACCCCAGTGGTTCAGTATGAGAGTGGAGAACACGCACAATGTTGTTTGGGACCTAAATTTAATAAATTCCAAAGCTGTTTTGTTGATATTTGTTCCAGTGATTCCAGCCCTCAACTAGGCTGACTGGGGACAAATGCCAGTTTGCCTCCAGTCCCTTTTTTAATGAAAAACACAGTCCTGAAAGCCTATAATGATTTTGTAATGTGTCTGTCAATTTGACAGTTTTACAATACTGAATATTATGTTTATATGCATATTAACAAATTAAATATTGCAATAGTAGACAGCATCTATATCCATGAATTTAAAGATCTTAGGTGAGCAATCCAACTCCTATTAAATAAATGTCTCTCATATTAGTTTAAATGTATAAGTGTGTAACATCCTTACCTCATCTTTTTTCTCATTAATTATTTGCTGTTTAACAATGCCAGATGGCCCAGGAGATCTTAAGATATAAAAAGAGTAAGCACTAAAAGAGATGTTGTACAGGAGAATCCAGCTGTAGTAAATTAATGACATGCTCCTGGTATGTTGTTACTCTAAAGCACAAACACAAGGTGAGAAAGAGAGAGACGGAGAGATAAGGATCGAGTCTAGTTATGTAAGGGTCTGACCTGTTTGTGTGTAAAGAGCAGCTCAAATGTACCAGAACACAATGAGTGGCAGACATTTATTTATATTCCACAGCATGTAGTGAAATGCACTCTGATAATAGCTATGATAGAGTAAAGTTGTCATAGTAACAGGGAAGCTTTTTATTAAAGATAATAGCTTATAGTGTTTAACACCCAGTCTCACAGTGGCCCAGTGAGATTTTCCACTAGCTGCTAGCGTGCCGCTAGCACACTGGCTGCATCTCACTATATGATAAACACAACATCTTGTGCCTATTCATTGAAAGGAATGAAGTGGGTTATCTGAGGATGCATATTATTAACTGAAATGCACAAGTGAAGTAATTTATGCACACAAATTATTTATGCAACAGAGAAATTTACTAATGTCTCACATAAATTAGTGATTTCAGAGACACATTAACTTGGACACACCTGTACAACCTCACAGCATCACAAGGTTAGGTTGTGATGAATTATATATATTATATAATATATAAGAATTTTTTTCTTTTTTTTTTGCATTATTTAAGAGAAGTGTTGAGTCTTGCACACCTAGGTACATCTAAATTCCAAGAAATGCTATTAAAGAAAATATAAACATACCGTAACCTTTAATTTTATGATTTGATATCAGCCAGAGTACCCCAAACAAACTGTGTGTTGTGGCTGTGTGGGGAGTTGTGCCAAGGGGTTGAGAGCTGTATGAATTCTTCATCTGTAATCAGAAATATTTTTGGTTTGAGTTGTGTGTTGAAGTGTGAGCTGTTCTGGTTTGTGTCAGTGTTGCAAAAATATTTTCTTTTCTGTGTGTTTGAAAGAAATCGTCCATCCAAATCGTTATATTGTGATTGTTGTGGATTTAAACTGTAAAACATGCAGCTGAAAGTTTGTTAAAAAAAAGTCTTTAGTCTTTGAAGTTAGCCTTAGCCTGAGAAATGAGAGCCAGTTCTTTCATCAAACGGGGATTTATCATCCACTATGAATTCACCCTGGATGTACTGTTTTATTGTACTGTCCTGCCTTATAGGTGTACAACAAAGGGAATATACAATATGTTGTTTCTCCAATTCACACAAAAGGGTGATGTGCATAGAACTAATAGTAATTTTTTTTTTTTTTTTCCAAAATAGAGCACAGGTTAAAACATGAGTCATCAATCCCAGAAATCACTGAGTCATTAGTAAAGACCAACAAACACTATTCAATTAACCCTGTTAATGACCTACATGAAAGTAGTTTCAATTTGTTGTTCACAGCTGATCCCACTGATCCTGTTAAGCATCGTCTGTCGCCTCTGGATTTCCAATTGTTGCCAAAAGACTGCTTTAGCTTAATGCCATGAAAGGAGTTCAGGCTAATGGATTGATGGACACAAACATACTCCACTGTAGAATCATCTCAGACTATAATGTAATGTGCTTTGCTATGAATTCTGCAAGAGGCTATCCTGTGTGACCAGGCATAAATATAAAAATATATATAAAATGTATATATATATATTTTTTAATTTCTTACATTTGGATGTACACATTAAATCCCATTTGACCTCGCTGACGCCCTTCTTCCCTTTTCCACCCCCACCCCCCACATGCTTTTACACACATGAGTGGAAGAGAAAGTGACATTTTCCAGTAAGCTTTGTTACCCATCAGTCATTGTTAGTGTGTGTCTTGGAGAGAAAACCCTTGGAGCGCTGAGGGAGACCAAGCAGGAGTGGGGAACAGGGGCCTTTAAGTGTGGGGAGGGGACAGAGGAGCGAGGCTGGGTTAATGTGTGTGAGTATTTGAATGCACACATCCACCTGGTATTGCCTGAAAATGACAAATCATGGTCACCGATTAAAATGCAGAACAGCATGTTTTAGACTTACTGTAAAGAGAACTGCAAATGTCTAGATCATAGATTCCATGTAAAGATCAACAAAGAACTTTCCTGTACATGAGTAATTTATCACCCAAAGACGATGAATTTGCCTGTGGGTCAAACATTAGTTGAATATCATGTAATGTAGTGAAACTTGTTATTCTATTGATTTATTGTTTTTTTGTATCCTGAATAGTGTAATTTTGTATGTAAACTTCCAACTAGCACCTTTTTCTTGTTATTTGTTATAGTCACTGCTCCTTCAGGCAATGTCAGCCCTTGAATCTAAAGTATGATACTTTTGTTAGCTTTATGTTGCTGTGACAAAAACAATGATTATTATGTGAACAATTAGAAGCTCCACACATTAAGTCCATGCACTGTTTCAAGTGTGATGAGTCTGGTGATGGAATCTAACAACTTCAGGTGTTTATACAACCCACACAGTTGGAAGTTGTTTTTTTTGCTTTCTCACAGCAAATAACTGTTTTTTTTTTCTTTTACACTTCACAGTCCAAGATATTTTCTTGTCCTTCTATAGGTTGTAAAGTCCAGGAAATAAGATTACAGCGGCAGTGCACATGGTTGTTCTGCCACATTTATACAGTGAGCTCAACTTATCAATATAATCAAATCCATCAATACTACAGGCTTAGTGCATGTAACCAGAACCAGCTGTCCACAGAGCCTCACTGGCTCCATGTGAGGCTTGTCATTATACTCTTTAAATATTCTGTTAATTCTTCATGGGCTGCTCCCAGTGCTGTTGCCCACAGTGCAGTCTCTTAAAAAGTTCCTGAGACTAACCTTTGTTTGTCTGTAGTGATTACCACCAAATGGATGCGTTGCGTGTGCCTCTTTAATACAGCACAACAGCTCTCTGACCTCTCTGAGACCCTCTGGTTGTCTCTCTGCTTCGTTAGCATGAACAGCAGGCTTTTTCACTCAAACAGTGGTCGACTAATATTGCCAAGTAACTGTCAGCAAATATCGGCAGCTTGATTGGTCTGATAGCCTCCTGCCTTCCTGTTTTTTTTTTGTTTGTTTCTGTGGCACTCTCTCACCCCTTTTCAAATGTGTAGTGTAGGTGTGTTTACCAGATGAGGTCGCAGGGGGAAAGAAATTCAAGATTTGAACATGCAGGGATGGGAAGAGTCTTGTTTGCACAAATAACACTGAACAGGAGGAGGGAGGGGGACGAGGAAGGAGGAGGCTTTAGGCAAAAAAAACAAAAAAAAACAGCAGCATCTTGGATTTGCACATTGTTATCACAGCGGTGTCATTGCTGTGACTGTGACATAGAGAAGACAATGAAAACCTTTACCTCTAAGCACAGACATCCCCAAATTCAACTTGCCAGACATATTTTTTCCCAAGCAGACAGGTACAATTTCCCTCCCTGGTGATGGCTACGTTTGGTTGGAGGGGTGCCGTTATTGAAAATTAATGAACATCCTTGAGCCAATCAGAAGAGCATGTTCCTTTTAGCTCATGTTATAATATGAAATATGTTCTACAATCAATGCATATGCACACCGCAATAGCCATAATAAAAATGAAGATAATAGTTCAGTCTGGAATGAAGCTGGTCTTTAGATTTAGAAAATGCAAGAGAGTGAGACAGATGGAAGGCAGAAGAAATAGACAGAGAAAAGAGAAGGGAATGATTAGCAGAGGTGGAGGAGGATCTACAGCATTGACATTATTGTTAAATACATAAAATCACAGCCAGAAAAATGCCCAGAGCCCTGCTGGAGTAGCAGTACTTGACTCAACACTCTTATACCCCTCTATCCCTCCTGAATTCACTTTCATAGCGGGTGTACTAGTGCATAAAGTCTTCCATGGCTGAGACCTGACAGCCTCAGATGCCAAAAATCCATCTTCCAATGCAATTTAGCACAGAGGGAGCTGGGAAGATGGGGAAATTATACATGACTCAAGTCAGAGTTTTAAGGTAGCAGTGGAGACCCACAGACACATTTGAAATGATGACAGGTTGCACAATTCTGACAAGTCAAAAGTTAGTGACTCCAAAAATAAAATTTCAGTCACTTTCCTGAGACCCCTGTGACGGGGCGAAGTATTGAGGTGCTGCCGCGCTCCTTCTCTTTGTTTCCATAGGCTCAAGATAAATAGTCCTCTGACCAATTTTCCTGTGAGGTCGTCTCATTTCTCTCCTCAACTAAGGGAAAAAGACAGAGATAAAGTAATGCCAGTTGTTGAATCAAATCTCACTGTCGGTACAGTGGGAGTGAGTTTAAAAGAGAAGCTGTGAAAGTCTTATACATGGTTTCAACGTTTTTACTGTTCACAAGGTTTTGATTTGTGTGAACTTTTCTCTTGTATAATTGTAACATCCCATTGTACTTTTAATGCTGAAGACACTTTAATCTTCTTTTACACCCAAACAGTTACAGTGAAAGAGGAATCTATTCTAAAGGTTAGTCTGGGAAATACTTTTGGAAAAAGATTAACCTTTGAAGCCGAATAAGACGTTTTTGGATCAAAACTTACATGAGTCATTGTTATTATTATAAGTCAATCAAATCTGAACATCAAGACAACATACACATCACAGATCAGTCTTTCCAGTGATAGCAGTATCTCTAGTGGAAGTGGTTCATAAAGCACCTGAGGAATTATTGTATAAAAGATTCTTCAGGACTTCAGATCCTGCTTCATAATCATCATGTTAAGATGTTTTCTTCAGTATTAAAAATAACTGTGCTGACTGCTGCCTGCATCTCTGTGGTTACAGACCAAACAGGAACTGCTAGAAGCTAATGCAGCATGACTTTCATGGTGCAGTTTGCCAACATGTGAAACACAGAAGCTAATAAAAGAGAACTAAGGTGAAGCCTACAGCTAATTCAGTGACTCCATAGCAACATTGTGCTTCCTATTTGCTGTTTACATCACCCATGAGAAAAAGGAACTCAGAAGACGCTTATTATGTAATATGAAAAAGACAAAAAATCTTTTGCTTGTTGTTTGGGTCTCTCAATAGATTTTTTTTTTTTTACATTACCAAGGCACAGAATTATCCAGTGACGTGTTTGTATGTCTTTGGAACATTTGCACATACAGATATTTTATGTTAAAAACCACTGACATGTCAAATGATGGTAATTTTAAGTAGCCAAAGTTATCCTGAAAATCTGTTTGTGTTGCAGGCCTAGCTAACCTGTGTCTGTGCCATAAATCTGTAAATACAACAAGTTAAAAGTGTTCACCACACATGTTCACATAGCATCTTATTTGACAAGAAAGAGACACAATCTCCAAAGTCACTGAACAGCATGGTTGTCTGTCACTAAAGATACTGTAGCTACATATTCTCCTCATCAGATATTTTCTTAATATTCAGCATTACACTCTGAATAATACTTCAAATGTAAGTATTTCATTTTTACTTTTTTAGCTAATTTCATTAGGCTGCACATCTCCCACCTTTGTATCTCCTCTTCAGCAGAAAGTGAAATATTTATCATCCAAATTCACTCCAGGAAACTTGGTGTGATGTCTGCACATAAATCATTATTATTTGATGTGAGGAAAATATTTGAAATATTTATCCCATGTGAAAAGTTTATAGAAGTCTCTTCATTCATTTAACACATTGATGCTAAAAATACCAGTATTTGAATATATTTTGAAAAAGTAAACTCAGTTTTATAATTTCTAAAGGTACCAAAAAAATGTCATTGTAGACCAAAACTCAGCTGGTGTTAGTGCAATTAATACAGATCAGAGCCAGATAAACACATCACTTCACATAATGGTGATAATGGCCGAACACAATTGGACTGGATATATCAATGATACAGTGTGGTGGTAAACAGATTGCACCAAACCAGTGAAACCTAATTGATTACCCTCAATGGAAATGAATGAATTCAGTGGCTGTTAATTTTAGCGTACGATACAAGCTTTTCTTAATGGGGCTCAACAAAGCAATCTGTGAGAAAGCCAAGCGTAATGTGAGCAAACTGCTCGTGTCCCTCAGAGGAACACATGACCCAACCTTCAGATGACAAAATGCCAAAAGCTTGATTGACAGTCTTGTGTTAAACTGCATGTTTGAACTCATTAGCACATTAAGGCTTTGCTTCATGGAGGAAACCCAGTCATTCTGTATTAATGTTGTACTCCTGATTCTTTCAACGTGTCACTCAAGACAGCACCCTTGTGAGAATGTGGAGTTGTAATGGCAACACATTTTTAAAAAGCCTTCAAAAAGGTTGTTACCCACTGACACTTCTATAGCAAACGTATCATTTATTTGCCAGAAAAAATAGGTTTTTGTCTCTGTTTCTATACAGTAGCTTTACCACATAAAGTCAGTTTAGATTAGTAATATAAACACGTATATTTGCATACATGCATAAATCTCTGTTCCCAGATAAACAAAATCACACATGCGCAAACATACATACAAAACACATCAGTCAAAAGTCAGCATGTTGTCTTTCTTCACAACAGCTGTAACTCCAGTCTCAATCATACACAGTGTTGAGAGCTCAACATCAGTCAAGTCCACCCACTCCAATTCTCACATCTGTCACATCAAACAATCATGTTGAACTTTAGGGTTCAAAAAATTCTTTCAAGCTTTGCCACAAAAAAGGGGTATGGAACTGCAAGGGACATATAAACATGTGTTCGTGCCAAGCTTGTATTTGGTGACAAAAGGTTAGCTCCAGGACAGAAGTGCAACAGAATACTGATGCATCCTCACTGCAGTGTGTCGATGGTAATACCTTGATACAGCACAGGTTATAAAAAGGGTTTGCTTTTTGGAGGATGAGTGCTTGCATTTTCCTTTTTATGTTGCAACTGTCACCCTAATGCATCTTTCATAAAAGTGATTGACGTATGGTGTTATCATCCTCCGTGGCATTCGAAAGAAGGCTAGTGGCAGTCTCAATGCACTCTTCATTTTTAACTAATAGGGACAGCACGTGGCTGGAAGCTGTCGCCTTGTTGGTTGCTGTTTGACACTGATGCATTTTCTATCCTCAGTGAAAATTCTTGGTCAATAGCCAGCCTCAGTATACACACCATACTGTGCATATGGTGGAATTTGTCCTTAGATTCCCTCTGAGAGAATTTACGTCTTGTGTCATATCTGCAGCACAAAATCATAGCTTTCTGTTGTGCAATTACAAAAAAAAAGGGTGCCCTTGTATTTTTCTGCAATATAAACTGTTTTCATGTTGATAGTCATGAGGAGGATGCTCAGACAATTTAGTCCAGTGAGTGACAAGAAAATGCCCTTTAGCATAATGAGACTTTGACAATTAAATTCCACTCTGACACACTTTTCCACCCAGGTTATAAATAATTAATTTGGGAAGTAAGCAGTCAAGAGAATGTCACATCTCATTTGGTTGTGCTGAGTGACAATGATGAGTCTGAAACATGCGGCTTACAGGATACTATTGGAAGGCTCTTCTAGATATCCTGTTTCACAGCAACACAGATATGTTAGTGAATCTCAGCAAGAAAAGTGATGTTCAAAGCGAGGATTTTATTTTGTTAATTCTCTTACCTCACATTAAGCATTTGTTAAATGTCTCAAGTGCAATCCAACTTTTTGAGCTTCTAAATCAATGACTATGAGCGACTCTTCCACAGAGAATCCTTAAAGAAGTGAGTAGTTTAGGGGAGATTGAAAAGTGGAGGAGATACATGTCTGAGTCTAAGTGTAGTCTAATGTGCCTTTGTTATGAGTTTAGTATTAAGACACATAATCAAAAAACCTATAATTAATATTCTTCATTCTGTTCAGATTTAGTTCCAAAAAAACAACATTTAACCTCAAATAACAAGAAGATATAATCAACTGAAATTACAAGAACCTCATTTTATGAGGTTTGAGGATTGAAGCTGCTGACATACAATTAAAAACAAATGCAAATGAACTGAATATGATTATCTCTCTCAGAGCAATTCCAAAAATCATTCTTTGAAACAATCATTTTCCCAAAGATTTTGAGAGTAGACTGACTGCATTGAGCCTTCAATATAGATGAACATCCGTCTAACCCTCCATTCAAACTCACTGTATGATGCAAGTCAATGCAAGTCAATATTTTACGGGATTTCACTGAAATTACCATGCATGTCTTACAGGGTCAACATACTCCAAAAACCCTGAGCTTTCCCTGTCCGTGTGAACGGCAGATTCTCCCTTCCACCTTGTGCAATTTGGTGATGGAAATGTATTCCTCTTTCAGGCTGACATGGAGTATCATACAGGTCATATCAGTCTTTTGATCCAGCAGCCATTAATAATCATGGGCATGAAAAAAACTAGACTTGCATATAGTCAGTCCCATTAATAAATGATAGCTCTGATCCAATTAAAAGGCCTTGCAAAGGATGGTTTCTCAGGGTGTCCTCACAGAACATTTTTTGAAGGCACGCAGGCCTGTAAATAATCAAGCCCAGGGCTATCCCGCCCTCAGTACCCAGGAGATGCAGGCTGTGTCAACAGCGTGGCACTGTGCTGTCACCACATATCACTCCTGAGCCTTCTCACAGCCCTCAGCCGTGTGAAAACACCACAGCCCTTACCCCCTTCCCCAACACACTACCATGTTAGCTGTACAGTAACACACCGGAGCTAACCGTACAGACTCCCGTTTTCCAAAAATCTTTTTTTTTCCAAACACTGTGACTGCCTGCTTCATGTGGCTTTCTTTTTGTGGTGTTTTCAGTTGTGCCAACAAAATATAATTATACAGAGTTAGAATTAGTGAATATATCACCATGATCACTAGCTGAGATATTGTAGAATTTAGAAATATAGCCCTCTCTGTTGCCATTAATCCCTTCCAATTTTACAATAACATTTGTAAATTTAAAACTGTAATCAGTCGCTCATGAATGAATACATTGCTTTGACTGTGTCTAAGCCACTATTCCTGCTGATATCCTAAGAGCTTTAACTCAAATATAAGCTTGTCACTTGTCTTACATCATCATAAAATACTCCTCTTATGGCATAATTTAGTATTTAATTAATGCATCAGACTCCTCTTGGCTAACAAATATTGTCAACCATTGAAAACATTGATCAACTCCTTTGTGGTTTGGGGGGGTTATGGTCTTGTTTGTATGCGGTGCACAGACTGTCCCTTTAAAAGTGAAGCACACGGAGCCATGAGCCCTTAGATGAAAATGCATGAGTCTTGCCATCATTAGTGGAACAGACACGCTCATCCAGGTTGGCGTTTAGCTTTGTGCCTGAGGCTTGATGATGCCCTAAAATATGAGCCATAGTGTGTGGAGAGCAGGCTGTGACCTTCTTATACAGACGCGTTAATACTCCAGAACAATATGACGGAACATGGGAACAAAATGATCTTAATTAGGAAAGGAACTCATTCTGTCTGACACCAGCCGAGTCACCAGTCTACCAGTCCACTCTCTAGCACCTTATTATCACATAATGACTTCCATTGAATTAAACATGTCAGCCTAACTTTAAATGCAGAATGAGAGACAATGCTGTATATTATAGAGCGATGGTGACACTGCATTCAAGCCCATGGTTGAAAATTATCAGGTATGAGCAGTTTTGTGTATAATGCTTTCTCACCGAATGAAATGTTATTGTTACATATATTTGTCCATGGCCGCATCATTAGCATTTCTCACTTACCAAAACATGAAAATCTATATTTTCAGTTGGGAAGGGCTGCCACTCAAGCTTCAATGTGACATTGTCATTACTGCTAAGCGTGGCCTCGACCTTCAAATGAATATAATTTCATTTTGATGTTTGACACACAAGGGAACAAATGGAAACTCAGAGTTGTTTTTTTTTCTTTTCACCACAATGAGGCTGCTTTGCAAACTTAATATGTGTTGACTAAACTTAATCAGTTTGGTCAACACATATTAGATCCTAAGTTAAGCTAAGTTATCTTTGAGGCTGGGCCAGGTCTCTAGATAATAGATCTGGCCAAATAATAGACCTATAAATGTTACAGACTGACTGAGTGATAAGGTTACACCACTGGTCGGATGGCCGAGTGTTAGTGTTTCATGTCAAATTATTCAATGTGAACAAGCAGTATTGCAAACCCATTACCTTTATCGATAAATTGACCTGTGAGCCATGTTTCAGTCACTTTTTTATACTTGTTGTGTTGTCTGACAGCAGAAACAGAAAAAAATATGTCCATGAGAACAGCTTTATTGGGAATTCAGTCGTATTAAAATACTGTGTATGTGAGCACAGAGAGGAGGAGAGAGGCAAACAGATGAAGGGCTGAAACTGACTGACACTAGGAAGAATGCACACATGCTGTATACTTTCTTTTGACCTAGTCCTATTTCCTTTGCATCCAGTTTACACCAGGATAAACTCACTGCAGTTCATGTGATAATATAAGTTGGTAACACATACACACTTTTGCAGATATCCAATACTGTTACGATGCTAGTTCTTGATGACTTATTCGCTCAAACAATAATTGACATACCCCTAAAGTGCAAGCAAGGCATTAACTCAGAGACAAAAATAGACGTGAATGCTACATATTTATTGATGAAATAATCATCAAGCTGCAGTTCATTAGACCCTGCTTTATGTTTCTGTTTTAATTATTGGCCCTGGAAGATGTAACATGACAGGATCTTTAATCACCTGAGACAGAGGCTTGCTTCCAAAGGACACCTTGCTGACACGCTGAGCAGCAAATGTGTCTGCAATGCAGATTCACTGATCTCTATGAGTACATGTGTCACATCACCTTGACAATTAACAAAGGGATGTGTCAATTACCACCAGGCAATCAGGAAAGCCATGCCAGCAGGTGGGTTCTAAGGATGGGGATTTCACTCGCAGTTCAGGCATCACTGCTGCCAATCAAAGGTGTACTCACCTCTCCATATAGGTGGGGGGAGACCACCAGCACCAGCAGCGTTCCCACAGCAAATATTCAAAGGGCAAATTGGACTCAGATCAGTGGAGCAAGGAGGGCATAGAGAGAACCCTTTTACTGCCATGTTGTGCACATGCGTACTGCATGTCTCCTGTTCCCACAGAGATAATCTCAGCATCGTATGCCTCACCTATAGGACAAGACTTCTAAATGCTAACCAGTCATGAAATGCGTGACATCATGAACTATGAGAGATTTCACACAGGATCACCCTAAGATTTGTTTTGTATTAAAAATGCTTGCACCAGAAAATGAGGTGTTTCTTCTGCTTGTAGCTGCCATTGATAATCCAGCTGTGACTGTTGATCATGCAGGAATGTGGCTGATCCAACGTGAATGAGCACATATCAGAATCCACTGGAATTTGGGCTGAAAAGACTCAGTGAAATGGCCTATTTTCAGTATAAGAGCAGACATAATAGTGCTGCAGTACAACTAGTAGTTTATTAGTTTTAGGGAGGGAGTTTCCAAATTGCTCTTTCTTTTAATGTGATCAATGATTAGAATTGTTCATTTCTGGGTCACTTCATTGTAATCTGGGATCCCATTTGCTCCTGGCAGCTCTCACTGAAATAAATCTGTCATCCCACTGCAATACAAGACCAGTGCAGATGTTGGACTGCAGTGCTTGTGATCAAAGCTCTGACTAAAGAGAAACACACCATAAATCAGCCTCTGTCTTTCTATGTGTTTCATGTTCTCTATAAGCCTGGTCACATGCTGTACTTACATAGTCAATTACCATGAGTCTTTTCCTGAGGAGTGCTGCAGCTCCACCATGCATGCAGCATCTGAAAGAGCCACTGAGACATGTACCTCCAGCCAAGGATGACCTCATGTCTGGTTTAAATAATCTGAATGATCTGTGAATGTTTGGTGCCACAATAACTTCCTTCATTTCTCTGTGAAGTATCAGTGTGTCACAGAGGGCAGCTCTCAGGCGTTATTTATCTCTCTACCAGCCTACATGTATATACTATGGCGCCAGTGGAGTAGAGTAGTGGTGTTGTGATGTCACAGTCAACTGCAGGTGGAACAGTGAGGGAACCTTTTGCCTCTTCAAATGTCTATACTATAAAAAGGTCTGGTTGTTGAAGCACTTGTCTTATGTTATGATGCAGTGGGGTTGAGGGGGAGCGTGTGAGCCTGTGTAAAATACAACTTGTACACAATATTGTGAAGAACCGAGACAATATAAAACCAGTTGGACACTGTACTCACTGAAATCCAGTAAATTATTTTCATTTTAAGTGTTGCTTTGAATTCCTGCTGCATTTTTTTATTAACAAATGTCTGGAATAAGAGGATCATTAGGCATCTTAGTTTCTCAAGCTTCTGTGAGGCCACAGCATCATCCTGGTTTAGTAAAACTTTGTACCACTGGTGGCTAGGTGACTTCTTCATTCAGTTGAAGAAGATGTTAATGAATTTATACATCATAGGAATCTTTTCACGTATTTACATACACACTATTTTGAAATGCTGAAAATTTCAGCTTTATATTTTTGTGGTTTCCCTCCTGTCTCTTGCCACCAAAATTAGTGTTTTAAACACTGTTTCCCCAAAGGGATTGTTAAAGTTCATCTCTCCTTTTCTTTCTTTCAAACAATGTTCAATATTATTACTATGTAATTTTTTGTATCTATATATTTTGTATATTATTATATTGTTATTATTTATCTTCCTAAATATTTGTTATTACAGTTTCTTGCAGCTTTCCTGTTCTCTGCACTGCCACTTTGCTGCTGTAACACTGTGAATTTCCCCACTTTTATCTTATCTTATCTTAGTTTACTGCCTGGATTTTTATCTTGGTTTTGAAGATAAATCATTTTTATGTGTGGGCTCTGGAAAAACACACCTGAAACAAGCCTGTTGAGGACATGACTGTCATCAATTCGCATTCACTTAATTTTAAAAGTTCATGAATAAATGGCAAAAAAATAAAAATTGGCATCTGGTTTATGAAATGAGCCAAAATGAATAAATGAATAAATAAATAAGGGAGATGTTGTATTATCATATGGTCTGAAATATCACTGTACAGAGAGTTGCCAGAGCTGGAGAGGGCCTCACTCCAGATATCAAGCACCAAGGTTACATATGTGAAAACTGAATACATCTTGGCTGGAAATCATGTCAGTGAATGAAATAACTTATAAATACATGAAAATATTGAAGAAAAAAATGTTTTTATGCCATTCTGTGCTGTTTTATATCAAGCCAATCATTGCATGGTGTTATCAATGTTAAAATGTTAGACTAGAAAACATCAGTCAAAATATGTAGTATTTTTATGTCTTTCTCATTATTAATTAATTTAGATCTATTTGCTACTTCATGACTAACAACATGACTTCACAAAACTACACAAATACACACTTAAAATCTATGTGTACCATCATTTGAAGTTTTACTACACCTTTACATAAAGCTACCCAAACAACATGACAACTCACAACTGTGGTTTGTTCAGTTTGCTTTAGAGCGCGATATTGCATGACCGTGCTACTATTTCCTTTAAGATATCTAATTAATTTTCAGAGTTGTAAATATCTGTTTAAATATTCAGCTTTGAGGGTATTTCACTACTTTGTCTGTACAGTAACAGAATATGAGTGTGAATTTGGGACAACATGGTAAACATTGCATTAGTTTTGGGATCTTACAGGTCAAGCATGAAATCAAGACAGACTGAAAGCGGTGCATGTGAGGGAGGTAAAGCCATTTGTGTTAACTGCCTTATTGTATGATATTCTGCCTGACACCTGTCTGCAGCAGATCTGATAACCGTCAGTGTGGGAGGACGTTTGTCCTTGATGAACTCCCATGGCATATTTTTCACATTCAGATAAGATCTGAAAAAAGAAAAAAAAAAAGTATATTTTATAGTATAGTAGTATTTTTTCCCAGTGCACAGTGATATTTGACAGCCAGAAAAACAAATCTAATTGACTTGAACTTTCAAGAAACAGGAGAAAGCTTTGGCATACCAACATGCTATCTACTTTATTAATTGAGTACACATGTTTATCAGGTGAGACACATGTTATTTTACAGTCTGTGCACAAACATCAGTCAACCTATGAATCCCATCAGTTTGAATAAAGGAAACAGTTTATTTCCTGTTCTCTGTAATACTTCAGTCCAGCAAGAGCCATGAAGTCATCTTAAGCATTTAATTTCATCAATCATAAATCATTCACTTTGACATAGGATCCATAATTCCTAACGAATCCAGCTTTAAGATACATTACCCAGAGTCCCTATCTGAAGGCCTGGCTGTTTCAAAAGAAGAAAGCTGTATCTTTGAGGAGAACACAGTCTCCTGCACTCATTCTGCTCCAGGGGACAACAGTGAGCGGATGCAGTTCCCCATCTGAAGTGACAATCCTGACAGAATAAAAGTAATGGCAGCCCTAAACAGTGGGCAATGGATCTGACAAACATTTAGATGCTATCTCCCAGTTACAGTGAATAACCGCGCTGCCACTCCTGCCGCACCAGTGTAGCCACTGGCAACACCAGCCAGACATGTAATCCCTTTGGACAAGAGAGCACCTCATCAAGCACAGGCCCAAATCAAAGTAATTGACAAAAGCAGGGAAATAATGAGCAGGCCACAAGTGGATAACCAAGCATTTTTATTGGAATAAAGGCTCTAGCTGTGCGTGCTATGCTATCCAATTCAACAACAATGAAGGCAACAATTTGGGAAGTTTTTTCATTCTTATTTGCCAGACTACAAGCCTGTTTGATGAATCTGACCAGCTATATGATTGTTGAGATAAAGTTGCATATTAAATCCATTATTTTCATAACAGCGGTATCTTTGCATAGACTCCAGTCTTGATAAATGTAAACAATCGAGTCAGGCTGAAATGACTTTGCTGCGGCGTTCTTTACTTTCAGTCTGCTTGTTACCCCTATTGTGCCAAGCAGTTGTAAGGCATAGTAAGCCAAACAATATTTCCTCATCGCGTTTATGTCCCCTCTGGGTCACACTCAGTGTCTGGGCACAGACTTCATGACATACACAGCCTATTTACAGATGCAATTTTATCCCAGCTGCTGCAAAGATAATTCTACGTTGCTTGTTTGATCGTGTTTTCATATCCATTTTCATGTCTGCTGTTGTGTCCCCCTCTCCCTCCGTGTGTCAGCAATACTGAACCTAAATTTTAATGAGGTCAGAAAGTGCATTGCCTTAGAAAGGAATTGTGGGGGTTCTACCCTGGAGACATTTTTGGCCATTTAAAACCAATTTCCTGCAATTTTACAATAGATTTGCAAATTTTGTGTCCATCTCAACCTGCAAAAATTGGCTTTTTGTGCAAAAGTTGTAATCATCACAGCAGCCCGGTGGTTCATTAATTGGGGTGCCATTTGTTCCTTGAAATTCTCAAATTCCTTTTGGCACCTCTAAAATAGTTTGAATCTGCGAGGTTACATCATATATTCACATGAAGTACTTTTACTAATACATAGCACTTGGAGAAATTACAGTTGTTCTTTTGACATGCAGAGATCAACCCATTCTGAATCCCAGTTCATACACAAATGACACTGTTTCCCGAACAACAGGCAATAATGAGCCAGCTGAGCCCAGCTGGTGTGCTGTTCTTAAGAGTTCTTAGTGTTCTTAAGTGCTCATTTTCAGCTGTTTCACACCAAAATATATTTTGGTAGAATGTATAGCCGGCTTAATTACCTTTTATTTTAAACTCTAAGACAAAACCTTCCTATTAAAAATGTCAAATATTTTCTTCAGGCTTCTATTCCAATAATTTTCACTTGTACCAATTAGCATGATAAAGGTGGGATTAAAAGTTGCCCCCAGCAACTTTTACTGCCCTCTTTAGTCAGCAGAAATGTAACACATCGTTCCCATGTTCATGCATGCGCACATGCGTCATTGTTGTAGAACCTAAAACATTGCTCATCGGCACTGCTCTCCCTGCTCATGAAAAGATCTTCTCTGTAGCACCAACGGTGGCTAAAAAGCTCCACAGAGAACTTTGTAAAGAATATAGAATTACAGTGATTATGTTTTTGAATAACAGCTGGACATCATTGAGGTACTCTGCAGTATTAGAATAAAACTAGAATAGAATACAAAAATTATATTCACTATATTATTCTGTCTATTTGTTTGTTTATTGTCTAACTGTCTAAATATTTGATGTTTATATGCATATCTGGCTTACAAAATAGGACTTGAATGATGCTCTGAAGGTTGGACTGTTTTGCAGAACGAGAGGAAAGATGACAGAAAATAAAGTAACCTTGAAAGACATAGCCAAGTTTCCACCGTCAGCAAGTGCTGAGATCACAGGGGTTGAGGTGTCTCACTTGTTTCTCTGCCTTCAGTGTGGCTTTTGTGCAATGTTTCACCTCATTACTGTAAATGTCCTCTAACAACCCCAGCAATCAACCCATATCTGTCTCTCTTCACACACACCAGTACAGTAGGTTTGATATATTTCCCTCGCAAAGGGCTCATGTGGTACAGTAGCCTCATCTGCCCCAGTTTAAGAAATATCACTTGATAGTTTAATATCAACTGGGGGGGCAGCACTTGAATTCAGACCCCCTTTTTTTTTTTCCTTAAAACTATTTTTGCAAGACACCAAAAAAGACCAAACTTGTTTACATCAACTCCACAGTGCTGGTGGTTTTCCTTATGAAAAAGACATAATTACTCATGCAACTTGCAGCCTGGTGTAGCCTATTCACCAACATTACCTCTGTCACCTTGTCAAAATGTGCATTTATTTGTATTTGATAATCAAAATACTTAATTGCTGCAAAGGAAGAGAGATTATTATAATCTATTTAATTTAACTGCAAAGAGGAGGTTGTGTTCAAAATAAAGGAAAACATTAAATAATATTTTCATATAATAGGCTAATCGAGTGCTGTCATATGTAATAATATATGCCAAAATCATGATGGTGGAAATAAGGCACCTCATCAATATTGTGAAGTCTAATTTTGTTCCCACATTAGGATATTAATTCCAAAGTGGACAGATGGCACCATTTGCATGTCTACCAGCACTCTTTGGGATCAAGCAACAATTTTGCACTTCACTGCAACTGTCTCATAAGAAGGTCATCCATTAAGTTATGTGAGGCTTTAAAAGCCTTTTCATGTATTATGAAATTAAGTCTAAGGGGGGGGGGGGGGGGGGGGGGGGGGGTTAGCCTGTGTGTCACTGGACTAGCTGTAGCTAAATGATCACATTTGTTATTTTTACTCTGAAAAAGAAACAGGCATTATAACATATCCATTAAGGTATTCAGAGTTGAAATTTAGCTTCATTCTAGTGATGATTCCCTGGTTCACTCTGTGGGTGTGCTGAGGAAGAGAAAACACCAAACTGACCTTGAGTAGTTCTTTCAGCTCTCTGTTCCCTGCACCTCTTTGAGGGCAATGTTAAGGACTCTGGCTCATTGTCATTATAGAGGGGAAAATGTTTTGGGGGGTCATCTACATCTCTGATTTAATGATGCGTAGTGAAATCTTATGAGAGTCACTTATGTCCCATAAAATCCCTGGACAAAGCTGTAAAATCAATGACCTGTTTTGTTACTTAATGGGTAGCTCAACTGTGGAAAGGTTGGACCTCTCTGATTCCCATGCCCCACCCCTTAAAGCATAAACTTTGTTTTGTGGCATCAAAAATACAGTTCCATTATTTATATTTGTATTAATATCGGCACATTTACTCTTTGAGGATCCATGAAGATACACTACAATGTATTTTAAGGTTATGTGATGCAGTTCTTCAAGTTATGAAGTATAATCTTACGATACTTTGTCCAAAGCAAGTTTGGATAGATCTTGTTGGCCACTGTACCACAGTGCTGTGGACGTCTTCCATAATATTGTACCTGCTAATCTCAGTGGGGTATTAAAACTGGAATGATTGGTATGCAGCCTTAATGTGGGAGAGTTAAGAGTTAGGGGTGAGAGAAAGGATATAAAACCAACCAGGGGAAAAATTAATATGAGGCAAGGTAGTGGAACTGATAGTATTCTATAATGTGTTGGCACAGAGATTGGAGAAAAATGTCACCAAATATAAAGTGATGAAAGTTTGTGGATTGTTTGGAACCTTTTCATACAGCACAACAGGAAGTGCTATGAAGTCACCATAAGAGAAACTCTAAACTGTTTGATGATATTCAGCGAGTCTTTTTTTTTTCTCTCTAAAAATACCTTGAGACAGTGAATTAAATTGTTTGTTTTTTTTCTCTTTCAAACTTCCTCAGTGAAAGTAAAGGTACACAGTGCAGCTGAAGGTCCAGGTGAGGAGTGATTATGTATTCTACCCCATTCCTGTAAATCCATAATCATTAACATCTGATCTAGCTTTCTTTATTGAACTATTTCGCCCATGTGTGGTCCACTTATCCTCGTTAACGCCACTTTAGCCAACTCAGCACATAGATCGAAGGATAGATAGAAGGGAAAAAGAGGAAGAGACAAAGGGAGAGAAGAAGAGAGAGAGGAGGGCACCTTTTGGAAGATAAAATAAATAACTTCTGGCACTATTTTAAGCTTTTAGGTCCAGGTATGCTCTCTGCAGACGAGGCTTGCTCGCCTGTTTTTTGTCCCAGGAAGTAATTCCTTAGCCTACTGTATTTTGACAACTGACCCATGGATTTGCTGTCTGGTTGCAGGACGCCTTGAAATAATATCTATAATTGCCTCTCCACAATATTGATTCAGACGAGGATAAAATAAGAGTACTGCATATATAATGAGAATTTGTTGACTGGTGAAATTAAAAACTCATTAGAAATCCTGTTGACCTTGTCCCTATGATAACTTTACAGTAAAGCCACCTTTCTGAATCAAATACATTAACTGCTGTGCTGATTTATCATTTTTATTAGCACTAGTAATAGCAGCTGCAACATCAGCAGCAACTGTAGTGCTAACTGTAGTATTTAAGGTCCTGGGGGAAGCTCAGCCGGCTGTTGCACAACTAGATTTGACAAATCACACATCAACCTGAGTGACCTATTGATATCAAGTGATACCACACGTCAATATGTCCAGCCTCCGTCACTATCCACAACAACCCGCACAGGAGATGTGTTTTAGTGCATGGGTGCAGAACAATCTACTAATTACATTCATATGCAATCATTCCCCACAAGCAATAACATTTTGGGGTGATAGTGATAATCTCTGGGAAAAAAGATGGTTTAAACAAAAATCTGGATGTTGCACTGTACTTCCAGGTGACCTTTGGGAAGTACAGAACCAAACACTTTGATGTTGCTTTGATGTTGCTGGACTGAGCAGCTCCAGCCCCCCCAAACAAACAAGCATGGACTGCTGTTCCTACACAGCAGAGAAGGGGAGCCACGTCCACTGAATGATACTCAGAGAAAACCTGCACACGTTGTATTTAACTGGATAACTGTTTAGTTACATTAGATTTATAACATGACTGTTATTATAGTCACTACAGCTAAAAGTCACACATGGATTAATGGTCATTGTGTTGATGGTCATGTAGGCGTTTACATACATTATTATCATTATTATTATTGTTACAACAGGCTGCTGTTGCTGGAGCAGACAAACTCGGTATTCAGAGCAACATATATAGAAGATTGAACTGACTACAAGCTATATTACTTCTGTGTTTTATTACTTGAGGATAGAGAGAATAAAAATTATATGAAAAATTTACAAGATCAAGTTCCAAAAAAGTAAAAGAAAAAAAAACTGGAATTATTCATCCATTGCAACCACATACAGTATTTTAGGCCACAGACTCTTAATACATCAGAATGTTCTCTGACAGACAAAAATGTTACACAATTCAACCTAAAAGGCAAGTTCAGTATCATGACAATTTCACGTACACTTCTCTTTAACTGCCTCTCAATTCACCAAACAAAACAAGCTTTGAGCAAAAATACATGTATATGAGAGTTCCCTTTTCAGCAACTCACTCCTACCGCTCTCTCTCTCCCTCACTCTTTCTAGCAGGTGATCAGGGCCATAACTAGAATATTATTTACTGGATTGGCAATGTTAAAGTTAATGTTGCAAAAATTCCCTTTCTACAGTCGGATTCCGGCTCTAATGAGGCTTTACTGATACAGCGCTGATGGCTCTGCAGAGGAGACAGGCGCTCCTGGAGGAATGTCAAACATCTACCTCCACATTCTTGTGTACCATCATTAGGGTCATTCAGTATTTCCATTGAATCATTCTACAGAAACCAGAGGCAGCAAAGAACAAAAGGTCCATTAAAAATCATCTTGTGCCTTGTGCACGTGTGGGGGCCGCAAAGTGTATTTGCATGTTAGGAAGAGAGAGTGTGAGCTCTTAGTGCACATGGATGTATTGATTTTAAAGTCATTTCAGTGATCAGAGTCACTTGTAGGGCAGCATTACATACCATGAAAAGCTATTTTGAAATGGTCTGGTATAGTAGAGAGAGAATCTTCACCAAAGTGATTTTCATGTTTTCTGACTGCTGGTTGCTCTCAGTGTCTGTTCAGTGTTGGTGTTACCCTGGTTTGTGGCACATTCTTTCATGTGACTGAAACCTTATATGAAAAGTCTTTCAGGCATCATAATTTATGAAAAACCTCCATTTGTTTGTGTTAGCTTCGGTCCATTTGATCATGTGATGGAATTTTTAAAGTCCCCGTGGAAGGCAGTGCTTTGACAGCTCAGGTCAGTCGGACTGTTGTGACATTTGCTGCTGACAAGTGTTTAAATCTGTGAGGAGGATTGTGAGGTGGCTGAGTGACATTACAAATGAACAGCGTCTGGAAGAAAACGCCTCTTGATGAAAAAGTTAAGTGGACAGTCAGGCGGCCCGATCCCAAAGTAATGTATTCTCCATCACTGCTCACTGTTTTTGTTGATCGACTTTGAAATTTCATTTTTCTATTCACTTGCTTTTCATCAAATCCATTTGTGGATAGCTATGTCTCTGTGCAGAACTCCTGCCTGTGTGTGACCCCATAGTTCAAACCACAGGAGGCTTTAGGTTCTTTACTTTATGGTGTTTGACAGGTAAGATGACATCTGAAGCAAAATGTCATTTTCTGTGACAAAATCTCCTCAGTCAGGTTCAGCCACACTACATATTGATGGACATGAAGATGACAGTGGCTTCCAAGAACCAAGCTCATGAAAATGGTTTGAAAATAATCAAAATTATTACTGACAAAATTATATCTTATGCCCCTCAGATGTCATCTTCGAAAGTGAAAGACCAGGATCCCTTGGCCACCGGCAGGTGACCCTCACATCCTTCTCACACGTTCTGTATTTCAGCACTCCCACACATCAAAATCCACTGAAATTCAGCTTCTGTTGTGGCCCCTGCTGCTAAAACCCAACTGTGGCAGCGCGAGCGCTAGGGGGAGGAGAATACACACAGACACACACCCCTAGGTTTTACACATTACAAATACGGTGATCCGACAACGCCACCCTGGGAATTTCACCCAAGGAATTGCGAACCCCCAATTGATAGATATCAGAAAAAGGCATACAGGTTCGTTCTACTCAGGAGGCCGGAGACATGGTTCCATCCATCAATAATATTTATTAACAATTTAGTAACATAAGGATGATCATTAAAAACACAATTCACTCAATAGCAGGGTAACTGAAAGTAACTGGAGCTTAGGGGGCTTACTAGTGGTAGGGTAGGTCCACAAAAGGGGGATCCCAGGAGAAGTCACCCGAAAGCACACGTACATACACACCCACACAAGTGGAGTCAACACTGGGAGACTCAAGACACAGCACACAAAAAGAGGGCTCCACCACCAAAGGACACCAGCCCCACCACCACCGCAGGTACCCAGCTCCTAAAACAAACAAAACATAATTAGGGCATTACAACTTCCAACATAAGATATAAACCATGCAGTGGCCAAATGCTGAAACCTTGACACTGGTTATCAGCAGCTCTCAAAAGGGCCTCCTGCCAGTGGTGTAACCAAAGAAAAAAAGGAAAGTAAACTAATAGAAAATAGACTAAAGAAAAGAAACTAATTAGTGCTAAATGGTCAATTCAATTAATAAATCAGCACATATATAACAATACATAAATTAACATGAAATGAAGAGTAATATCATCTTACAAATCATATGTATAACAAAATAAACTACAAGACTATTTATGGATGAACAGCTGTGTGACTGCACTCACACAACGTAAACCATACCTGATCAAGGCTGCTTAGATGGCAGCTGTATCACTGAAACAAGTAATAAATCACAAATAATACAAACAAGAAGAAAAGTAAACAACCACACGGAAAAGTAGATACAAAATTACCAATAAATCAGAACATCGCAAAATAGAATCCTGCACGATCACATTTCTTCCCATTCACACTTAAAAAACGGGCCCAGTTAAAATAAACACAGACACATTAAACGATTACAGGCCGAACAGCCAGAGGCGAAGCAGCAGCGTCCCTGTGTGTGCGCCACCGCAGCCGCCGTCGCTCCAATGAGGCTGCGCACGCAACAGCAGCCAGCTCCTATCGGGCCGCGTGAGCTCTCGCCCGCAGGAAGACAGGGGAATCTGCAGGCGCTGGTCTGATCCAGCAGTCACTACCAGCGGCGATCAGCAGAAAGGTCACTGCTCAGAACACGGAAGGCAACAGCCAGGAGATCTGCGGCAAAGCGGAAGCAAGGGGCACCGGAAACGAGGCGCGCGCTCTCAGCAGGAACGGAGGAGCACACGAGAGTGACCCGCTTTTATAGTGCGTCCCCTTATGGTGATTGGCCAATAATTACCAAGTGATCTAACAGAAAGATCCTCTTAAGCCAAAAGCCGCTACAACAAATCTTTATTCTGCTACACAACTATGAGATGTGAGCAGCAAATGATATGAGTCCCATGGGATAAATCTGATTTGGGGTTTGTAATTCATTTTAAAAAGGCATTTATCATTTGTTTTAATTTTATAGATTCATACAGGGAAATGTTTGGATACAAAGTCTTTCAGAGCACTGTAGGTGACATTTGATTGATGTTACCATTGATAATGTTTTGCCAGTTTATCATGGATTGCATGTAAGTCATTAATGTGTTAAATCTATATTAAATTCAGAAACCACAACTCGTGCAATTTCCACAAGTCTTAATATTGAAGAGGACTGGTCTCCATGGATAAAAAGCTTGGGATCATGTATTTCATTAATGATAATTTTAGAATAGCAGAGGATTGTGCTGGTTCTGTATGAGGAGGATTTTGATGAAGGTGGGAATATTTGCATTATGATACAGTCTGGTGATGTGCCACCACCTTCAGTAAAGTAGCTGAAAATCCGTATCCCAGAGCTCTCCAAACTTTTACCTGCTGGGATCTGTCAGAAGCATTTAGAGTTTAGCTTTTATTCCTCACAGAGAATTATACATGGGGTTTTCAACAGTGCAGGCTCAACATCTTACAGACCTAATACATCCATGTTAAACAGCTGTCAAGATTAACACTGCCAAATATGTTTACATACCTTGCCTTTGGTGGGGAGAGGAACATCTAAGCTAAGGTCTCAGTGTGTGACTTTGTGATGTCTGTGTGATATTGCTCAGCATCATGGGAACTCCTTGGCGTGTTGATGAAAAACTGCCAAATCTTTCATTTTCCTCAAGAAATGCAGGGGTCTGAATTTTCCCCTCACTCGATTCATGTTATCTGGGGGACCAGTGGCCAAAGTGAATGATCTTGCCTTGAGGCAACATCTCACTCTTCTGGAACTTTGAAACTTTTCACTGGGTTATAATTTGGTTTTGGACAGGTTAATTTATACCCTTGTAATCAAGTTTAAAACCTATAAAAGACTGTAACTGTCAGCGGGATGTGTGTGTAATGTGCATGCTTTTGTGCATGTTTGGTTGTGTGTGCACATATCCCCTACAAACACAATTCTCTTATGCCTCATATGCCCAAAAGCCATCATCAAACTCTTTGTGTGTACTGTATTGTCTCTGTCATTAGTCATACATTTCTATAAATATTCAATCAGGTTGACTAGCAGCTGAACACCAAGTTTCCAAAAAACAATCTCACCACCCGTTACATTATTTATTTCTTTGCCCTCTTATGAATTATTTTTCTTGTTCAACTATCATGCCTACCATTTTTATGTTTTACTTCCCTGAATAGAAGCCTCGGCAAAATGAAAGTCAAATCTAAAGCTTGCGTTGGCTTATAAATTCAGTCATAAATTCAAATGTTCTGTGTCTTTGAAAGTGGATGCTGCTCCTGAACTTTTTCATGTACACAGGGGATGTTTGGTTGAGTGGGACACAAGAAACAATGCTCTGCTATTAATATTGCAATGGTAAAAAGAATGCACATAAACTGAAGAAAAATTATTTGATTTTGTTGCCTCTGGTGGACCATACTATGGACGTGAGCATTTCCTGTTTACTTAATGAGTAGTCTTTCCTGTATAATTCAGAAAAGTTGAAACAAAGAAAGAAACAAAAGGTTTATATGTCATTTAGTTTGGCTTATAAATACCTTAAACAATATGTCAACCCTTTGAATACTATTCACTTTTGTTTGCTTGTTAGCGCTGTGCTCCATCATCAGCGGACCACAAACGTGAGCCCATTGTTTAAGTCTGATATTCAGCATAGCAGGTCATTAGTCCCCGTCTGTGCCATTGTTCTTATTCAAAAACCCATGTTCTTTTCATCATTCAGCCCATTTAAGCTCCATTTTCCTAAGTCATTTTTGATGATGAATTGGCCCCAACAGTGGCACTTCAATCAGGCCTGATTTTCTATAACATGTTAGAAAATGAGAGGGAAAATGATATGGAAATAAATCACATTTTGCTACTTGATCAGAACCACAGTCTGAGCCTGAGCTGCTCTCTGCCTTGAGTCAATTACTCATTACACACAGCTATTGACCTTTCTTCCAACAGGAAGTTCAGTGAATATCTCTGCAAGGATTGTAATTGACAAAATGTCTCTTTTAATAGAAAAATGCCCACATTTCCCCACAAGTTAATTATAAATTCAATAGAGGACCCAACAGCCACAGCCACTGAGAAAGGTTAGTATAGACATTTGTACCTGCCAGACCACCCATACATGAACACATAATTTATTCCTGACAGAGAACCCATTAACACATCTACTTTTATGCCATTTGATACTTGGCAGTGTCACAATTTAAAAATTCAGATCCATATACAGGACATAATTCCATGAGCGTGTGACATGAAAATAGACACTCTTAAGTAATTTGTGCAGCATGAAGTAGCAGATATACTGTGCTGTACGTTACACTCAGTAGGTTCAGAAAGCACACGGCATACGATACAGAGCTTCAGCTTCCAAAGTGAAAATGATGTAATTGTGGATTTAGTCCCACATTATGGGACAATTTAAAAATGGCAGCATATCTGTCAACATTAGAAAAACACGACAAGTCCCTGCTGTGACGCGCATAGATCTGCCCTTCATTTGCCCTGGAGCCTGTCCCTGAACTCTGCTGTGTAGTAGGGCAATGATCAACGCCCAACAAGTCCATTGGTAAACAATTTCTTTGGAAGTAGTTCCTTCTTATCTGTGGAAAATTTGTGATACATCCTGACACGTAGACTCCAGGGGCGCCTGGATGTTTCTAAATCCCATCACATCAGACATCTCAACCTTCACAACCCTCTCACTTATCTAAAGTGAGGCTGATGGGGCTTGTCTCAAACACTCAAACACTCACAAAAGCTGTTGTTGATTAATTTCAGCCTGTGACATATTGAATTTCACAATGTTTACAAGCAAATTACCTTTTCCTCTTTTTCATTTTTTTTCTATTACAGAAGAAAGATGCAAAGAAGCATTAAATAGTATTATTCATAAAGGAAGTCAGCATGATTTTTTTTTACAACTGGAAGACACTTTACTAACTGACACCTCAGAATTCTTGGATGAGAAGATGAGCTGAAAAAAAAAGAGAAGAGAACCAAAAATATTTCCAACATGAATAAGAGCCACATAGGAAGGCCTGACATTAATCATCATCCTTTTTGCTGTAATCACCTTAGAGGGTGACAGTAAGCTTTTCTGCCAATCTTCATTTCTCTTCTTGACTTTTTTTTTAACAAATGCATCAACAGATGTGAGTTGATCTGTAAAGTTTCTGTTACCTTTTGCTTCACACATTGTAAGATTTCGTTCCACTTTATCAAATATCCTGCTGATAACCTGCTGCCGTAATTCACCCATTAAATGCTCCATTTTTGCAGCAGTGAGCTGTGGTTTACCATTCAGGCAATAATTTTGATATCTGGCTGTGAATTCCAACTGGCACATGAATCAAAGACGGAGGCAGGAATAAAATAATTCATTTTGGATTTGATAGCTGCGTTTGTGACATAAATAGTGTCAGGTGAACATGTGTTGGCAGCTGTCCCTTGTAAAAGTGTGTAAAAGTTTTACCTTGTGTCATATAAAACATAAACCACAATGTGTCTATATTTGCATGAATATTTAAGGATAGAATTTATTAACTGAAGTCAATAAAAAAGCGTTTGCACCAAATGAATCTCCTTTTAATTTTGCTCTCCATAAAAAACAACAGCCTTTGATGAAATCATATGAGACAATGCAGCCAGTGACCTTCCAGATTTCTACTTTCACTTACTGAGTTCTAGTTTGCTTGCTTTAGTTTCACTGGACAAAGAAATAAAAACACTCTACCAGACGACTGGAAACACAGATGAATCCTGGTTCCTGCTGCTCCAGACTGATGAAAAGACTAGAGTATAGAGGAAAATCCACATGAGTACATGCATCAATCATGCCACACATCAGGCCGTGCCACGGTGATGTCTGGTCTTTTTTCTCTGTGGCACATATTTGGATCCTTGATAAAAGAGAGGCAATGGTTCAATACCACAGGACAGCAGAGTGCTATTGCCAATCAGGCACATCCCTAACAGCATGAAAGCACTGCTGCAGAAGGATTTTTTTCAGCAGGGTAATACCCCATGCTACTTGAACAGAATTGTCCAGGAACGGCTCCATGAACATGACAGTAAATTCAGTTTACTGCACTGGACTGCCTATTCGCAAGATTTCAATCCAATTGAGCATCTGCAGGATGAGATTGAACATTTGGAGAAAGGATCTACTTCCAGTCGACTTGATGCTACTGTGGGAGGCACTGAAGTCAACATTGGCTCGCATCCCTGTGGAAACCCTTTGACAAGATGTGGAGGTTATTACCTAACAAGCTGACACTGGGTAGGAGACGAGCTGGGTGTGAATCAAAATGAATGGGCTATCATTCTCTAAGCTTCTGCATCATCTATTTATCTAATAGTGGAAACATGTTTTATATAATACAAATGGAAAGATGAAGCAAAGGAATAAAAATGAACAAGATATGCAAATTGTTTACTAGTATATGTTTATTTTTTTTATTTTCTTTTTTACTGTACAAGTGTGTAATCACCAGTGGGGCATTTAATATACATTAAAAGAGCAGTTTATCATTTTGAGAAATGCACTGATTTTCTTTCTTGCTTAGCATAAATAACTGAGTTTCCAGGGAGTTGGCAGAGACTCCCATGAATACATTTACAGATGTTTTCATTTTAACCAGCAGTGACAGCGTGACTGGACTTATTTTCACCTTGAGAGGGAGAGAGAGAGAGAGAGAGAGAGAGTGAGTGTGTGTGTGTGTGTGTCATCATGGCAAAATGTGGTCCAACACTTAGCAGGAACTACCACTACAGCAGTTTTGTGTACTTTGGCAGGGGTTTTTGTAGTAGTCACTTAAACATGTTGCAACCATGTCAGGTAAGAGACGTTAGAGTGAAGGACGGGTCAAAGATGGGTGTGGTCTCACCCATGAAAACTGAGCACCCAGTGATGTCTGCTGAGAACTCATGAGAACCTTCCAGGTGTTGGTAGGAGGATTTCGTTACCTTTGGACAGAGCCAGGCTGACTGTTTCCCCCCAGTGCCACTCTTTCTGCAGCTAAGCTAACTGCTGCTGGCTCCAGCTACATATTTACTGTACAAATATTATATGACAATAAACTTTTCAGAGCTCTCTCAGAAAACTAATTCTCATATTTAAAATAAAGCAACTTCAAGAGAAGCATTTCCTGATTAAGATTGTGCACGTAATCCTTAATGGATACTAAATACACCAACAGTATGATAAGAACATCTCTTCATTTACTAGTGAATACACCAGCTACAGCTGCATTATCTCACTATGTCCTTTTTATTATAATAACATCCATTAACAGAGAAGAGTCTACTCTCTGAGTCATTTAAATGAAGTAAAGTGATGATGCATCAACATTAATCTTTCTTTTCAATCGCATACCCTGGAAATGCATCTCTTGGGAAGTTTAGGGAACCTCTTGACACGTGGTTTCTTCTTCATTACCCAACCAGCTGTTGTTCCTAATGAGCCTAAAGGCAATCTCTCATTCTTCAACTTATAGCCATGTCTCTTGTGCAACTGGTGACATATCGTCTGCCCACAGATTGAGGACCAGCCACCAGAAAATGAAGTTTGTTGTCACCACCAGTTTGCCCACATTTGTCTTGGGTATTACTGAAGCACAGCAAGAGGTTGGGTGAACTACCTAAAAGTGAGTCTACAAGTACAAGTGGAATAGATTTATTCAAATGTATTCAAATTAAAGGAGCCATCTTGGGAATGTTTAACGTTGCTTTAAGAATTTGGAAACACTTCTGTTGATTATTTTGCATTAGCTTTATATGTGCAGTTTGGCTCTTAGCCACAATGAGACTTTTGGAGTTAGAAACGACTCTGTACAAAATCACTAAATCGCATAGAACAGAGTGAAGTTAATGATGTGTTGATCTGTGTACAGTGTGTAACAGCCCCTCTCTGCACACTGAGACACAACATATACACTACAGGTGCACAGCCCCAAAGAGCCAATATAATTCTGAGGCTTTCATAAAATCATCTAATAATGTCAAACTCTGAATGAAATTCCCAGATCAAAATGTCTTAATGCAGCATCACCCCGTTCCTCATTATGTTGTTGAAGGCAATTCTAACTCATTACAGAACAATACACAGAGAGAACATTTCTCGTCTGTACAACTTAGCTTTGCAGTCTGTATTGGGAATATCAACACCTGAGCGATTTATCTGTACATACTGGCACAAGTCTTTGCAAATAATCGGCATCAGTCCCTGACAGTGTGCTGCAGGTGTAGATTAGCTTCCACTCAGATTACAGCCTCATGAATCCTCATAGATAGAGTATGTACCCTGATGCCGAGTGAGTGAAACTGCTTGTGGTGTGCCAGAGGAGAATTACTCCCCTGATGTATCACATTAATATGTGATAAACAACCTTGCATTGCCAGATTACAATAAATAATTCACTGCCCTTCAGAGGATGTGATATGTTCCTGCACGGATTATTTACAGCTTTGAAATTATTCTTTTAATCTCGTACAGCAAGCTGCCAAGGTGAACCCAGAGTAAATAATGCATGGCAAAAGTTTATTTCTGCTATATATTCTTTTTTGTCTGACTATTTTCCTTCTATTACTTCTCAGTGAATGGGTGACTGACTATAGAGAACTGTGGAGTGTGCACTGGGTCTTTTGTGATGTTTTGTGTCTAATCAAGTTTGGGATAATTTGAGGGTTATTTAATATTCTTCTGTGTTACTCTGCGGGGTTCATGTTCAGTCCGCAGCTAACAGAAGGGTAGAAAGCTGAATACAGATACTCTCCAAAGAAATTTAATTTATTTATTTTTTATTTTGCCAGAAACAGGGTTCTTGGGCTTATTAAAGTTCAACAGAATTTTGTGCTGCACATGAACCATTGCAGAAACACATAGTTTCAAATGCACAGACCATCAGTAGCTGAACTGCTGCTGCAGATAGATGTTTTTTTTTTGGACCATTCCTATTGATGGAGTATTTTTTTAAACCAGATTCAGTGAAATACAGTGCATAATTTTATGCACAATAAATAAATAAATGTAGATGTCATGAAGGTTGGAGGGGCACGATGTGTGTGGAAACTAGCACCTCCCTTTTGTGCCAATAAAAGTGCTTCCCCTTAATGTGCAAGCTACACACACCAGCAGATCTTCACCACCCATCATCTTTACATGACAAGTTAACACCTCAGGAGAGCCTCAATGAACATTTTGGAAAACAGAAAAAAATGTTATTTTGTCCCTGTTGAGTCCAGGAGAAAGGAGGCCAAAGAACAGCTGTTGCCTGGCAGTGTATTCTAATCTGGAAGCTCTGCTGCAGACATGATGATTCACAGCTGGATCGAACAATTTCCAGCATTCTGCCAGAGTAATTAAGAAACAAGTGGAGTCAGATGAATCTGGATAAATGACACCTGAAAGATGACCACAGAAAAATATGTTAATAAATGCAAAGGGAGGGGTGTAGTCCTTTTTTTGTTGTTTCACATCTGGAAAAATGGCAGAGTAAGGTGTTGAAAGTTGTTGCGGATTTCTGGTAATAAGTGAAAGTGGGTTTCTGTGAGCTTTTAACTAGAAATTGCATTTGACTAAACTACATAAACTACAACAGCAAATCAGTTGATCAAACCTAGAACATGTGCACAACTGCAAAGTATGTGTATTTCATCTGATAAATAAATTTGCACCAAGTCATTATACAGCACAGTATTATGTTACCATAAAGTCAACCCACTTGTTCTGGGGCAGGTGAAGCACCTTCTTCATACACTGTAAATGAATTAAATGGTGTGTAACAGAACTAATGAGCATCTCTAAAAGCATGTTTTTGCCATGAGGCAGTGACGTGTTTTGTTAGTTTGGCCCCAATAATCAAATGAAATGAAAGAAAATTAAAAAAAATAACATTCTTCATGTTGTGTGTCTGAATGGACATCAGCTGCTCACTTTATGGGTCTTTCTGGGAGCTTTTTGCCATCCATTAGTGCCAGTGACTTCTGTACACTTTGGTCACAAGTATTTGCCAACCTTGACAGTCACAACCCCACAGAATGACCCCTGAACACAAAGATAATGTTGGATGAAGCATTCTGAGCATATAGGGGTATTCAGGTATAAAGCACAATGACAAGGGGCATGATGTTTTACCAATCTTTCACACTTCAGTCCCAACCAGCAGGAAAACAGTTACAATTTTCAGAACTGTGCAGTAAAAATGTCCATCTGCACGTCAGTCAACTTCTTGTGTGTGGTT
This sequence comes from Trachinotus anak, assembly GCF_046630095.1. Lineage (NCBI taxonomy): Eukaryota > Metazoa > Chordata > Actinopteri > Carangiformes > Carangidae > Trachinotus > Trachinotus anak. The sequence goes on along the minus strand of NW_027273872.1, from coordinate 433,132 downwards.
AAAATGCATCATAATGTTGTTAATACACTGAGCATGTGTTAGAATGATTTTATATCTTCTGATATGTTATAATAAAATTCATTAAAAATGATATGTGGATAAAATCAAGATAAAGCTTTACAGCTACCAAACCTTGAAGCTGCTTCTTATTTCATCCTCCCTATGAATCTGTAAAACAAAGCACCTTTACTGTTGCCTTGTTTTTTAATGTATGACTACCTTGGTTGTTTGGTGCCTTAAGTTAATATTATTATGATTATCACCAACACATTTGTTAAGACTTAAAAAAAATAAAAGTTTCAACATAATAACATTTAATCTTTCCTTCATGTTTCTCCAAAGGTCCATTTAAAGTTAGATTAAACAGACAGCATACTGGATGACAGTATCACCTCCTCTGGAACAATGCCATGATTATAAATAGATTTATTATCAATAAATAATTGTATCAAACTGTGCAATATTTCTTTTGCTCTGTCATTCAGCATAAGAAAACTTTATGGTTTGTATTCAAATTTAAAATCAACCTCTGTGCATCTGATCAGTGCAACTCATTGAAGTATTAATGATCCACCAGTGGCAGAGATGGCTTAAGAGTTTACTTTACTGAGTAGGAAGGTTCCAAGGATTCAACATTGTGCACATCTGAATAACTCATTCAATTTCACACTCACATTTGATGGGAATCTGATAAATGAATACAGGTAAATTCAGTCTGAGAGTCATCACCATGGTGCACTGTGTAGTCATGGTGGCCTCCGTGAACACAACACTCAGTCACACAAAAGGAAAATCATCCTTAGAACTTTCACACTTCTGCCTTATATTCTGCCTGTGTGTTATGCAAGGACACAATGCTGATAGAAATATTTTGTATTGAAAGCAACAGTGAGCTGGATCAACCATCTAATTAGCATAACTGGTTTAGCCTAATGTGATGATGATGGCAGGACATTAGAGAGGTGAAGTGTCTCTTTTAACAGATAGTTCAATGAAGATGATTTTTAACACTGTCTTCATCGGGGGAAAAAAACTGCTTAGATAGATGCTGAAAATGCTGTTTACATTCTGGACACAAGTAAGCACTTGCAGTGGAGTGAATAATGACTGTCCTCTCAGCGTATGGAAGGTGGCAGTGATGTGATGTTGTCACACATGGTAAAATCTGTAAACTTCTCAAGGATGAGGTCAGGTCAGCTGCTGGGCTCTTCTTCACATTAGCAACATCTGCAAGTGCTGCACCTGTTTGCATATTAGGTGAGATTCATAGTAACAATTAGACATGCAAGTCTTTGATACTTATTCATCAACTGCTGACATGAAACCATGATTCCCTTTGCTGGTTTTAATTAGTCATCTCTTTCAGTGCGAGCTGCTCTGATGTTATCGAATGTCTCTTTTATTAATTCACATAGGTTCCTCTAATGTCAGCATATAAAGTAAAGAGTCATGTTTCAGTTGGGAATAAGTCAGAAGGTTATTAAAAGGATATCATTCATATTGTCAGGTGTTAAGTAATGTTAATTCAGCGTTTCATGCAAACTACACACACACTTTTTTTATTCTCCTGGCAGTTCTATGATGATGTGTTGCCAGACAAAAAACACAGTATGTAGGGTTTTAGTGGTGTATTATGTATTTTTGTAGACATGATTTTTCACATGTGGGAAAGTGCATTATCTCTGTCCTGGAAGATTACTTAAGGAGTAATGTACAACGATTTCAGAATTTATTCACACCCAGCCGCAGCCAGGCAAGGCCTTGCTACTTCAGACGACAATTTGCTCGCCTTAAAAAGAGGAGAATGATCACATCTCCAAGGGCTTGACTCCTCACTGTAACCCCCAAAAATGATGACACAGTAATCTATGGAAAACCCTCACCTCAGCATTTTGCTCAGTGTAACTTGAATTTGATGGTAGCCTTTCAAATTCTGACAATACAGCAGGGAGGGATCCTTTAAGATATGGAGATAGGAGGTAAAGGAAAAAATGGCCTCTCAGTCATTTGGTAGCACACCTCTGCATCTGAACTGTTGTGGATTGATTTTTTTTTTTATTATTAATACAACTCTGTTACCACAGAATTTGAAAATGATGATAAAGCCTTCCAAAAGCAGCAAACAATTACTATCAGTGCTTTAAATATCTATTCCAGTCACCCTTTATAATGTTTTCACTCTTTTTATCCTCACATGAACTGAGTGTTAGGATGGGCTGCGTGAGGAGGACTGCTCTCTGACACATGATTAGCTGAGCTTTATCCCACATAAATCCATCTTTCTGTGATCATGGTAAAATGACTGTTTACAAGAAGAGTCAATTTTCTGCTTTTTATGTGATCAGTCTTTCAGAATCATTAACAAAATCTGCTCTGGTGAAAACAATTATTCCAGACACAGCATTGTCATTCACTGTGTCAACTTCTACAAGATTATTTTGTCTTTGTGTCAGTATTTTTGAGGTCGTTCATCCACAGACATTTCTCTCTGATGCAAGTGATTTTAATCACTGAATTTTGCTGAGAGACTCATACAACAAATGGATCAATGTTATGTGCATGCCAAAGCGAAAGTTTCTACTCTCCTTCACAGTCACTGGCAGGATAAGACGGCTGACGGCAACAGCCATACAATCTTCAAGTACAAATACAGCTAAGCCGCTAAGCTGATGATTGGTGTGGGAACACAGTATGTAAGCAAATGACTTTGAGGAGGAGGAGAGGGCCCTGCTGATTTCTCAATTATACTTCCTCCTCAGGCTTGGGAGAGACAAAAAAGCCAAACTGCATTACTGACGGTCAACTGGGCCAGACCGAGCTCTTGCCCTGAGGTACCGTGGTCCAGCAAAAACTGGTAGTAGAGCTTGTTCCATGTGAGGACAGCTCGTGTTGCCGTGTGACCACAGAGAGCGAGGTTACACATCCGAACAACGCAACAACTGGATCTCACTTTAAAGACATCACTCATCTTTTGTGGATGAGAAGAATGATCTGTGGATCCAATGTGGTTTCCACATGAAATAAACATGCACAAATATGTATTCTACAGTGTCTGTATTGCATAGGGTAAATATGCTGGGTGACGCAGACACAGAAGAAGGAAACCATAAAACATACAATTACCACATGAAATATCTCAGATAGCGGTAGGCACACACAACCAATTGTTAAAAATTGATTGATTTTTTTATTTCTATTTCTTTTCCATCAGACCCCTCCCTAACAGAGGCATATGTGCTGGGAACAGACGAGTGAATTTCAACTAATGTTTTAAACATGCAAGCACACTGTAATAAACATCAGCATTTGCATTCATACTGTGGTGATAAGTAGGTTACCCTAGAATAGGAAGACATCCTCTGCGGTGCACCATTGTTGTTAAATACTTAATGGTGCTGCCAGTATCTTCAAGGAGCACCTGTCCTGTTGTTTTGTTAGTGTGATTAGAGTGTGAAAGAGCTGTAGGGAGAAAGAATCAATAGGGAGCTACGTGTTAAGTCAACTCTGCGTGAACATATTTTTGAAATGGCATATTTGTTTCTACAGGAAAATGGCCCCACAAGTGTTTTTCAGCCATTATCTCATCATGCACTAAACTATGCTAGCATCGCAGGTAAGAAAATGTTATCTGCTGAGTGATTATAGTCCTGAAAATTATTGATCCGAAGCAATAATAACGTCATCTTCACGCCTCACCTGCATGAAAATAAAAATATGCCCATTCACTTCTGATGTTTATCAGTGCAGTGCAGAAGATTTTACCCACCAGTCTTCCGTGCTGCTGCTGCGGAGTTGCTGAATATGTTTTACTCTTGCCAATTGAATGATTACTGTCTATTGCTGTTACTAAATTATAACATTCCCACCAGCAGGCGATACATTTACATGCACAGAGACGGCTACTGGCCACGCTTTAGAGTCCTATTCAAGTTTAATTACACACATGTGCCTTTGATATCCGGTGATGGAGTGCACTGTTGCTATGAATATACAAATTAATAGAATACCCATTTCTTCCTGAGGAACCCCCTTCATGGATTCAACAGTTCAGCAGAAAAGTATGAAAAGGTTCAGCTCAGAGCTAGACTCTTTCAGCTGGAGCTGAGTCCTTATATTAAATGTATAATTTAACACAGTAACCAATAGTAAAAGTAAGATTTGCTGCTGCAGTGGTTTTGCTGAATAAACTTCGCCCTTAAAACTGTGTGGATGTGATTTTACACAGATAAACCAAAACAAACAGGGAGGAGTAAATTTATTCTGAGTTATGACCAAAACCAGTTGATTAAAGTATCTGAGTGAAAAACTCTCTGTTCATGTAGATGTGTTTCAGCAGCAGCAACAATGAGCTCATATCTGAGACGTGCACTGTCGTCCAGCTGGAGCCTTCTGTGCACGTTGCCTGAGATTAATCAAACTCTCTTCTTTGCTTTAGCTCTACCCGTTGCAGCGTGTATAGCCATGTGTTTGCAGCTCTGCAACGGATCAAAATATCATTCAAGTGCACAAAGATACAGAAAGCAGAAAGGCACCATTCAAACACCTAGTAGAAAGTACCTGTCACTCTCCCTCTGTGCAGGGTGTGGGAGTTCTCTCCCTCCCTGCTGAGCTCTTGTCTATTTTCAGTGATATGGTTTCCAAGCCAGCAATCACATAATTAAGGCCCTTCATCATATTTATTCATCCTCAAAGGTTTCTGACAACCTACAACTGTTTTCCACCCCCACTGCTAAACCTTGCACAAACATGAATACCCTTGGCACTATCCTGATAATTTGATGCATTTTGTCTTTGGCTTGATCTATCTTTATGAGAGTGAAAACACTTGCTGTCTCTGTACTGTATATACTGACAGTCCTAATAAATAGATGAATCAAGGTTTCTTTCTGTTGTCTCTGGCAATGCATAATAAATTTGTTTAGTAGAGTCATGACAAGACTCATCCATTCTCACCTCCAGTGTTCTGTGGGCAGAACCTGCCTCACTGAAAGCATCACACTCAGCTGGCTAGAAGTGGTTTCTGAACAAGACCTAATCATTAATGTATAATTCCAGCATCCAGTCAGAGTAATACACGATCATTGTGCTTATTATTAAAAGTTTATAAGCCTGTTACATTTGTCTGTGGCCACCTTAAGAGCTTTCATGGATTATTTAAGCAGTACCTCGCTCCTCACAGAGGTATGGTGTCCGTCTGATGCCTCTCACAAGTGAAATATTGAATTAAGTTTATAATAGACTTGATGGCAGTCCCCAGCAAGAGCCAGCTGAAATCTGTGCATCTTTTATGTCTGAGTGCTGTGAAAACCGAGAAAGAGACAGTATGTGAAAATGTCTTACTTCCATTTTGAGTCAATTTGAGGTAGAAATGGGGACATTTTTTAAAGGCAAAGGAGAGTCAACAGCAAAAGTGAAATCTGCAGACTAAATGGTTTTAGAGAAAGCTCTTCATAATGCCCTCCTTTTCTCCCTGTTCCTGATGGTTCCTGGTTATGATGTAAATGTTCAGACATCCATCATCATCATCCATTTACTTGCTGTGAGGGTGGAGATGTGTGCACGCCTGTGTACAGCATGTGGCTTTGTTGTCTCTTAGTGTGATTCATTTTGGCCATCGTACAACGGATAACTGTTTTGCAAGGTGTGTGCCAGTGTTTGTAAAGCTGCAGTAAAATTCAGTTAAAGGACAATAACTGGGTTGGTGGTGTGGGACACCGTGGTCGAGCTGTAAACCCCACTGCAGCTGCATTTCAGTTCCACACTTCAATCACCCGCGAGGCCATCGGAGGAAAGGCTTCATCATCTATTGTAAACAAATTAAAACCCAAAGAGCAAGTTTGATATAATTAGTCTGAGTAGATCACAGGAAAAAAACTGCACACATAGCTCTAATGACTGCTGGGTAAATGACTAAATAAATATGCACGGTTAAAAACAAGAGTGGGTTCACTTCCAGTTTTCCAGTGTAGCGCGCCACAGTTCTGGCAGCTAGGCGTGCTGCCAGCACAAACTCATGAGGGTGTTGTGTCATTAACAAACAAGCCCCACACAGCTCCATTCTTTGAGTCCTACAATTTAAAACACAAGATGGGAGAGTGTGCCAATGACAGAGCAGGGAGTGATGCCAGAGACTGCACAATGTGGAAGAAGTGCTAATGATCAACAGTTCCTCCTAAACACACAGCTGGAGAGAGGGAGGAGAAGAGGGGAGGGAACTCTGTATCTGTCTGTCTGTCTGTCTCTCTGTCTGTCTGTCTCTCTCTCTCTGTCTATCTGTCTATGTGTCTGTCTGTCTGTCTGTCTGCCTGCCTGCCTACCTGTCTGTCTGTGTATCTGTCTGTCTGTCTGTGTATCTGTCTGTCTATCTGTCTGTCCGTCTGTCCATCTGTCTGTCTGTGTGTCTGTCTATGTGTCTCTCTGTCTGTCTGCCTGTCTGCCTGCCTACCTGTCTGTCTGTGCATCTGTGTGTCTGTCTGTCTGTCTGTGTATCTGTCTGTCCATCTGTCTGTCCGTCTATCTGCCTGCCTGCCTGCCTGTGTCTGTCTGTCTGTCTGTCTGTGTATCTGTCTGTCCATCTGTGTATCTGTCTGCCTGTCTGTCTGTCTGCCTGCCTGCGTGTCTGTCTGTCTTTGTTTGTCTGTCTGTCCATCTGTCTGTCTGTCTGTCTGTCTGTCTGTCTGTGTATCTGTGTTCTTTGAATTCTGAATCGACCACATTTCAGTCAGATTCAATAGAACTGTTTCCTTCTGTTCTGTTTCTTTTTTGTATTGAATTTAATTCAAATCCATGAATTCAAATTGAAATTTAGCAGCAGCCCAGACCCCTGGTCTTAATTGACCTCAGCCTTGCCACATATCACTCGTGTGTAGTCATCTGTCTCTCCTCCAGAACAACCTGCTATTTGAGGCAATTACCTCAGAGGACAAAAGTGTTTTCCGATACAAAAACAAAGTGATTTGGCGTCGTTATGAACAGGCCACAATTTTCCAAAACATTTGATGCATAAACACAAAGTCCACGTCTAGTCCTGGGCCACTGACTATCCTTATGTAGCCAGATTAATTCATCCCAAACTTTGAGAAAAACACCATTTAGAAATACGCACACTGAACAGCCACCGTTCACACACTCTGCTGTCTGGAATACAAGGAAATTACTATATGCACTGAAAGAAATTTTTATTACTGAGACAAAGTTAATTAGACACAAGTCTTCTGTAAACAATTCCTCATGGTAACTGTGCTGTACAAGGGACAGCCTACAGAGCAGAAAGCTTCCAAGTTTTCCATCACCCCTCTAGAGAAGACGTCTGTCATACTGTCACCATACAAATTACCTCAGAATCCTCTGCTTCGCTCCAGAAGACCAATAATGTGTCTGTTGAATTTATTACCTTAATAAAGTTCTTGAGTTAAAACATTATCTGTAAAGGTCTGTATGGCATCTTGGTGAATCAATTTTGTGTCATTAAAAGTCACTCTGGTTGTTACTGTGAGCTACCTCCTAATATTGCATTTTAAAAGTCAATTACACAATCAATAAGGAGAAGATATTCTAAACAGGATATTGCAGTAAGAAAGATAAGATGCCACTTTGTCAATATTATTAATAACATTTTTAACTTGTGCACTGTTACATGCACTGCAATACACATCTCCAAAACACTAAACCAGTCACCATAGTACAACACAATGAGACACTCACACTCAAGATTTCTGGAGTCTGTGTGATTGGCCATGATTATCACAGAGGTTCATATAACTGCTGAAGTCAGGCCTCTTCCTGAACATGGAGTTTAATTAGTTGGATGGAGTGGAGTTGAGGAATAAACTTGTGTTTAAAAGGAATAGTGTTATAGCGACTGCCTCCTTGATCCCTGGCCCCGGTCATCACCTGAGGGACACTCTCTCTAAGACACAGGAGGTGAGAGAGTCTGCTGATTGCCCTCAGGAGGATCACAGAGGCCTGCCTGCAGGACAGGACATCTTGTTAAGGCTCAGTAGCTCACAGTGAAAATGAATGGGCCCCCCAGACTTGAGAGGGAATTTCAGGATAGGACCCTGGCTATCTAACAAGCCAATCACAAAAGCCAATTAGGACCGAGGCGTTGCTTTGGGAATACAGAGATTCCAGGGCTCTGGGAGGTGATTCTAGCCTCGGTCCCAGTCTATAAGCTGGAGGAGAATTTCAGTGTTGTCTGCAAGAGAGCAAACTGAGGCTCTGGATCAATCTCAGCAGTGGACCGAATCAGATTTCCCTTGGTTCAGTGTGCATGGACTGAATGCAACATTACTTTACTTAACTTAGTGTTTTGACAACTTTCCAAGGCTTGTCAACTGGATCTGCGCTCTCCTTGTACTTGGGTTCTCAGGCCAACTCTTTTTTTTCTAAAGAAAAAAAAAAAGCACTGCTAAAGAAAGTACAGCAAAGTTTACCTGATTTGATCATACAGAGCAAAAGATCAGGAGGCATCAAAAGGGATCATCAGCTCATACTTCACTCTGTTTAATTTTGTGCTGCTACCTTATTTGCTTTGACACCTCTACTGAAGGTTGTCCTGAGGCCAGTAACTTTACCAATCACTTTCTGCTCAGGTCTAACCTTTGGAATATTTGGACCATCTTCATAAGCATCTCTTTAAACTACAACAGTATAGGAAGACTGAAGGGAGAGTTAAGCACACATAGATGTGTTTGTGGGTTAGCTGAACAGAAAGAGAAATGAAGTAAGAAATCAGTACTAAACAAAAACAGTTTTTCTTGATCCATATTTTATTTCAACTCCTCTGTTTGATCTGTAATCACACTGCAGCAGGGGTCAAGAGCGTGCTTGGTTCTCTTTCAGAGCCCTGCCCTCATAGTTTTCAACTTACAATCATTTAGAAGAAGGTGAAGGCAGCTGTTCTGATACCACCACAAAAATGTGTTGATGTGGTTCAGAGCATGGAAAAACTACACTTAAAAATTTCAAAAGCAATGTGCCTCTCCAGAAATAAAGCCCCAGCTACACAGAGCATCAGTTCATTGGGACTTATCTCCTCCTCCAGTCTCTGGCCTCACTCCTCTTTTCCACGCTGTGTGTTATTTTCCTATCACTATGTTTTTATTTATATTCTGACTTTTTGGTGTCCTGGCATGGTCCTTCCTCACCTGTCCACCAGGCAGCCTTTTGCATTCTCCGCTAGTCCCTCACACCTGTTGCTCATTCTCATCAGTGTCGATCGGCCGCCTGCCTTCCCAGTAGCTCCTCATCTCCAGTTACTGTCTGTGTGTATATGTAGAGGCAGTTGTGTCCTTTTCCAGATTACCTGTCAGTTAGGTTCTTCCCTGTTAGGAATACCTGTCGCTGCTGCCCCGTCTTCCTGCTAATTTCCTGATTTGTTTGCCCAGTCCCTGCCGACTCGGTGCTGACTGTGAACCTGAACATGGGTCATGTTAATTGCTTTAAAAACAAATCTTCAGTGTCAGTGTGTGCACTCATGTCCACTCAACCTTGGCTAGGTTCATGAACTGTTATAAGAACAGTTCAGGCTGAGGTGACGCAGAAAGCAAAGAGCCACAGTGGCAGTAAATGACAACAGCATGACAAACTTGCTGCAGACAAGTGGTAGTCAAAGCCACATGTGAATCGCAGCATTTATTTTATGCAGAATGTTTCTACTGTCTGATTCTTTAGGGCCTGCTGTGGCTTTCCAAGAGCCACTTATCACAGGCGCCTGCAAAATGATGAGTGACAACTGTTAACAAACGAAGGTGAGAAGGGCGACGCTAACAATGTTACTTTGGCTGCTTTGAGTCACAAGGTTGCATAATTTATCTTTAAGTAGCCTATAGCATACACATTAGCACATGCTAATGATTTACCTACTTTCTGGGTCTGTTCAACCTCAGCCTTAAGATTATTTTTCACAGCCTGGGTCTAACTATCACTTTGTCACTGTTTTGGCTAAAATGCCAATAAGTTCCCATCATATCACATTCACCACCATCACTGCAGAGATATTCTTAGCACAGGTTACACACTGCCTATTTCATTCACTGCCATCCACATACTTGCAGACTGCAGTGGAGCATTCCTAAACCCTCGTTGCTACATATGCCAACTATTTTTGTTGTGATCAACAATATGTGATCTCAAATGATCGGTACTGAAATGCTCACTGCTGCATGGGTCACCTGGAAGAAAAGGGGCCGTGTGAGGTGGTCCAAGCTGCTGCTGCTGTCAGAGGAACGTGGCAGCGATGCTTTGCCACACACTGTCAGTGGACACAGCCAAATGATGAAATTTAACCTTAACAAAGAACAGCTTTCATTTAGAACATTAGTTTTTTCTGTGTATCTCTGGACACAATTTGCAACACAACCTCTATCAGGACAGTTATAGCTTTGTCTGCTTATTGAAGTCACCCCTCCTTTACATGTCAGAGGTTGACTAACTAACTAAAGACATAACCAGGAAAATAATTCATAATTTCATACCTTTCTTCACCCGTCCTTGTTTCTCCCATAACTGAGAAAGACATGTCTAGCTGGTTTTCATGCTTCCAATGATATAATATAGTGACTACGCTGTATCTGTATGTTGTTCCTGAAAGTGAAGAGCATTTTCATGAAGAGATTAGAGTTAACTGAGTCATCTGAGTCGACTTATATTTTATTCTGTTAGTTTAAGTAAAGACTGGGGTAAGATTTTTCCTTTTGGAACCAGTTGAACCAACCAGTGGGATGCACCTGAAGCCCTTCCTGTTGATGCCACACCACATTACCCCTACTCTGCTCATGGATTATCCAAAACTTTGTTGTTGAACATGAAAGCAACTCATTCTTGTTATCGCTTATGCACCAACATCCACTTAACAAAAGACTTCCCCAAAGCATTTGTCATGGTTCAATCCTAATAGTCTTAGCAGCATTAGACTTCGAACAGCCACAAAAGGAAGATCACTCTTCCCACCCCCGCAATTAAAAAAAGATTAGGGGCACGCCACAAATCCACTGCATGTTTACTACAGGTGAGGCATGCAGAGTGTGCTGCTTTACTGAACCGAGGAACTTCACTCAACATAATGTTGTTGGCTACTGAAAGAGATGTAACTATACTGTATCCTAATGTTATGTGCACTTAAGAATTTGCAAAGCATGTGTTTAATTATACTCTTTTCACTGGTGTTTAATAATCATCAGCTTTTTGTCTAAACCAATGGGGGATGGTGACAAACACTAACAAAAAAATCTGAAGAAATTATTTAATGCTCAATGTTTCTTCATCACCAGGAAAATTGGTTGTGTGAAAACCAAGCACAGAGGATACTGCAGACCAGTAAGCATGTGGGAACATAATAGTGCTTTATCACACCTTATTGTGCATCCAAAAAAACAAACCTGCAGACAGAACACACTCTGCATGAAAAGATGACACATGTCATTTAGATTAACACTGATTTAAAGCAAATCTCTGCAGGGATCTCTAGTGAACATTACACACAAATCTCCCTATGCTGAACATTTTAGACAAAATACAGAAAAATATGTCAATTAATTAATATTTTAAGTTTTTGATAACAAAAAAATAAAATAAAATAAAAAACAGTTTATTAACAAAAAAACATAGTTATCTTGTGTCTGACACAACAATCTAACCATTTTTCAAACGTCATTGCAAGTAGAATTAGTTTATAGTTTGAGGGTGTAGGACAGTGTTTTCAGTCTGAGGACTGGGTTTACGGGCTTTAGTCCCCATCACACTTACAGTAGCCTCTCCAACATAATTAGTTCTGCCTTCTCTTGATTTCTAATACAAAATGTTATTTCAAAAATCCCAGCTGAGACCAAGTGAGGGATTTCTTTTTAATTGTACAAGCTAGAAGTGGCAATTAGTAATTAACTTAAATATTGATTTTTGTGAGTTTTGCCTGGCTTGTTCAGCATATGAATAAATCTGAGCTTGACTGTGTCAGGGGTAGGATTTTGATGGTTGCTTACCTGAAATGTATTTGTGGACATAGATTTAGGAGGCAGACACAAACAAGCTCTCATTTGAAAATTCATTTACATCCTCAATGGGATGTTTTTCCTTAAAAGGTTTCAGACATGCACCTTGTTTTGTCAACCACACAATTAATGAGCGGCTGCATCAAAAGGACCGTGTCCGTCCTTTTATTGCTAAAATGTCATTTTAGTGTATCTATCTGTACAGCCTGAGGAAATGAAGGCTTCTTTGTCAGCTTTTAAGTGGCTGTAGCCCTCTCTGTCTCTCCATTTGATCAATACAAATTCACAGGTGGTGAGCTTTATAATGTAAGCCAGCTGTACAACAGAGGAAAACATGAAGGGCTGGGAACTGTTCACACTTAATCGTTGATAATTCTGACCACATATATTGAACAAATCACTTGTGTCACAGCATCAATCCCAGAGCAACATCTACATTTCTAAAGGCAGAGATTAGTCCTTTTTAATCAGTATGTTACTGACAGTTTAAGGTGTTGAGTTACATATTAGAGCTAAGGCAGCACATTGGTACATTTCACAGGTACGGCACATAATAAAACGACACACCAAAAAAAACTGTAAATGACTGAAGACTTGAAAGAAGCTTTTATGTTTTTCAAAAGTGAAATACACAAAATATACAGAAATAGTTTTATTGATTATGATTAAATGTTGAAAACAAAACTGTTTTGTGTTGCACTTCATATTTTCTTTAAATAAAGTGTGAGTGTGTGTGTGCGCCTGTGTGTGCGTGTGTGTGTGTGTGTGTGTGTGTATACACTGTACTAAAGTAGCCTGAGTGGAGATGAATTGACACATTAGTGCCGGGGCTCTTTAACGATTTGTCAAAGGAAATTAGAGCGACTGCTCTTTATGATGGTGCTGCATAGGAGAGTAACTGGGGGAGAATAATTCAGTCTCAATTCATTTTATGCTGAAGGCAGGTCAGGGTTGAATTGCACCATTTGGCTTTCGAAACTAATGTCCATGCGTATCTAGATTGCCTGAACAAAAGCGCAGGGTGGCCTTTATGGGTTCTGGAGGATGGGTGTGGGGAGGGCTTAGCCTGTAATGCTCATTGCTGGAGATGATCACTGACAGCTATAACCTTAAGGCAGTATTACCACCAGCAGCAACCATCATTTGGTTATTACATTCAACAAAGTAGTCTAATGGGTATGCAATTGTAGCTGTGCTACAGTGTGCCTTACTGGGGCAGGCAATTGCTGACAACTTTGTTTCTCCATTGTGAATACCATGTGAATTAATGATATTAAAGGCACTAAAATAAAAATGTAATGATAAATGAAGTTCCATATTATGAAAACAACATAATATACTAATGGAACCCTGAACAGTTGGTTAACTGGTAGCTGGTAAAAACCGCATAACATAGAAATGAACCATTTGGTAGCCGACAGGAGCTTGTGTTCGGCCCGGAAGTTAAGCTTTTTGTAGCGACTCGTGGGGTTTTTTTTAAATGTTGTTGCAGGATGTTTGACTAGATTACCTGGCAGAATGACAAGCAAAACTCAAATCACTGTTAAGAAATTGTCTCTTGCTCTGTGCTTTAGAGCCCAAACATGAAGCGAGAAGAGCTTCTCAAGTATTTTAAAAGCAATCAGGTGTCTTGTTTTTTCTGCTTCAACACATTTTATCTGGAAGATGAGCCATCCCTTCGAGGACTGATGCACCCAATGCAGTCCACGATTAAAGTTCACCCTTCACGTGGTACAGAACAGGCTGGTATTGACTGCTTCCACTTCAGTGGATTCAGTTGAGATTGACACATAATGAAAGCACAGTGGGGAAGCGAAAACAAGGAGAAAAGTATACATGCTGTCTGTGGGCTTTCATAAATCTGATTTCTTTACCATTAACCCTAGTGTGAATAAATTATAGTTTAGGATTGTGACCTTTAGTAATATGAGCAAAGATAGAGCCCTGTAGCTAGTGCACTCACTGACCCCTGTGGAGTAAAACACTGATTTGCAGATGCTTGTTTGGCTAATCAGGAGGGACCCACCACCACAGACCAGTCCTGATTGTATAAAGGCCCACACTATCAACAATTACCAACTTCAATTCACTTTCAAACAAGCTTCTCCCTTGTAAGAACAACAAGGTAGGGTCATGCTAACAAGAATCATCACCCCCACTGCTGCTAAAACAGGACAAGTCTACATCTTTGGTGCTGTGTGAAAACACAGACAGGATGAGTTGCCTAGTCAGGGGAACCTAGAGACACTACCATCTTGGAGTGGTGTTTTATAAGGATGAGCAGCCATGGCCACCAATCATGTTGACTGGAGGAGGAGAAGGAGAAAACCTTTCTGTTGATCTTATATTAGAGACTTTTTGATTTATTTTACTTGCAAACGCGTTGACTTAGATACATCGAGCTGGATAATGTAGCTGCAGGCCATAGCTGTGAGGAGATTATATCCAGATAGTTTACCCTTTCTGTCTGACCAGCTAGCTGTAGCATAGACAACAGACACCACCTTCATGCAAATAACCAGCACAGGGGTGGGATTTCTCAGATTTGCCTGACAGTCTATTGAAGCTGCAAAAACTGGAACCTCAGGCCTCTGCTGCAAAATCTCCTGCCAGGCTTGCTTGACCAACTGCCAAAGGTTGCCTATAAAGCATGAAACACCAACGTTTCCAAAGTCTGTCTGAAGTCTCATGCACCCAGAAACATGGGGCCAAGCTCAAGCAGAGATCTCTGTGCCGTCATGGGGAGGTGAATGCCTTCTGCTGTTGCTGAGATATTAATTGGAAAGTCTTTTTGCAGGGACAGAGGGGGGATGTCTCTGAAATCTTCAATGAGTATAGGAGAGGAAGGGTGCCTTGCTATCCACTTCAAGGTCATCATCTTCTAAAGTCGACTGGAGAGACAGGTGGATGTTGCCAGCAAGCACATCTCATGGAGAGGCAGGGTTCACTGTGTCGTCATCCCTGTACCATAAGATCTTCAACTTCAAAATGTTTCCACTGCTGGAGCTGATGAATTTACAGAAACACCCCACAGTCCAGACAGACAGGCTTAACAGACAAGCATGTTGGAGGGTGAAGCCTTTGTCAAAACAAGCTTGAATAACCATCTATTTGATTGACACCAGCCATGTGGACTCTGATAACTGCACCAGAATCAAAGCAGGTCATTTTATGCTGTAATGAGTCAACAAAATTGTGATAACTTCACCTAGAGTTGTGTAATCACCAGGTGAGTAAGATTTTGCAGTGGCTCTGTTCCACTTTTGAAATCCATGATGAAATGTGAGCCAACTCTGTTGTTTTGTTAGACAGAAAATAAATGGAAGCCTTAAAAAGAATTGTACCTAATTTTTCCATTAATGTTTTATCACTCCATCAGGAAACTGACCTGCTGTCTCAAATTAGTGCAAATGATACAGTCTGAGGTGTAATTAAAAAACAATTAGGAAAATATGGCAGGCTAAGAGCACCTTCACCTCCCCTCAGCTAAACGAGGTCATTAAGCTCACCAGATATCACTTTTAGGTGATATCCAGGTTTGTGTGGGCAGAATCCATCACAGTACTACAAGGAACATCTTGAATTCAGAGCTGCAGAACAGAAAATGTTATAAGTGGGAACTTGCAGAAATTGTATGATCAAAACAGTTGATGAGAGTATAACTGAAGCAATAGCTCTCTTTAACTTGGTAAAGATATACATAATTTAATTCAAATACTGTGGAAAGAAAGAGTAAGTAAACCCTCTTGAATTATCTTCATTTATGTATGAATGTATCTTCAAATGTGGTCAGATCTTCATCTGAGTCACAATAATGAACAAACATTTTGTTTCTACTATTTTAACTAACACAGAAATTGTTGCATTGCCCTTGTCCACACTGAATACACCATTAAAATATTTACAGTGTAGGCTGGAAAAAGTATGTGAACCCCTCGGCTTATGACATGAACAAAAGCTAATTGGAGTCAGGAGTTATCAAACCTGGAGTCCAATCAATGAAACAAGACTGAGGGCGTGGGTTAGAGCTACTCTGACTTAAATAAAAAAATATTCACTCAAATATTTTGAGTTTTCAATTCACAAGAAGCATCTGCTGAAATAAACCATCTCTTGCTAAAGAGATCTCAGAGGACTATCAAGAATGATAATAAAGATTTGCATAAAGCTGGAAAGGGTTACAAAGTCATCTCAAACAGTTATTCTCAACAGTATTCATCAGAGTTTGACAAAACTGATTTAGTTCTGCGGCTACTCTTAAGAAGTGGGCGCCCAGCTACGATGACCCCAAAAACATGATACAGAAAGTTCAGTGAGGTAACAAAGAACCAGAGTAACAGCTAAAGGCTGAAAGAAGTCATTGGAGCTGGTTAACATCTCTGTTCATGAGTCTACCACGTGCAAATCATGGAGCATGGTGTCTATAGGAGGACATTAGGGAGGAAGACACAACATGTCAAACACCACATACATGTATGAAGTTGGGAAAATGATTTTGGACTGATGAAACTAAGCTTGAATTGTTTGGTGTAAAAAGGACACTGCATACCAACATGAAAACATCATCACACAGGTGAAGTAGGGTGGAGGGAGCATCATGATGTGGGGTTTCACTGCCTCTGGGCCGGGACAGCTCAACATCATCAAGAGGAAACTGATTTCCCATGTTTATCGAGGTCTCTTAGAGGATAACATCAGGATGTCTGTCCACCTGCTGAAGCTCAGTAGAAGTTTGGTGATGCATCAGGACAATGACCCGAAACATCAGCGTAAATCTACTACAGAATGACTTTAAACAAAGAAGATGGAGTCCAGACCTTAATCCAGTAGGGATGCTGTGGAGTGACCCGAAGAGAGCCACTCACACTAGACATGCTAACAATATGTCTGAGCTGACACGGTTCTGCAAAATTCCTCCTGAACATTGTGCAGGTCTGAGCAGCAGCTACTGGTTTGAGGTTATTGCTGCCAAAGGAGATTCGACCAGTTATTAAATCCAATGGTTCACCTACTTTTTCCACCAGTACTGTGAATCTCTGACTGTGTTAAATAATGACAGAGAAGATAATAATAATTGTGTGATATATTAAGCACATTGTGCTTGTCTATACTTGTGACTTAGATGAAGACTAGATCACATTTCATGACCAATTAATGCAGAAAAACAGGTCATTCCAAAGGCTTCACATACTTTTTCTTGCCAATACACAATTGGTTTAATAACAGATCGTATCAGTCCACATGTGTCAGTGTTTATACACATTTTTTATTCAATTTGTTTGAAGACATTTTGAACTGAAACAATAATTGAGGCCAGGAATTTCACTCCATCCCAAAAAACCATTAGACCACTCATTTTGTAGGCTAACCCTATCCTTTGATGTAAAGGGTACCAGTTATGCATTTGGCCATTGTGTTCATCTGGGAAGAAAGGGTTAGAATGAAAAATACAAAAATTTGGGACTGAACAACAAATATGAAAAATATACCTTCAAATATAGCCTAAATATTTTCATGTTATGAAAGGGGACAGTGGAGGCTACTTGTGTACTAATATGATCATAGGACAAACCCAATGTAGGCTGTAATTATACCATTATTAATATATTATATTATTTTAATGTAATAAATTATTTGCATAAACAAGACTGCAAAAATGTTTCTGAGACTTAGATTTGCAGTTCACCCACAAAGATGTGAAGGCTGGGTGGCCAGTACTCAATACACAGAGTGAGAGAGAGGAGAGAAAGAACAGTTTTGTAGAAGATATTCAGTTCCAAACCTTTTGCAAGAACATCTGCTTTGCCAGCTAATTTTTGTAGATAGTGAGGAGCCTCCCAAGTGTCAGCAGCACACAGTGTGGAGTCTGCCTTAAAGGCATTTAAATTTGTATTTTGGTGAGAGTGAAATCATATCGAAGTGAAAGAGGCAAAAAGCCTACATAACTGAAAGTGTGAAGACATCTTAGCACGTGTGATGCCAATAAGATGTAATTTGTGATTAGAAGTTGTCAGAAATACAAGTTAAGACTCTAAGAACACAGAGGGAGCGTCCTCCTCCTATCACTGATTTTGTTCTTTTTTTTCTTCTTTCTCTCAAAATTCAAAATCAGCTACAGGTTTTTGTTTCAGCACATGTTCACTCTTTGCTGCCATGTTTGGGTCAAAGCTTGGAAACTTGGGGTTTGTAGTAATTTGAATTTGCACAGAGATTTATCTAGGTTCTGGCTATTAAACACAAAACTGTTTTATATTTGAAGTCTATTAACCATAATTATGGGATAACAGATTATTTCTGTCAAGTGAATCACACAAACTATTAATTTAAGGGAGCAAATTAAGCAATCTTAGGGTTCATATGATCATTATCATCTATGCACAAATTATCAAAAAGTTTACCACTGATATCTGCTGGGCTCTGTATTTTATTATATTATGCTTCTTTTTATAAATTCAGACAATGAAAAGCAGCTAAAAATATAAAGGAGCAATCATATTACTAGTCACTCTCATGCATCGCTTGGAGGCATTTTACGAAATCTTTGGAGACTTTCTGTTGAAACCAGCTTCCTTATTGCCCTCCTTGTTTAATTTTTCAACCCAAGGAAATGAAGAGTAAAGGATTTTTTTTATTCCTCTTTTGCCTGTTCCTTTCGTCGCTGTCTTCATACCCTCCAGCTCCAGCAAGGTCCATAATTTCACTAGTGTATCACACAGCCGTCTCTGTTTACTGGCAGTTCTTTTAAATTAAAATTCACAATCTGAGTGTCAAGAAATTGTTTCTGCCTTGTGGCAATAAAGTCATGAACTATTTTAAGTGAAGACGCATCCTCTTCCTGGTGTCGGTGCTTTGTGCATTTTAAATGGTGATTGTCTACCAATATCCCTTTGCATTAATTAGACTGTAGTCTGAACTTGGTGGATCACAACAGACATCCTCACACATCCCCAGATGCAGAGTTTGTGTCCACCATGCTAAACACAATTCATGTAGTTTTTCAATGTCACACTACTACCTGCGGGCTTTCTGCAATATTATGCTGCACTGTCTAACACAAGCTTGTTTGACTTCAGGTTGGGTTACAGATCACAAGTTTTGTCAGTGATCTGTTCATGCCCTTTAAGCCCTTATTCGTACACACAGTGTGACCTGCAGGACACTGACAGGATTCACAGCACAGCAGGACAGCAGGTCCACAGGGAAGTCACAACATCACTCCACTTTCATAGTTAAACTTATTCTGATGATAACATGACTTCAGTGTTATCTACCTTTAGGTCACTGTGTTGTGTTTAGTACATTTTGAGAACTGTGTGGAATAATATCATGTAGTAATTATTACATAATTGATCAGAGCCTAATCAATGAACTATGCAATTGTATTCATTTAATAATATTCATTATATTTTTAAATAGCCAATAAATATTCTGTCACTTACTTACAAGTCAGACTGGTAGGTTATACCATACCTCACTGCACTACTGGAACACATAAGTTAATGTAGAATATTTCCAACAAAGCATAAAACCTCTACATGTTATCACTGGTCCTATTGTAAACCTCATGCATCTCATGGTTAAAAGATGCTTCAACATGAGTCCTTTTACAAGAGGTGTTTACATGTGTCTGCCACCGTTGCCTGTGGCGTCCTTATCCGTACCAGAAATTCCATTTGTTCTATGCACGTGTGAAAATGTGGCTCTTAGCTTGGGTTAGCGTCAGGGTTGTTCCAGTTACCAGCTGCGAGCATGTTTTTTTTTTTTGTTTGTTTGCTGGAAGATGATATAACAATAAAACTGCGTAATCAAACAGCATACTGCTGTAGATCATAAAATCATAATTCTGTTTGAAATTTGGTGCATCAGTTCAGACAGTGGAATCAGGTTGGGAAGAGCACCACACTTGTTGCTATGGAAATCATGCAAACAGAGAAGCACAGAGGAAATGAGTGGGAACAAGAGTCTTTCATTTCATCTCATTTTCCCTTTTAATAGGGAGCTACAGTATGTAAAAGGGTGTACATACACAAGCTTTTCTCAAGGTTACAGGGCATTTGACTGATGCTGAGGCTTTTTCTGTGTTTGTGAGCCACGTCAAACCACATGGGACGCACGTTCTGACCTAACATCTCGATAACTGGCAATTCCAGGACTAACAACACGGTGCGAAACAACAGGTAATAATTATAAAGTCATGAGATCTACAGAGTTACAAGAACACGCGCGCGCGCACGCACACACACACACACACACACACACACGTCATGTTCTGCAGCCCTGTATAGCCAATGTTAATAGTTGGTTTCCTATAGAGTGCACATTGTTTCATTACAAGACAAGACAACCAATATATTATATATTGCTATTCTAGAGAAGTAAGTGGTGTAAAATAGGTATGCCATTTGATAACTCTGACTTTACAAGTATTACCCTGCAACAGATTATCTCTATCAGAGGAAATATTTTTGCTGTGTGTGCTTTTAATTTCCATAACATGTACCATAGACCCACCATATTAATGTACAAATTGGGTTATCCTTCTTTCAAGGTCTCCAGCCTTAAATTAATATGACATCTTTGGCAAGGAAACCTGGATGGCTTTTAAAAGAATTTAATAAAAAGCATCACTGATGAAATTAGCTAATGTCCATTGACATTTTATCCTGAACATTATAAGAATAACTGGATCCAGTTTTGATGCTACTGTCTGAAAGACTTCAATTTAATTTGTAAGTGAAAAGTTAGTCTTAAGGTCAGGTGTGGCACCAAGGTGTATTCTGAGGCAGGCGCGAATGCTTCTATTCTATATCTGAAGCAATGAATGAATTCTTCTATCTGTCAGAATTATTCTCTCTCCAGCTTTTGTTTTTCTTTCCCAGTTCTGAGCAGAGAAAGCAAAGCATTTCCCAGCTCAAAGCACAGATACATGATTTCGCCAGCGTCTCTGTCTGATGCAGTGATAACAGTGTTTTCTAATGTCCTATAAACAGTCGCATGTCTTCACACAGACTGCTCACAGCAAACAGTAATGATGAACACGTGGGTCCCTGCCATCAGTTGGACCTGAATACAGTTTTAATCTTACATTCTCTATGCACTAGACACAACTAGTACAAATCATTTTGCTTGTTTTATATCACATGTCAGCTCTAATGATGGAGGCCCACACAGAATATTCCAGGAGACAAAAAAGCAGTAACCGTATGTCTCGGTAAACCCACGAGAGCAGCAGCCTGTGAAACAAAGCAGCCTTCACTTTTATGTCCTTGTTTTTTTTGGTTTTTTTCTCTCTCTCTCTCTCTGTGGTTGTTGGTAAAGTTGTAAGTAAATTTGCCATTAAAATGGCAGCAAGAACCTTACTTTTGAGTTTCTCTATCTATTTGAAGAATTCTAGCTGGTGTATAATGGTAGGAATGTTAGGCCTTTTATATGCAATGCGGTTGCTCAAGGATGGATGAAAGTACTGCGTTTTAAGAACATTATTTATTTCTTTTCTTTAAAAGTCTATTTTTCTCCCGTTATTTATACACAAAAAAACATGTTGTATTCCACAGCTTGCTTACCCTTCAAAGCCACCATTGTTTTTATTGTGATTTAACACGATGAGGTCATGATGACAACAGTGCTAAAAACGATATATAATGTATATATGAGATGGCTGCCCACTTTATGTTTGACATACATACTCATTTGATGACACATCGTTCATGGTCTGCCATGAAACACCTTTTGATGTTTGTGTTTTGTTCTCAAGCCTTTGTGAGGCATCCCCAAACTTTTTTGACACCTAATCCATTATTTTTCTAAGATATGTAATCAAATGAAACATTGTCTCATACTATATTAAAACATCTTATTTTTTGGCTGACTATTAGACATATGCTGACAGTAGGAAGGTAATAGTTTGTCTTTTCAAGCACAGAGAGAAAACCAACAGTCTTTTCTCATGTAATAGTCTTGTAGGAGACCTTATTAAAGCACACTCCAGCTGTATGGTTAGCTGACTTTGAGCCATCATATCAAAGATTTTGGCAACTTCACTCTGAATCTGATTCCACAGTCACTTTCTCACCAAGGGTCCAATTAGTGAGAGGAAAAGAATATCATTCAGTGAAAAACAGGAATCATAAAATATTGTAGTAATACATATTCAGCTCTTTATTGTTATTTATGTTTCCAAACAGACGCTAGAAATCTGTATCTCAGCAGCAAACTGCTTTTAAACAGCAGTTAGGCCGTATGTACTGTATAGCACTGACAATGAAGATAGCTTTGGTAAGATTAAGACAAATGGAGGCGTGGTAATTGGTCTGAAACACAAAATGCTAAGTGTAGTTAAAATATGGCTGGAAGTAAAAGAAAAGAAAAATCAATGAGAGTCACCTGCCAGTCTGGCCGTGAAGTGAGACAGGAATGTTTGAATACCTCGGTTTTATCAACTCGTATTCGGCCTCATTATGAATAACAGAGTTAATACGTTGTGAAAGCAAAAGTGCAAATATTACATTAACACTGAATCTTTTGTGGACAGTATTCCTGGCACAAATTGTCGGGTTTACCAGGTCTTGGGAGGTGAGCCACAAGGTTAATTTTGGACATTTTATCTTGGCAAGTTCATCTAATGCTATTATCATTAACCTCATCCTTCTATTATGGCTCATGTGTGTTTAGGTTTTTAGATCTGGTAGATGCAGATCATTTGTGTACCTTGAGGACATTGAGTATTTTATGGTTTGTTGCCCTTTTTTGTGTTTATTTACTACAAACAAGCCAAGTACACCTGTTGTAATTTTTCAGGTATAGTAATGACAAACTGGTTTCCTATATTTTACCAAAAAATCATCATTACCAGTACAGTACAGTTCAAAATTACCATGTTCAAGACATAGATGTGAAAGCAAGCAGTTATTTACTTGGCCAGTATTCAGGTTTGTATTTAAAGAGCTCAACAGCTCATCAACATTGCAAGCAATTTGTGCAGGGACCTGAAACCTCTGCCCTGATAACAAATGTAAAAATATTATCATGTAAAGTAGAGAAGCGCTAATAAAATAAGAGCTTTGGAGAATTTTTAGAACAACAGACTTTTTCTCTCATTGAACACTTGATGATGCGTCAGTGTTCAGCACCTTCCGCACACCAATAACAAACAACAGGGCTCAGATAACTGGGTTCAGACTTCCTG
This sequence comes from Trachinotus anak, assembly GCF_046630095.1. Lineage (NCBI taxonomy): Eukaryota > Metazoa > Chordata > Actinopteri > Carangiformes > Carangidae > Trachinotus > Trachinotus anak. Next base: position 409,957 of record NW_027273872.1, on the reverse strand, counting down.
ATTTCTTACTCCCTGTGTTGAGTTTTCACATTGATGCCCATGCAGCTCAGGTTCACTCCTCATTGTCCATATGTGTCTGTCGATGTATAAGCCCAGTGATGGACTGGCAACCTGTTCAGTGTATGTCAGAGATGTGTGTGTACCTTCTGCCCAGTGCACGCTTGAAGCCAATCTCTACCCCTTCACCAGCCAGACCCTGAATAAGAATGAGCCTGTGAAGGAAATGAGGGAACATATGGGACACGGAGGTGTGTCTCAGGGCTTGAAGCAAGAGAAGCGCCTCCTGAAAACATTTTTAAGGTTTTGACAGAAGAATCCTGCATAAATGTGGGCATTGTTTAACCAGTAGTTTCCTGCAAACCACTGCCAATTATGTTAGCATTCAGCACTACCCATATGCTGTGTTTGTTTGTGTTTTCTTTCCCTCCCTTCCATTAGGGTTATTATTTCATGCAATTCTTTTCCAAGTGCACACAACATACAAAAGAGCAACAATAGTAAGAGCCATTAAAAATAAATGCCCATGCATACATTCATAAATAAGGTTAAAATATTTGTTTCCTCGTCATGAGAAGAAAAGCTCCAGTCACATTGTGCATGTGAACCCTTGAAGTAAAAAAATTAGCAATAAATAGATCATCCCCCAGTAACACTTGAGCTCTGTCTGGCTCTCCTGTAGTACAAGACAACACATAATTAACACCAGTCACCGAAACCAAAGCACCCTTTTAGCTGTTATTATTGCTCATGTGAGCTCTTGCACCCATCCAACCAGATTAGGTGTCACCAGGGCAGAAGTAAGTGCTGAAATGACTGGAGGTTCACAGTGAGGTGTAAGGCACATATTAAACAGTTACAGCAGTACTGACAGTTCCTTTATGTACAATAAAACACCCGTAGAGCCTGTGCAGCATGTAGCATGTACGTGAATGGGAGTCTCAGGGAGGAGGCTGTGGTGGGTGGATAACAACTGTCACTGCTGGTTTCTTTTCATGAATTACATCATGATCATGATCTATCACTAACCTTAACTAAATAGTTTCAGTTGCCCAAACTTGACACACTGATATGTACATATTTTCTTTATATGTCTTTTATGTATGATATCATAAAATACAGAAGTAAAAAAAGCATTATAAATGCACATACAGCTGTATGTTTCTGTGCACTTTCACTTGAGCACTTTTCTGAAACAGCACTTGTTACTGAAGATAACCGAAAAAGCAAAACAATAGAATATATTGTCTTGTGTTAAGCAAAAATTTGTCAGGAAATTACTGAAAAACTTTGAAAATGGATATTAATGTTGATTATATGTCATCCAGTGCACCTGGTACATGTACTGGTGAAGGAGATATTTAAGCTGATGATGATAAAAAGCAGGAGAGATATTCAGTTCAGCAGTTTAAACATGGTACAAATAGTTTACATCATTTAGGGTCTAAAAATTTAGAGCAGTGAAAACTGATGTTTTGTCTGAAGGTCAAACAAGAGGCTGTCCACACAGACTTTTGAACTGCTCACTGTGCTCTTCTAGAATTATGTCCATGTAATGTGATGAAGTACAGTGGTTGCAATGGTGAAACTGTTGTGAAACTGTATAGATACATAGTGTGGACACACAATATGTTACCAACATACTGTACAGTCTGAACTGGTTTGCAGATTTATTGTTTAGCTTATGTAGCTGCACTAATTTTGAGGCCCAGGCTACTTTCTTTCCCTAAGTAGAACGCCAGCATGTGACAGGCTTCATAGTCAGAAGAACATTTTTGGACTCCAATCTGTTTTTGTTGTATATGCAGGTCAGTTGATACTTTTTGTGTGTGTGTTTTTTCTGTATTTTTATTCTTTTTTTGGACATTTCAACTCCTTTGCAAAATGCAAGAGGCTAGAAAAGTGTAACCAGATGTAAAGTCCTCAGCCTCACAGAATTTCAGGTCATATCTCTTTACATTCATCTTGCCCTGGTTTCTAACAAAAGCAGATGTCTTCAGAATCTGCAGCAAGATACCAGGTGTGAAGGTAGTGGTAGGTTCCAGAGCATAACATACAGGAGAAATATCAAAAAAAGAAAAAGAAAAAGGCCTCTGGGCAAATGTCTGTTTTACACAGGCTGAGCCTCTGGGTCGCTGCTGGCAAGATACTCGACAAATGACAGCACTTGGTTGGTTGTTTCGAGGCTTTGAGGCCATTTGCCTTCATGTGACAGGTTGCGTATCCTTCTCAGCGTTCTCAAGAATCCACTGGCTATACGTCGCTATATGTATAAGTCAGTGGGGGAGGAGATGGCACTCGAGCAGATCTGATATGAATTATGTGCTTTTAAGATGCATTTGAATCATTTTCAATTTTCTTCAGGTCATAACATTCAATATCAATATCTTCTCCTAAAAAGATCCCATTTCTGCTCCAATTATAACAGGACGCTCTATCTTTCCATCTGGTAAAATTCTATAATTGAACATTTTGAATAATGATTCTGGTTCATCAAAGAGAACAATTCACTTTGCCTTTGAATGATACACCCTTGAGGCCTATTTTTAATCACCAGTTGAACAAAGAGTGGAACAGATGCCTGTATTTGACCATCAGATAAAACATCAAATTGCATATTTCAGTGACCTCTTCAAACATCTTAAAATCCACTGGAACAAAAACACAACACATATGGTGCCATGAAGAACCACAAAAGATGCATCAAGCTGCATGCACAAACAGCCAAACACTTGACAACTCCATAGAAAGCCAATAGTAACTGTTAAATGGGACACTATAGGCAACGACAGTGGCCATCCACCAGCAGAAAAATGGAATCAGTGAGGCATTGTTCCTCAGAGAAACTCTTTCTGCTCCTGTGTTTCTGTCTTTCTGGGGACAAACACAAGATTTTATGACCTGGCAAAGGTTCTGCAAATACCTCCCCTCTAGTGACTCACTTACACCCATGCTGTCTGCAATAAACAGGATAAACAACATCCTCTAGCATTGTAGTATTTGCAACAACATAGTATTTGAATCGTGGTAATTGGTTGTAATCATAAAAAGTTGCATACATACAGTAAGGTAACAGATTAAGCACTCAAGACTATGTCTAGGTCACTTATTGTAAGAAATAAAAACGGCATTCTTACTAAAAACTGTATGAAACAATTTATGTGAAGGTTCAGTATTTTATTTTTCTACAGTGGATGTTTTTGAAAGTTCAGGTGCTAATAAAAATATAATAATAAAAATATTTCTAAAAATGTCCTGTTCCAATTTTTAGACTGAAAACACAAATGAAAAGCTGCTTTAAACCTGCGGGGCAGAAGTTGTGTCTCCCCCTTCTGGCGGTGACATTAATAACACACACTCTTTTTATGTTTATGACACTACTGGTCCTGGAAAGCCTCAGGCTTGTGTTTAAAAATAATAACAAAAATACAGAGAAATTTCCAACTTTCAAAGACAATAACCCCTTGTAATAGTTACATAGCCTACTACTCAGTCCCTTCTCTTATTTCAGCACTCTCCAAGAAGGAAAAGCCACACTAGTGTTAATCCGCATATATCCCATAGACTGTATGTAAAGATGGACAAAACCTCCATGACCTCACCTGTCGGTTTCTGAGGAGTGGTTCTGTAGCTCAGAGTGAGCTGCTCCGCCATTACCCTCTTGGCAGTGCCTGACTCCACCCCTAACCTCTAGCTAATCCAAAAACGGGCAAAGAAGGGGGCTGTATGTGGAGCTGAGACTTCAGTAAATACCAGTCTGAGACAAGATTACGCTCACCCATCTGTCACTAAAAGCAGCGCACCCTCAACTATGCATAATATAAAGCCTTAATAAAATGTAAACAGGTGAGTTCTATAAAATTCACCCGTACAGTTGTCATGAAGGAGGAAATTATCTGTAAACATGTTTATTTCTGCTGTAAAGTTGGACATTTGAACATGGGAGTCTGTGGGGACTGACTCACTGCTGGAGCCAGACTCTAGTGGTCGTTAGAGGAACTGCAGCTTTTCCATTCTGGCTTCATTTTTCAGCCGCAAAGGTTGCAGACTGTCCTCACTGTCACTTGCTCTCTTTTTTTAGACTGCCATCCTTCCTTTGAACAAAGTTTCTTTTTTATCTGGAGCGTCAGAGACTTCTCTTGGATGCCCCCTAGTTTTTTTCTGTCACAGACTCCGCCATAGTTGCTGTAGCCTACTCTAGTCTCCATCGCTACTGTTGCTTATCTCTTCAGCTCTGGTAAACCAATCACTGCTGGCTGACGTAAAACACATCACTGCTGGCGCAGGAATATCACCACAGACACCAGATTTAAAGCTCCAGTGTACTGTGAAATACAAAGATTTACTTGGTGCTCACAGGCTTAATCAGCATTGTGAGGAGCTTGAATGTAATGGATGTTCATTTATATGTAAGAGTCCCCCCTCCAGCTTTAAATATATATACAAGTCTGAAAAACTGCCTGATCAGTAGCAGCACAGTGGTTGATGAGTGGCAGCAGAGTGAAGTGACAGGTGAGATCAGGCAGCTCATTCATTTCTACACTATTGTAGCTGTATAGACTCTGCCTTAGCTGGATTGAGAATCAACTATCAGCAGCCAGCTGCTCCTCAGCGTCTGACACACTCCAGTCTTGCAGTGTGGATGATGTGCCCTCTCTATTTGCCGCACTCTTCAGATTTCTATCCTCCTACGTGCATATTATATTCATAAAGCTGAGGCACATGCATGAGTGCTCCAGGCTGGCTCTTGTACATCTGTATGTAAACCAGCAGGGAAGGGCTCCGATGTGTAGATCAGGCTGACGCACTATAGCCACTGTCACAGCTGTAGGCTCGGTCCCTTAGGGAGTGCTCCACCAGCCACCCTGTAGAAAAGTGCCAGAGCACATCTGGGTCCCAGCAGGTGCTCTGCAGTCTCATGATAGATTGTCAGTTGCCAGCTAAACCTTTGGACTGGTGTCCTTGTGTATCACTGTGAAGCTCTACATTCAGCTTGGATTCCACTTCAATTGTTGGAATAAGAGACAAAGATAAGTGCTGTACATAAATGTTACCACTGGAATAGCCAGTAAGAGCAGAGACAGGAAGGAAAAACATCTTTGTTGATAATAATAGGGAAGTGATTTTTGATGTTGTCACTGATTGTCACGAGGATGCCTGAAGGCCAAATATCACTCTTCTAACAATTGCTTTTTATCCGTGTTTTTTATTTATTTATTTTTTTAAACAATTAAATAATCAAATGTGGCATGCTGTCCCCTACAATCCATCTATGTAAATTATGATACTGTGGTGTCAGGAGTTTTTGTCCTTTAAGGACAAACTGTAAACATTGTTTACATTTTTATTGAAGTGGGGAAAGGACGAAACAAGGATAGCCAAATGTCATTGTCACCCTGTCTCATCATTATTCTGACCCGCCATGTGCCAATATCATCAGAGATAAGCAAGTGCAGAGTAATTGCAAAGATAACTTTCATTTAAGGAAGCTCTAATACTTGTCTGTGGTTCTTAATTGTAGATGTTCTCTGCAAAATGTCGCTGACCTTCGTATCCCCTTTTGTTTATCAGCAAAACCATCAAACTGATGTTTGACGATATCTATGAGAGGCAGTGATAGATGATTGACTCAGGAGTCACAGACTCTAATTACTTTCTATAAATATAAGAAAAGAGGGATATGTTTTTGGGTGATATGCAAGACTCACTGCTGCAGTGAACAATACACATTCCCCCAAATGTGTTAATTAGCTAAGCCTTACAAAAAAAATAACAAATTTGCTTGTGTCAAGTTTTTGTTATTTTTGCTTACTGACAGTCACACCTTAAAACCTGGACAGATGACAGCACCTATTACACGTTTTAAGGTGTTTCCATGTGTTTTACAATAGCTGATATTGTTCTTTTCATGTTCTCAAAGCAGCATCCAAGTATAAGAGAGTTTAAAGTACGTAGGGATCTTTGACCCATAAAATGGTGTTTAAAATATATAAAATGCAAAAGGTAAATTAATCAAATTGCACAATAAGCGTTTTATACCATTACAATCATCACACTGACTCAATCATGAAAATGTTGACAAGCTGGAACTTCTAGCATGTTGCATTTTAAGTGAATAAGGTATAGTATTTATGACAACGTTGTTGCTTATGATCCTCTCATCATGTCTGTCATCACATCAATATCAGATCAGATCTCCACTGACACTGGGGAATTCTCAACAAAGAGTCCAAAATCAATAAAGATGAAAAGCCAAACATAGTCCAAACACAATATTTGCAGAACATGAACCTCTGGCAGATGTGTTTTCAATTAGGAGAGAAAAAAAAAGTTGAACAAGTAAACAACAATGCAGATGTTTGATTTAAATAATTCAAACCTTTCTGCGATTGATGAAATCATGCAAAGACCCCCCAGGGGGAGGTATAGCCTTGGACCTGACACTGGTGGCAGTGTGGCGAAAGAGGGGCAAAGCAGCAACTGCAGCAGGAGCAGGTAAGTTTGGAGGACCACTGGTTGCCAGAAGAGCCTGTGAGAACATGCTCATTGTTTCCTTTCAGTTATTATCCAAAGTTTTAAAAAAAAATTTAATTTTTTATTTATTTATTTATATATATATATATATATATATATATATATATATATATATATATATATATATATTTTTTTTTTTTTATTTTTTTTTTTTTTTTTATTTATTTATTTTACAGTGAGATGTGTGATCTTTCTTGGCAACACTAAATATTTCATTAATATTATAATTGAGGAAATAACGACAAAAAAAAAAAAAAAAAAAAAAAAAAAAAAAAAAAAAAACATTGATCTCTTGGAAAACAAATCCAGATCCCTTATAGTTATTTAAACATTGTTAATTAAGAGAGAAATGTCTAAAGATGATCATCAGATTGCCATATCCTGTCCAAACCAGAGACCCAAGTACATTTTGAATCCTATTACAAAGTAAAAATAGATCAGTTGTGAAAAAGATGACAAAACATACTAACGATATTTGAATAGAAAACAATGTTAAGAGGTTTGGGATGTTCTGAATATAAAGAGAAAAAAAAAGTCCTCTAATGAAAAGTCTGTCCTGCCAGTTCTGATATTTTCAAATGCTACGCACTTCAATTTTTAAATGACACAGTTATCTAAATAGCATCAAACTGCAGCTTGATATGCAGATATGATTTTTTTTTTGTCTTTGGAGGGACACACATATGAATGTGCCTTTTGAGTTAACATCACAGGTTTACACAAGTGGGTCAGTTACACACCACTCCACTTTAAGGTTGAACAAGGTGTCGTGAAAAACTATTTTACATTGGCAGCAGACCCAAGTTTGAAAATAGCTAAGTGGAATTTGATTTGAGCTGCGCTCTTCCACCTCCATGTCTGAGAAAAACACAGTGTATGTTTGTGCATCTGAATCCTCTCCCCTTCAACTTGTCTGGGCTTTGATTTCTTGACATATTCCCTTGCTGCTTTTTGCTTCAATGCTCCGTGCACTGTGTTGTCTCCCATCTTCTTGTATCTGTCTCCTATCTCATCCCACATGTGCTTCCAGGCAACGCAGGGCTTACAGCCTGCTTTCCATAAAGATAACATAGCTGAGTTAAACAGATGGGGTATAAATGTTCTCTCAGCGATAAGTATTTGCTTAGATACACAAACAGATAGTTTCAACAAAAATATGAAATCTTGAGTATAGTTGGGGGATTGGGCACAATGCACGTGTGGCGAGCGAGGGGGAGGACACACACCTCTAGGTTTTGTACATTACAACGGCTGGTTATTTTAAAGGACACCAGTAAAATACTGTAATCCGACAACGCCACCCTGGGAATTTCACCCAAGGAATTGTGAACCCTCAATTGATACCAAATATTTCAAAAAGGCATACAAGTTCCTTGTACTTAGGAGGCAAGAGACATGGTTCCATCCATCAATAATATCTATTAACAATTGATCAACATAAGGATAATCATTAAAACACAATCAATCTGTGGCAGGGTAAATGAATATAACTGGAGCTGGGGGCTTACTAGTGGCAGGGTACACACCCACACAAGTGAAGTCAATACCAGGAGACTCAAGACACAGCACACAGGAAGAAGGCTCCACCACCAGAGGAGGACACCAGCCCCACCACCACAGGTGCCCAGCTCCTAAAAGAAACAAAACATAATTAGGGGATTACACTTCCAACACAAAATATAAAACATACAGTGGCTGAATGCTGAAACCTGGACACTGGTTATCAGCAGCTCCCAAAAGAGCCTCCTGCCAGTGGTGTAACCGAGGAAAAAAAAAAAAAAAAGAAAAAAGTAAAACAAGAAAACAAGAAACTGGTAATTAGTGATAAATGGTCAACTCAATAAATCAGGACTTAAACCAAACATAAAAATACATAAATTAAAGTGAGATGAAAGGGCAATCCCACACTACAAATCATACATGTAACAAAATAAACTAGGCCTACACAAAACCATTTGTGAATAGACAGCTGTGCGACTGCAACTCACACAACATAACTCATACCTAAATAAGGCTGCTTGGATGGCAGCTGTATCACTGCAACATAAACAACAAATCACATAAATAATGCAAACAATACGAGAAATAGACAACCACGCTGAAACCTAGATACAAAATTCTCAATAAATCAGAACACCGCAAACAGAGTCCTGCTCACAATCACATATTTTTCCATTCACACTTAAAACGGGCCCAGGTTAAAATAAACACATAGGACGTTAAACGATTACAGCCCAAACAACTCAGAGGAAAACAACCAGAGGCAAAGCAGCAGCGTCCCTGCGGTGTGCGCCACGACAGCAGCCGCTGCTCCAATAAGGCCGCGGACGGCAGCAGCAGGCCAGCTCCTATGATGCATGAAGTCCAATGAACCAAAATAATGAATTAAAAAATAGAAAAGTGATGCCAGAGTAGGCTACATACCAATCGGACAGCGTCAGCTCTCACCCGCAGGAAGACAAGGGAATCTGCAGGCGTTAGTCCGCCACAGCAGTCACGACCTCGAGCAGAACTCCTGTTTGTGAAATGCAACCGGCAGGAAGCTCAGAGCACAGTGACACTGGGCAGGAGCAGGAGCACCCGAGCAGCAGCGATCAGCAGGAGGGTCCCTGCTGGGAGCAGCCAGGAGGTCTGCAGAGCCACAGCCGCGCAACAAGGACGCGCCAACCTGCAAACGATGCCGGGGATTCCCTCCTACCTGCGGCAGCGCGGGAGCAAGGTGCACCGGAAACGGTGTCACCATGAAAGCAGTGACCCGCTTTCATAGTGTGTCCCCTTGTGGGGATTGGTCAGTGATCACCAGGCGGTCTAACAGAAAGGCCCTCTCAGACCAGATGCTGCTCACGCTCTCTGAAAAGTGTTTTTCATCACGAATGTTTCTGAAGCTGCAATTTGTGATGTTTTACCAGTGTGGAGCCGGTCGGCTGCTAACACCACCTGTTTGAACCCTAATGTCCACACAGTTTTCTGTGTAAATGTAATACGCTTATGACAGAAGAACTGTGAGGCTCAAACGCTCTTATGAGACGTCATTTGAAAGGTAACGCCTTCGAGTTTATGAAAATGTTCTTGTTATGCGTGTGACTAAAACCCAACCTACATTACATCAGCTCATATGTGGTATTTTTTTGTATTTTCCAAGCCTGGAAAAGGTATTATTGATAACAATAACTATGATATACTTTATATAAGAACTGTCGGGAGCTTTACATTAGTTCTGCGTCTTGTCAGAAACTCAGGTTTCAGACCTCTGAGGCTAATATTATGATTGCAGAGGGTTTTAGTTCATTTTTCACAGGCGCCTATAAACCTATAAACTGTGGGAAATGTGCTGTAACTCTTCAGTAAAACCTTTAGAAAACACTGAAACGCTGATCCTTCTCTGGGTGCCCACCCCCTGCTGTTTGGTCTCCTTGGAAACTAGCATGCTTGTCAAAGGCAGTGGCCAATAGCAACGCTTTCTCTGACGCAAACAGTTGCGTCATCAGATTTTCGCTCGGGTTCGCTTGGTGTCTTCACCGGGTCCTCCTGGAGTGAAATCTGATTGGATCTTTACCGGGAGGCCCTCGGTGTGTTCACAGAGAGATGAGGAACAAACGCACCCACTCTGACTCGGCGCTGACGCAACAGGAAGGAGACGCACAGTGACATGAGCCGGGAGTGAGTTAGCGCTCTGTAATCTTGGACTTCTCTGAGGACGTTCGGAAAACTTTATGGAAAAAACCTTTATTGCCGTGATCTGTGGACCCTAACGGACTGATGGATTGTAAACAGTGGAGGATTGGACAGAGAATACGGATTCTGGACCCAGAAACAGGTACAGAGAACCACCCCCATGGCTGTTATCTCCAGTCCACCACACTGGTAGAGCTTATTAAATCATGTTTATGTGCTTATAATGAGCGCAAGATGAACTGAATATTTGAATTCTAGAGACTCTAACCGATCTAACGATGTGCGGCATGGTGAACCGGTTCAGAACCGGTGGGGTCCTTCAGGACGGGCCGTGGACGGGCCAGCGGAGGTTAAGGAGTGAACTTAATGTTAATGTTAATGTTAATGTTAATGTTAATGTTAATGTTAATGTTAATGTTATGCCTTTCCTATCACACAAAATGCAGCAGAGGCTTGCAGCTCGTAGATTTTGTTGAGGTTTTAAAACAGAGGATTCACATTGCTCAGTGTTCGGGTGGACAGTGAGGAAGTACATTTACTTACTGTGCTTCAGTGTAGTTTTGAGTATCTGTTCTTCACTTGAGTATTTTTTGTAAACTTATGATTTTCACTCCACTTACACTTAATATATAAAATATTGTATTTTTGACTTCACTACATTTCTATGACGTACTTGTTACTTTGAGTTTTTAAGTCAATGGAATGAGTTTTCTTTTATTTTGAAAACGTGATAGACCATACACTGTGTTCATCACAGGAGAGAAACCAATAACAGCAAACGCTGTCAGGTAGGTTGTGCTGCTGCATGTCCGAACCTGACAGTCAGATAAAGATCCTTCACCAGAGACCACGGCCTTATCCTAAGGCCCTGTTTGAAATTTTAGAAATAAAGAAAGATTCCTTTCATTTTAAATGTTTGTGTGTTTACCACGACTGAACCTCATCACTGCCTAAAAAAAAAAAAAAAAGAAATGCAAAAGCTCCTTTTGTTGATTCAGTTGTGTTTTTATGGTCATGTATTTGTTGGAGTAATATTTGACCAGCAGTGTCTAGACTTTGACTTAAGTAATGGAGTTGTGTACTTTGCCCACCTCTTTCCAGACTAGAGCAAGAAAAAAGGTTGGGGTGTTTTAGATGACTCAATTTTCCTAATGTAAACCTACACCTTAGATTAGAAGTAGATGTGTCATTATGGAGGACTTTTATTCTGCATGTCCATGTCCAGGCGGAGCCTGTACTGTCATCCACTGCCTTAGAAACTGAAACTCACCTCAAACAGGCTGAAACAGGTTAAAACAGGCTGTGTATTAAATATGTATTCGATGTACAGAGTGGGCAAAGGTCACATGACCCACCCATCCTTTTCCTAAATCTCTGCTGTGGTGGCATCTTTATTCCACCCTGGTAGCTGCAACTTAATTCTAAGTGTAACTGAACTCCCTGTCAAACCTTGTGTGTTGATAAATCTCCTAGTTATACTTAAATCAATATAGGGGGCAAGGTGGTGGGTGAAAAACCTTTATAATCCTTGCCCTCAGCAATTCTTCGCACGCAGACCAATTTCAGTCTGGTTTTATCATTTGAACCTGACAGTTTGCAGTACGTTGAGTGGTCCCGATCCATATTGTTTGATACTACTCTTGGCCCACACTCATAACGAATTCCAATCAAAGTTGCTGGAATGTGATTTTAGTGTCAGAGGGAAACCTCGTTTGTTTATGCGGCTGTAAGATTTCCACATGGAATATCAATGTGGGAGGCAATTGAGCAAGTACCAATCAATTTCTACCAACATGAAAAATGTTACAGTGGCCTATTTAATGCCAGGAAATATGATTACCTTCTTAATGTTATTATTTAATTACTGACAAGACACACAGCAATGACACAGAAATGAGAATTATCAGTAGAATTATCTCTCTTTAATTAAGGAACATACAAGAATAGCCACTGGATGATTTTTCCAATCGTTCAGTTCTATGATATTACTTTAAGTGCAGCAATTTAGGTCAAATTTGATAAGTACAGGTTTGCTACTTTACAGATTTTTAACTTTCATTTATAGTTTCCCAATCAGAGGAATCAGTGTGGTTTTTGTAAAGTGCCACAGCATCGCAACTGCTGATTTCTTCATGTGGTTAGACACAGTAGTAGACTATATATTCTAAAATCCCAAGATCAAGGGGGGTTTACTGGTTGTGTGGTTATATATTCCTGATATTTCCACCTTTTAAATCAATCCCATGCAATGTGTTAATTGCTCATTATTCATAAATTATACATTTGTAATGGGTTGTGGAACCAACATAATAACAAAACCTAACGATGGAGAATTTTCATCAGTAATATAGTTCAGTTTACAAGCAGTTATCCGAGTTGTTGGTTTAAGAAATGAGAATGTTTCCACTGAAAAAGGATATAAAACTGTGGGAGGAGTGCTTGCAGACGGACCAGGATGTATTTCACTTTGACATTTGAAAGACTAAATTGGGCCTTGGAATTATATATTTCATGGGACACAGCAGGTGGAAAAGCTGCAGTGGTTGAGCAGAATAAAAATGTAAAATTGAAATAGTTTTCCACATTAAGTGTACTGATTTAGGGTCAGTAAGTCAGGTATACCACAGTGTTATGTAATCCCTCTAAATCATCTGCAGGACAGACTCTGTTCACTGCTCCTCCTTTCAGGCAAGTCGTCAACATGAGCATGTAAAGCTGCAGAGAGAACGATCTAAGTTCAAATCAACATTTACGGTGTTTTTCTGCTACCACATCACATTAAGTGACAAACAAGACAACGCTATCTAGTCAGATGTCAAAATGAGACGAAACTCCATCTCTTCTGTCTCATGTAGATTATTTGCCGGCCAGGTTTGCATGTCTTCAAGATGCTATATTGAACATCAGTGGGACATCTTGTTAGCAAGCCTTCAATTGAGGCCCATCTCACAGGTTGCAAGAGACAGAAACAATCTTGAAAAGCTCCTCCTAGGCTGCGAGAAGCAGCGTCAGATGAGTGAAGGGTCAGCACACCAACAGTTAGAGGGAAGCCTCAGGGACATGTATAAAATTGGATCTGCCATTTTCTGAAAAATGTGCTGTTGATTTGATACTTTTCGGGTCCGGGTTCTGTTCCTGAGGATGTCCATAATAGTCGATGAAGACAAATTACAGGTGCTTCCCTCTAAAGGAAAAGAAAGGAAAGGAGGAGAAACCAGCTCTCAGGAGGGTCAGTCTCATCGTCTTATACATTCACAGAGGACTATCCAAACTGTACACAGAGCATTAGTCCAATACAGCAGACTAGATCAGAAAAAAAGGGTTATTAAAGGTTAATCTCAGACATGTTAAGTATTCATAGATTATTTCACTGTCCCAGGAGAGTTCGGTCGATGTCTGTGAACTTGCATCAGTCTTTCCTAAAGCTAGACATCAGAGGCAGAACCCTTGAATTTGTGATGTCACTGGGGTGTAAAATCAGGAGCTGCGGGTTCAGGGGCCCTGACTATGTGCAGCCATATTAACTTCACACCAAAATGAAATTAAAATTCTAGCTCTGTGAAGCAGAATGTAAACATTATATGGGTGTGAAATTCCAAAGAAAATCTTACGTCCAAGGACACACAAATAACATTCAGTCTGGGAATTTCTGAAATGTGTGCCGCCCCCTTTTGAAAATCCCAACCCAAGAATTAGTTTGTTAGCTGTTGTATACGTTTGAAAAGCACTAACCCAGTCCAAGCCAATGGGGGTTAAATTAAAGAGAGATGATGCCCTTATGATATTTTAAGCTTAGACTGAGTTACTCTTCAAAAGGGGATGTACATCATTTTTGCTTGTGCGTGTCTGTGTGTTGTATAATTTTCAGCACTGGGGTGTTTGTGTCTGTGTTGGGCTGTGGTGGTGGCTGACAGCCTTATTGGCATTTTGTACGGTGATTTCTATGAGCTTTCTCTATTAGAATCACAGAGGGCTTCCATCTCGTCCGCAGCAGCCTGCATGTTAAAGAAGTGTCCCTGGAGCCTCTGTTTACCAACCAAGTCGGATTTTCTGCTCTCAAACGCAGCCAGGCTAAAGCTCAGCTACCCAGCAACCCCCTCCAGTCGTCCCCAACACACACACGCAATGTACACACAGCCTCACCAGTCCTTGAGGCTTTCATTTTGTCGCTCATCCTTAGTCGACTTTTTTGCCAGAATGTGTTTGAAACTTTCCAGACTGCAGGCTTTTTATGTAAATCTTGTGGCACAAAAAACGTGAAGCCATAGTTACAAGCCAAATCCACATCCGTAAAAAAAAAAAAAAAAAGAGACACTTCAAACGGAATTGTTTAAGTCTCCAAATAACAAAATTGAAGAGGGATTGTATTGTTGCTTTGACAAAATAGAAGGAGGGACTTCAAGAGCTTGTTAATAAACATTGAATACAAGCCTCCTTTTTGTGCCTGAATAAAAACTGTTTTCAGTCTGCTTCCAAACAGAGCAAAAATGTTAAGTTTTTTTCTTCATTCATTCACATGTTTGAAAAGTTTGAGCATGAGGCAAGTTTTACCATGTGCTTTTATACTAGTCTTTATTTTTTGTTTTAGGCCCTTTGATATCCCCCAAACAAAATCTCTCTCAGTGGGGGAGTGTGAAATACACGCCTTAAAGATTTGCTTCTCCATGATAAAGGAAACAATCCAAAGACAAGACAACAAGGGGATGTGTCTGTCTCTTCTCCAGGGAAGGATCTTCTCTCAGATGATGAAGTTAGTCAACAAGCCTGTACTTGGCGGGTGGGGAGATGTCATGTGTTACTTTTCTTCCACTAAAGTGCCGTATATGTGTGTGAAAAGAGGGGATGTCCGTTGTGAACAGAGGCTTTTTTTGAGTAGTAATCCTCGTGATGAGTCAATGGGAATGTGAGATGTACAGTATGCTGTGATTATAAAAATAAACCAGCACATCCATCGTGTACCAAAGAGAAATCACACCATAATGGCTCAAATTAATTCTACACTTCACAGTAAGCTTCATTCATCACGTCTTTTTGGCAGCCAATATTTAGCATTTAACTGTGGAACACAAACTTGGCTGCGTGTTTTTCCACCCTGGCCTCTCTATTTGCCCTCATTATAAAGGTCTGACCTGCCAACACATAGAAAACAAAAAGTAAACATCAGCAGTCAATAAGCAACGGGAGATGGCAGCATACCAAACATGAAAAGAGGACAAAACTGATACCATCATTTTCATTATTCTTAGCATGTTTTTGTTTTTTCTTGGCAAGAGGATTAATGTGAATTTACACAGAGCTGTTGTTTTGGCATCTGTAATTGGCAGCCTGCCATAAACCTGGCATAATACTGTCATTCTTCTTATCAAAAATAAGCTGGAGCATAGTTATGAGTTCAGTGATGCTACGTTAACTAGCTGGCACCCAGTGTGCGTATGACGTTGTCAAGACCAAATTATTTTCTGTCTTTACAATAAACATCTGCTTGATAGTTTCTCAGTGCACCTTCAAAGCTTTTGTCTGTCACCAGAACAGAGCTGAGTCACCGACTGTCACTTCCAGCTGCAGTCTGTGGGCTCTCCAGACATGAAATCAATACTCAACATTTTCCTTCTGATGGACACATACTGGGGACAGACAGATTCCCCTTACCAGGACTGCACTTGATTGAGCCCCACTTAGATTGCTAATGTGACTGATGGACTGACACAGACAGCTCTACAGGAAGTTACTGTGTGATCTATTGTGACAATCTCTTGCTGACAGCAAGGAAGTGTATTCGAACCAGATTGCGCCGTTGTCTCCGACTGTTAAATGCTCTTTGCCTTTGTGCTTCCTGTTACTTCCTTTTCAAAGGTCCACATCGAGCCATGACAGATGATTCAGTTCAAAATCTGAGAACACATCCAACACTTACTCTTGCTTCTATTTATAGACTGTAACATGAAAACAAAAGACTTGAAAGGTGACATTCTCTAACAAGGGGCCATTTCAGCCTGGTCTGAGTCCGACAATGAAGTAACTGCACACAGCAGCTTGTCACAATACAGGTATTCATCTCAAATGAAGACTATGAATTATAGATTAAAAATCCACTGTTTGAGGCATTCATTAACCACAGCATCTGGCAGTGTGGGATCACACCATGATCATGTCTTTAAGTTGTTTGTAGATCCCACTGACATGCAAACACTACACAGTGTTGAAAATGATAAATTTAGCAATTAGCTGTTAGCTTTGCGAGTGTGCTAATCTGGGGATTGTGGTGGATTTTGCAGGAAATTTGTTACATTGTACAAATATGTGTCAACCAAAAGCAACAGGGAAAAAAGATTTGAAAAAGACTTTTTAGCCAGGAATGTGATCATTTTTTATGCAACACCACACAGCAGCAGAGGAAATGCAGTCTCAGAAATTATCTGTGGATGCTTACAGTGCAGTTGCCACCACATTTTGCCGGTTTGGACACTTTATTAAGAGAGCAATAAAAACTTCTGACTCCTCTGTGAGACAAAAGTAAACAGGCTGTTGTAACTTGTCTATTTTAAAGGTTACCCTCAAAATTAGAATTGTAATATTCTAAAACCACTTGTTGCCAGATAATTTTACATTTTGCCTTTTTTTTTTTTTTTTTTTTTTTTTTTTTTTTACTTTTGAAGGCTAAAGCATCAATTTCCTTCTACTTCAAATCAGGAGCATTTTGCTTTTCTTTTGTTGATATTACAATGATGAAATTGAGGAAGTTGTGCTTGCCTCAGACTGGACTTCTGTGGTCTAAGTGTAATTACTCATTTGGTTTCAAGAAGATAATCTCAATATTCTTTTCATGTATGGTGGGAGGTTGAATCCCTCCAAAAGATGACACAAACCTAACCTCCCATAAACTAAACCTAACTTTTACCACAATCAAACACCAAATCTCAACCTTACAATTTAAAGATCCAATGAGAATCAAGTTTTAACTTAACAAAAAAAAAAAGAAAAAAAAGGATGCAGTCAGCCAGAGTTTCATATGTCGCATATGTCATAAACTTAAGGAACCAATCCCACCAACTTGCGGGGTGGAGCAAAAGTAACCTGCAACCTCCAGCGCACAGTGGATGGTCAGTATAGAGAGTAAGAATTTGCAAGATCAGAGCCACTGACACTGTGTCAGCCACTGCCAGTAACAAGCTAACAAAAAACACAAATAAAAGATGCAATTACTGTTCTTATACAACAGACTGAGTCTGGGTCTGACTGAAGCTCAGACATGTGGCTGAATCTCTCTGATGTTTCCACCTCTAACCATCTTGATGTGCACTGCTCTTTTACCGGTCGACCTAACACAAGCAGCGGAGGTGGGTGGGGCACGGGGCCTAATGCCCATAAAGTGACTGTGATCAGATTATTGTCCTTAATTTGCAGCTTCCTCATCGTGACTTCATTATTTTATCTTATTCCAAATGAAATATATTCAGTGTAAATTAATGCCTACCTTGTATTCATGTGTGCTTGAATTCCACTGTTCCACTGCTTATGCTTTTTGGATTCATTCATTTCATCCAGACAGTGTATTATATACATAAAGATATATATATTTTTGTTACTCAGAGCCATTTCACAGCTTGCAGAGATCACTCTTTTAGTTGGCTCTTAGACTTTAATTACAGTGCATACCATCAATTCCAATGAAGTAAAGCAACACAGATGGCAGCAGTGGCCCCTGAAGCGAGTTGCTGCAACACCACAGCAACAATGTGCAAATGTCTTTAGTGCAGGCACATTTTATTCATTTGGTCATCAATGTCCTGGCGGTGGCAGTCACTCTGCTGCCCTCCCTCTAGTCTGTTACCGTTTCCCTCCCACTTCTCTTCTGTCACACTCCTGCTTTCAGACCATGTCACATTAATGTGGGCAGTTTTAAATATACATAATTTTTCTCAGTGTTTTGGCCTTGGCTCTGCACTAAATTAGAATTATACAACAGAGATTTGATTTTTCTAACTTAGGAATTACTATTTGCCTTTGTTAGTAGGTGGCATTTTATGACCCAGCACAAAAAGTTATTATTTCACTCACAGCTACGTCACAAAATAAAGATACTCCAAGGAAAATATCAGTATTTGACATAACAGTAGATTCTGTCACATTTTTTGTTTTTCATAATTTTTGTCTTTCATAATGTGTATGCTGTGAAACACAAGAAGACAAACACAAAAACACAGAGTCTCACTCTCCTCTGCAGTTAATCGCCCCTCATTTCTATGTAAATACTACAATTAACCAATGAGCATCCTCTCTGAGTTAACAACTAAAATAGCAACAGCAACTTCAGATGACCCTCTGGCAGTCTGTCCAGGTCTCACAGTGGCGGGTGATCTTTATCTGCCTCAGCTGCTGCTGCTGCTGCTGCTGCTCTGGGACTTCACCTCAGCTCAATTTAGGATCCGTGTTGCTTGATGAAACCTGCAGAAGCATTTTCACACTTTAAACTCCATTGTCCCTCCCAGTCACCAGCTCACTATGTAGCTGTAATGGCAGACAGAATACCTGGGTGAAGGAAGAAGGATGCTCTGCCTTTCTCCACCAGACAAGTTGCCATCTTAATAGAATATGTTTTGTTCTTGCAGCTGGGAGTCTACAGGTCCTTCCATTCACATTTGCATTGTCTGCCTTGTAGTTTGCTGTTCTGCACCCCTGCTGCTCCTCTCTCCGCTCTGTGCTACCATCAGTCTGAGCAGGAGAAGTTGAACCCAGGCTTTCTGTTGGAGCCTCCTCCTTCTGACACATCTCCCCGGCCGAGGAAGAGTGTTCATGCACAGACGCTGTGAAACAAACATGCTCTTACTCTTCCCAGGAGAATCTCCAGGCTGTGGAGCGACACCCCACTGGCTGTCTCACAAAGGGGAGCTACTTGGTTCCAGCAGCACAGGCACTGTTTGTGGCCATCAGTAGTCAGAGCAGAAACATGGTGACATGTGTGTCCCGCTCTGTAATAGGCTTCAGCTTTGTTTGGCAACTTTTTCTGGCTCTGTCTTTCTCATGCTTGGAAAGTTTTCCTTGTAGTGAGTACCTTCTTTGTTCAGTCTGTTAAATCCTACTCTGGCCCTCTGTAACCCTCTCTGGCACCTCCTCAGCCAGGACGTGTTTGTCAGTCACAGACCTCAACTGTTTCCTCTTTTTGTCTGATTCTGCTGATAAACTCAGGTCTACTGCAAACTTCTCCTTTCTCTTCACTAGTGACTCTGTGTACAGGCTCTGTCACGTAACGCCACGTCATGTCATGACGGACATGACATTACAAAAAGGAAGCAAATCTGACTGACTGTCATTGATGATGTGATCATAGCTCTACTGCCATGGGAAGGTTAGCCTCAGCTCCACAGTCAGTTTTCTTACAGAGGTTCTCCTTCTTTTTGTAAAAAGATTCTAAATACTCGAAGCTGATTGGGTATTGACTATAGTGGCCAGTAAAATCTGAACCTTGTAACTTTAACAAAGATGCGTCCAACAACTGCAGCCTCCAGGTGAGTATTTAACTGTGCTCCTGTGTTTAAAACTCAGGGGCTCTGTCGTTGTGGAACGAATGCTAACTAAACAGGTGTCAGTGTTTTACTCTAGGCCAGCACAGGTTGACTGACATAGCTGGGCAGGACCATCTGCTTCTTTATTAGTTGGACTGGTCAAGTGTGGAGGCGGTAGACCATTGTGGAGTAGTGTTTTCTTTGAAATGGCCACGTTGGTTATTTAGGTCAGTGTTTGATGTCAGAGCTAGAGGGGCCAAATGTCAGTCTTCCCGCAGACTTTACCGAGTCTTTAAAAAGCAAAAGCAAAAACTGAGTGGAAAGAAAAGCAGATTATGCACTGAAAGTCCACATCACAGACACATCACAGGACCAGTGTTGTAAGAGAGGACGAGGTAGATTTTGAGGGAGGTCTCAGCTTGTGTTTAAGGGAAGAGAGTTCAGGGGTTTCCACACATAAAACTTTTCTTTATATTTCACCTTGCACTGTTTATTTAGATGAGTGCAGATGTGTGTTTGACTCTTTCACAAACTCCAAGAATAAATACATTTCCTCCTCACTTTAGGGAGACATAAGTATATTTTATGTTGTCTTTTATGAGAGCTAACACAGAAACTTTATGGACAATTTGTACAATTTTACAATCTCTTTTCCTATCACTTTACACATACATAACATCAGAACACAGGCACTGAGGTTGCATTTGCTCTCACCATTACACTCCACCTTGAATTCAAGATTAATTGGATAATCATTTGGCACATTTTAGCTATTCCTCTTCTTTACCCAAGTGCTTTTGCCAATTCCATTGTTGCAAGTGAAACAATAAAAAAAACTGGGTGCCCTGGGAAAAATGACTCCTCTCCTTCCCACCCAAGCCAAACAAATGTTGAAAAGCGAGTATGACTGATGATTAAACTTCATGATTCCCTTCTAACCACTCCGTCTGCAAGATAATACCACCTTAACTGCACTACATGGCAATAATCTATCGCCCGTGTGTCACAGTGGGACTAGGAACAGAAACCACTGAATCACCATGGGGGTTATTATCAGCCGTGCTTTGCATTAGTAACATTGATACCATTAGATTAAACAGGCCTCCACAAACATACACACAGTGTTTCTCGTGTAGACCTTCAGATCTTTAAAGAATAGCTAGCTGCCAGCTCCAAAAGGAGCATTAGCTGAAGTGGTCTGAAAGTCTCCAGGAAATGAAAACATGTTTCAGAAATAACATAGTTAGTGTCTACAAATTATGAAGTTGTATTATTCAGATGATCAAAGCCATGCATTTGATAGGCTGTAACAGCATGGTCAAGATCAGCTTAAACAAGCATACACTTTTTACGGCATGCAAGTGACTACAAAACAGTTTTTGAACCACAGAGATTTGGTCGTACTAGATAAGTCGTCACGGATGACTCAGTGTGCTGTCAAACATCCAGTTTGGCACAATATTTACTTCACTCTTTTACTTTTGTTTCAGTGTTTTAGTCATTCAAAGTTACAGTTTTACAGATATTCTTCTAAAGCTCTTACACAGGATTCTCTTGCAGCTGCAGTGTGGACATATGGACAGAATGTCACAGTGCAGCTGAGAATCAACTGGTCCAGACCAAGTACAGTTTGGATCAATATGTCTGCTTTTTGCAGATGATGCCGTCTTTCTGTCTTGTCAGGAATTTGCACTGAAGCAGTTTGGTGCTTAATATGATACACTTAGAGTGAGTGGCAGGAACAAAGTACACTACATGCGTATAAATGTGTGTGGACCCTCAAAGATGGGATTTGAACACCAGAACATTATGTAATGACCAAACTGAAAAGACAGAACCTGAACTAAAGCAATCAAGAGTCCATGGACGGGCACCAAAGTTTGGAACAGGTGGCTTCTCCTCCATCATCTGAGTGGACACACACTTTCCTCACCCAGGACAGACCCAGGACAGGCAGGATAACAGATGATGGGGCGAGTGGATTGCTAAATTCAATTGTTGGAAGTTGATTGATGTTGGTTATGCTTTATGCTTATCTGCTGCGCCTAAAAGCACTTATCTCAGTAAAATGACTGAAATAAATCAAGTACAAAATAAATAACATGGAGGAAATTTTGTACATGATTTTCTCTTTGTGGCACTGACAGAGGACTGACAGCTGAGCAAATCTGTTCTCATTGTGGTTGTTTTTCTTCAACCTTAACAGTTTTCAAGCTGTATAGCACATATAAGTTGTCAGTTCCACATGAAACAGTCTGCTTCCTCCCTGTGATATCATGGGAAATATCAAGCTACTTTTGAGGACATTTTGCATGTCACATCAACCTGTTTTAAACACCCCTCCAATGAAAATCAGGCTATGTCCATATGGTGTTTTTTTATGGAAGCAAATCTGTCACTAGATTTTGAAATTGTAAAACCTGTGGATTTCCAGAACAGATTATTATTATTTTATTTTTTTTTTTTTGCATTGAAATTATGTGGAATGATGTTAGTGGAGCTATTGGAGCAGCTTGTGCTCGTTTCCAGTCGTATGCCGCTTGACAGTGTTCGGCCAAAATAAGCAGCCAGTGCATCGCTGAGTATTTCCACACCTTGGAAGTGGACTGTACCAATAACAGTCTCAAAAACACGGTTTCAGACAGCCCAGGTTTCACACGTCACAAACCTAAGTAACCGGTACAGAGAGCAAGAGTTTGCATTAGCACAACCGCTAACACTTCTTCAGCCAGCACAAATAAAAGACGTTAACGTTTCTGACTGAGGCACAAACATGTGGCTGAGTCTCTCCGATGCTGGACGGAGATTTAGAATTTCTCAGTGAGGACGCAAGTGTAGAGTTCTGTTTTTGACTTTTTTTGTAGAAAAACCACATTGTACAAAATATTAATCAGCAGGAAAATGTGACGCGATGACACAAGAAATTATCATGGTTTTCATATAGTATTTGGTGATACCAGGCTGTCCTCTCTCAACCCTTAAACTAAGGAGCACAAAGTCTCAAGAGTGCAAAAGAGATGTCTGCACACATTGTCTTTTCAGTGCTATGTCTTTGGCAAAGGGGGCATCCACAGTTTACAAGGCTTGCCTTCAATTTTACTCATCAAACAATGGTTGTGTACACAGCCCATTCAAGGCAGGGAAAATGCAACACAACGTGACAAGAACATCAAGCATTTGACCATCTGGGGAGGAACAGTGCCAAATAATGACTCCTTGGTGATTATGGAAGCACTATTCTTTTTATCTCCTGTCACACCCCAAAAAATAGTGGATGAAGGAGAAATCTGTGTGAGCATTGATCTTACCTTGTGTTCTTGTTACATTGTTCAGATTCTCCGTTCCTGTGTGAAAGCGAAACAGTGAACATTTTAAAATGGAGGAAAATAAAGGCTGCCAATTCAAAGACACTGAATGATTTAAAATTCCTCCTCCCACCCTTAACTCACTTCCATGCGATTTATTTTCCACTTGCTTTTGTTGCCACAAGGACCAGTCTAGTTCCTGACCTCACAAAGGCTCGTCATTAAGATTGAAATCTTCACCACATAAAATTTTATTTGAAATCAATTCAGTGACCTTCACCATGCAAAGGAAAACACATTGTCAAACCCTTTGTGATTTGAGGCACTCTGTTAAACAAGTGTTGCATATCTTTATTTATCAGGGCTCTGCAATATTAAAGAGGTTAAAACTTCATCATGTTCATTTTCCCTCTTAAGGACACATAGCTCCCTCTGCAAAAGAGGAATTTGATTAAAGAATTTCTATGTTGTTTTTTTTATTTATTTGAAACTATTGTACAAATGAATGAAAGTGCAACTGCACATGAATACCGGGTGTGACTTTATTCAACTGAATGTACAGTATACAGCCAAACAAGCCATTCTCATCTCACAGAGTTGCCCCGGGCTGTGTTTCACAGCAGACAGATGGAAGGAAACATCACCACAGCATGTACAATCGCCTTCATCAAACAACTCACAAAGGCTGTTTTAACAGTCAGTTACTTCTTGAGAAAGAGAGAGCTGTCCAAGAAGGCAGAATTGAGTTGGTTTAGGTATCCATCTTAAAAAGGAAACACTGTCATGTTGGTGTCTGTTGATGTTCTGCATGTATTTTTGAGCATTTGTTGTATTTGTGTTTATTTTCAGCAAAAAAAGTGACAGATAAAAGTGAGTAGGTGAAACATTTGTTCTTCTTTTGTGCTACAAATTGATATCGCACTGTGCGGTTACAGAAGGCAGATGTGTGATGTACATGAAACAGAGCAGAACAGCAACACACCACTACTCTTTTATTATTAATTTACTCACAAACTCTTGCCAGTGTATGTTGTCATTAACCGATAGTTTCCCACCGATGATTCTTCATACAATAATCACTTTCAGTTTGCACTGTTTGAAACAAGACATGGAGTGAGTCTCAGCACACAGACCCTGTTATGTCAGTTTACTGTAAATATGTGTCATAAATTATTAATTGAAATGACTAATTTCACATTCGAAGTCCTGGCCTTATTAGGAAAAATAACCAGGATGGTCATTTTAACACTTATTCTTTTTGGCTAAATTCTGTTATAACCATGTTTTGCAATTAACTCCAAAATGGAAAGTATAAAGGCTATTCTTTCAAACAATACACAGCTACGTTCTAACAAGAGTAGCCTTACTTGTTACTTTGCCAAAAGCAATTAGCAGTCTAGCACCTGTCAAGGACAAAATGTGACATGGCAGAACCACAGAGAAGTCAACCCGTTCTCCAAAATGCTTGTGGATACAATTAGTAGTTTTCTATAGGGCAGGATCAGCCCTTGTATATCAATCACCTGCACCTCTCTCTCTGTCTCACACACATTTGAATTTGCCACTGCAACATGACAGGTGAGGACATGTCAATTGATAATAATGGTGATTCACAGAACTTCCTGTCTGTCTAATTGGTGTGTTGCAAATGCTTGTCAGTCAGTGTTAGAGCCTTCATTGGTCTCCAGAGTTCTGTGGTTTTTTGATGGATTTTGCCTCATCCTGCTTCAGCCATCACTCAACCTTATCTGACACGATATCATTGACAGCAACCCTCTCAGCAAAAAAAGAAAATTTATGTTTTTAATTTTATTCTATTTTTTATTATTTATTTTTTTAGAAGTCTGGGTCAGGAATCACATGATGTCCAGGGTTTTTAGTGCCTATGGACACAATCAGTTACTGTAGGTGTCTTTTTCAGTGCTTAATTACCAAAACCTCTGCACTGCAGTGTCTACAAAAAGTTGTGTAATAGCACTGTCAACAGTCAAAGCCTGAAGAAATCCCATTTAATAAATTTGGGTTTCTTCATAAATCAAATCACCACTAGGATGTGATGTGCAATCCACAACTACTTTTGCAAAATATGCATGAATACAAAGTAGATAAATGATATTTCAGATTTCCGATTTATTCAAATCATATTTTTCACAGTGTTGCCTTTTAGCATTGTGTTGGTCCAGGTACCAAAAAGCACAAGGTGTCAAAAGCTAAAACAACACAAGTAAATGTCTCCTCTTCTAATGTGGAGACCTCACATACTGTACATATTTGATCATCTTCAGGATTCTCAAAGCAATAGTCTGATATTAAAGACCCTCTGATGCCTTGTGATGTGTCTCTGTGTTTTAAGCCATTTTGCCCCAGACATGACAGACTCTAATCTGCTTGCCTAAAGGCTTTTTCTTCTTTGCTATCTACTGCTGTGGAAGAAACTATAGTCACGCATGCTGCATACTCATACAGTACAGAAAAGTTCAAATATTATTTCACTCAGGGTGTCTTTGTGTCTGCCTCAGGTTTCTACACCGTTTGTATGAAATTCAACCTCTGTTGTGAAAAAGGTAAAAGCAAATATTGAATTGTCCTCACTCCGTCCACTCCATCTTTCTGAAATCTTTTTCTTTCTCCAGAGATCCTTGAGAAAGTGGGAGAGAAAGAAACAGAAAGAAATGAGGCAATAGAGATAGTTTCAACTCATTGTGGTAAATCTCAGTGGTTCTTGAAAGTTGCCATGGATACAAACCCAGCCTGTATGGATGAGAAAAAATGTTTTGTCAGGATGTCTCTGACTCTTCAGAGATGTCTGCTGTATTTGTACAAAATATGCGTTGGACATATTTGCACAGCTCTCTGTGGGAGTGACTTGCAGTAGAGAACTTTGTCCCTCTTTTTTTTTTTTTTTTTTTTACTGCTGTAAAGATCCAGTATAAACGATTTAGGCTCAAATGTAAAAGAGGACAAAAAATCCATGGCAACATTGAACTGAGACGATGGTGCAGCAGCTACTGCACTGTGGTCTCTTTGGACAAGTTGTGCTGTTTAAGCTGAAAGGATAATATAGAAACCACAGAACTGCATAGAACTGAGAATAGTAGGTAAAGAATCTATCCTTTCTCAAAACCTCAGAGTGTTAATACATGGCGACCTTGCAATTTAGCTCTGAAACCCCTTCCTTCACCCATCCCCTTGCCCAGCTGTGCCTGACTGATAAGGCATATTAGTGAGTGTGCTCTTCCTACCAATTATTTCTTTAAATGTGTGAATAACAAGTCATGGATTCAGTGGGAGGCCAACAGCAAGGATGATTAAAGGCAATGTTGAGGAAAAGGTCTATTTGATCATATCTTTAAAAAAAAACAAAAGTAAGCTTTGCTTTTCTATGTATGTGCATCTGATTCCTTTAGTAGGGCACAGTTTTGTTTTAACAGTGTTGGAAACAGTTGTATTTGACAGTTCAGACAAAATACCCAGTCAAAAGTTATGTAAAAAAAAAAAGTTAGCATTTCATAATGCTCATTATCCAATTGGATGTTTTAAAAGGTCCTGTAAAGGGAAAAGGGATAATTGTGCATTCCCTGATTTAGATGGTTTGAGCATGAGATACAGTTGAGATGTGACAGCTCAGTCACATCCTTCAGTTTCCCAACTAACTGTTTTGAAACTCAGTGCTGAACTGTGCTGACTTTCACAAATACAGCGAGCTGGGGGAAATTTGCGTTGGTGCTTTTCAGTTGAACAAAAATCAGAGTGGACTTTTAAGCTCATCCTCTGCTCTGGTGAAGCTGCTGCAACATTATAACTAAGGATTTTTTTTTTTGCAATGAATAATCAATCAAGGGCAAAGTATTAATCCCCACCAGTGTCAGGTTTTACACAGATAAATAGCGATATTTCTATTGATGCATCCTTTAAAATTTGTCACATTGCAGGTATTAGATTTCTTCCAATTAGTTAGAAATGTCAAAAGTTTCCTCTGACAGTTAATTTTGAAAATATCAAAATGTGCATCATGCAGAAGGAATCCTATGCCTTCTGACAAATAATATTGCTTTTTGGCTGTCAGTTAAATCCTTAAAGAATCCTCAAAGTCTCACAGTAAAATCAAGGAAACAAATGCTGTAGTGTGCTGCATTTTCATTTCCTAGTTGACCTCAAGATGTCCCGACAATTTTCTCAAACTTCCCTTTAGACTAAAGTATGATTTGGTTTAAACAGAAACAATCATCTGATCACATCCCTGGCCCTTTATCTGCAGGGATG
This sequence comes from Trachinotus anak, assembly GCF_046630095.1. Classification (NCBI taxonomy): domain Eukaryota; kingdom Metazoa; phylum Chordata; class Actinopteri; order Carangiformes; family Carangidae; genus Trachinotus; species Trachinotus anak. The sequence continues at coordinate 382,680 of NW_027273872.1, read as the reverse complement.
AGCAGTGTGACATTAAATAATGTGGACTGAGATGGTGAACGGGTGAAGATATTGTTTGCGAAACCTTGCCAGGGGCTAAACTTGTTAAAATGCAGTTGCAGCCATTTGTTGTATGATGTGATTGCAGAGGGACAAGGGTAATTAGCTGTAACATGGCAGGGGTGGTGATTTAACCTTAGTGTCACTATAACCCTTTATGACCCCCATAAAAGCACCTGTTAGAATCTACTTCAGGGTATGTGGGAGCAGGAAAGGGAGAACTTGATGATTTGTGATCAGGGATTTTTGAACCAATCAATATGTTGCAGGATGCCTGTTTGACATTGAGCCTCCAACTGCAAACAGAATTGTTGTTTCACTTCAGTAAGACTGATGGTACAGATACAAACTGTTCTCAATTCCCCCGGTGGCCATTTTATCATTTCTTGCATTTCAAGTGTTCAACATGTTCATAATAAGCTGGACTGTGATTGACTGGCAGCACAGGAATTATTTGACACCATTTTATACATGGCACCTATGGAAACGGTGAACAAAGCCATTATCAGGCTAATTTCTCTCCTCGTCCCTGAGAAGAGCTCTGCCATGGCCTGTTGACACTCTCGGGAATGTCTGAAAAGAATTTGAACCTCGTCATTATTCAGAGCCCATGATACAGTAGACCTCGGTTGAAAATGAAGAGCAGAAACACAAGGCTTGGTATAACAGTGAACAGTGCCCCCCTCTTGCTTTCAGGCGGTTTTCTGGAGCAGTGTGGCTACTGCAAAACAGCATCTGTGGTCCACACATATCCCGCCGTCCACCTACATCTCGACGCGAGCATCTCTCCAACGCAGTGCGGCTTTAAGAGGACCGGGCTCTTAACTCTGCGCTTGGCTCCTCCTTCCGCCATGACGTCAGTCGGAGGGAGAGCGAGAGGGAGAGAGGTGGGCAGCATTGAGGAACTGAGTTCATACAATACTACTGAGACATCTACAGCTTAGGAGACAGATACGGTGAACCGCCTTTCCCGGCTCCTGTAAGTGATGCTGCACTGAGGCACACTTTGATCCAAATCCACTGGGGGGGCGATGCGCTTTCTGCATCCCTCCATTAAGAGTTTTTTTCGGGGGCGGGGGGAGCGTGAACAACCTTGAATCAGTCTAAACAAGTGGTTTTAAAATGAATTAGGTGTAAGCTGTCAGGTTTTCATCACAAATCCTTTTTTGCGCTCTTGGATTGAAGTTTTACGCGCTGGTCAAGAAGCGTTTAACGCACACTTGTAAGTTCGGTGCCGGCGGTTTTCAGCAGGCAAAATAAAGTAGGAATTTCAAGGCAAACGTAGGCTAGGGACACAAAGTTTATGAAAAACAAGCTGGGATCAATGCGTATCTCCGCCCGTGGGATTGCGAAGCCAAGACATCGGAGGAGGAATTACAGCGTCTCCTCCTCGAAGTTGATCGCTGTCCATGAATTTTTTGGCTCTTGCACATGAGGACCACAATTTTGTAGCGCATGGATAAGTTTTTGTAGTGGATAACATTTTTTTCTCTGCTTGCACTGCATTTTGTTGCTTCTGATGAGGATCCTGCCCCCCCCCCCTTACCCCTACTTCAGTTTCATTCATGGCACTTCTTTTCTCTAAATCTGTGATGTCTCTACGCGACGGTACTCGCGGTTGATTTTTCATCCTATCCAAACGGAAAAGGTAAGATTTGCTCTTAATCGTGACTTTACTGCTGAGATCAAAATGTGCTTTACTTTAGTGCCCTCTGAGCATTTGTATTCACATGACTGCTCTGTCTCCTGAGTGCAGTCAGAGACGCTGGAGAGCGCCCAGCAGCCTCATTTATGTGGTTCGAATAAAATCAACTTGATATCCCGGTGCCGGCGAGGACCTGCGCTGTATGAAGCCTCACAGAGAGCAGCCTAGGCTGGGAGACATTTAGTGATGGTCTACAGGGTAGTTGGATAAATTTGTGTGTTGCGATAGTGGGTCATTTCGATGTTCCCTGGGGGGGCTGAGCTGTTCCAAAGATGTAACAACCTGATGTAAATAGAAATGATCCACGGACACGGTGCGTCGTGGAGAATCTAAGCATTACATTGGGAACCGCGCTTGGTCACGACTTCGGGCATCATTATTCCTGCTCAGCACCGATCGCCGGGTAGATAGGCCTTCTCTCCAACAGCGTCCAACTGCAGGGACTTTTCGGTGCAGCTCTCTCGGCAGCTTGGCCGCTAATCTCGGTGCCTGGGTGCGCGGCAACGACGCGCTCCTGGTCCAGCGGTACAGCTGTCACTGAGCACGACCTCAGGGGCATCAGCCTGTTCCCGCTCAGACTCCAGGAGAAAAAAAAGACATATCTATGTGTTTCCTGTGAGGAATAACAGCTGAAATAGTCAGAAGATGATAGCCGCCACAGTTGGTTGTGTTGGCTCCTAATATGTTTTACCTGCTCAATATGCTACAGATTATCATTGGGCCCGTTTTTTTAAAGACTCCCGGAAGGCCTATTCCACTCAGAATTAAATCAAATGGTAATGTGAACCTTCCCGAGGTGAGCAGCACATTTTGTCCGTAGCCTGAGGCATTTATATGAAGAGATTCAGTCAGCAAATGGCAGCAGTCTGAGTATTGTATTTGTTAGATTTGAAAATAGCAAGAAAACCATTTGCTCATGCACATCCACGTTTCAGATTCACCCGCAGGTACAAAGCAGTTGATCATAGTCTGTGTTACTCTTACATACTGTAGGTGTTATTATGTCCTATTATTTTCATGCCTCTGATAAAGTAAAGTAAATATAGTCTGCAGAGGGAAGAGTCCAGGAGTCAGAACTGTGTGTGTGTGCTGAAGAGTTCATGGTGCAACTAACCTGTAGAGTCAGAGGTGCCTTCCAGGTGTCAGAGATTATGTCTCTTTGCTTTGCTTTTTAGTTTTCATCTGAGTGTGTTTGCGCCACTGGAAAAAATTCAAACTCTTTTCAGATTTCTGCAGCCAAAGTCACAAAACATTTAAATAAAAGGAGTTAAGAGTTTGTCCATCATTTAAGATCCATGTTAGCTTTTAGATCCTCTACTGAACAGCTTTATGATGGTCAGCATATTGTATCTGAATTGTCCTTTTCACTTCCCATAAATGATATATTGAATATGGTGTCAACAGCACAATTTTCACTTATTCTATGGCCACTTTGACATATATGAATTTTTTTTTTTTTTTTTTTTTGTATTATTCAAAAATAAATTTCTAGTTCAGCAGTTATTCTTAAAATTTATGGTCACAGACACTGACAGTTTTCCTTTTTTCTGACTTGTTTGAATTAATTGCACAGATTCTCTGACAATTCATTTACTTTCATTGACTAAATTCATTTTCATTAAAACTGATGTATTTTAAAGTCATCGTTAACATTCAAGGTGACATAAAGCTACGTCAAAATGATCACATATATTTTGCTTTAGGATACCATCTGCATGCATGGACTGCCCTCTTGAGGTCCACAATTTCAACGTTTTAAATTAGTTTGTCATTTTGCTAATACAGGAGGGTAAAAAAAATATTACCCAGTGACCATTTTATTGCCCAAGTTCAACTGTTTTTAATCCTAGCCTATCAAAGAATGAAAACGCTGAATAGCCACTGGGTTATTCAGCCAACAGTACTGCCAGACTTTATGCAAACATCGTGCAACAAATGATATGTCAGAAGACTGATATATCATGTTTCCTTTTTCACTGATAAAAGATAGTATTGTGTTCGGTGACAGTCACATTTGAACTTTAATATGCATTTTCTGGCAGTATATTATATCTATTATTAACATTGTCAATGTGGCCATTTATGTCAAGCATCATTTTCTTGCTCTTTCTCACTTTGCAGCACGTCTCAGGTAATAAAATCATTGTTGAATTTCCCAAGAGAAAATAACTTTTATTTCACCACCTTGTAAGGAAAATTGTTCCGGCTGTGTGGACTGAAAAAGATCTGACTGATCTTGACAGAAACCTGGTCTGTCAGCCTGTCAGCGATCCTTAGAGCTGTTAAAAGAGAGAAAGCCCAAGACAATCAAAAGTATTACATCTGCCGATGCCCTCTTTTGAAAATCTCTTTCGATCCACAGGCAGTCTTGATAGATACAACAGTGGTGAAACCCTGGCTTTGACAGCTAAAGGACTCCAAATGTCCTGGGTCCCAGCCGGAGACTAACTACACTCAAAGTTTCCAGTGGAGGGTATATTTAGGGGTGAAAGTAGGGGGTGACAGTCGCTGTATGTCTCCCCCTCTCACTGCTACCCTTAAGCGGATGCAAACATCAGGAAGGCCTGTCCATCACACTGTTGTGTAAAGTGATCCAGGGCCAGCCTGCTCCTCTTCACTCTGTGTCTCCCAAGAGGGAGGCTTGAGTTTGCCTACTGGATTCAACCTGCTGTCTGGGGCTCAAAATAGCATTTCAGGAGACTAGTGAAATGTAAGCAAAGGAGACACTCTGACTGACACCTAGGATTTCTTTCTCCCTCCCTGTTACTTTTTTCCCCTCCAGCACAATTCCTTCTCTCACCTAGCTCATCCCTCATGGACAGGTCTATAAAGAGTTTTGACAAGTGAAAATCCCTGCAAATGTTGGAAAAATCACAGTAAAGAGAAGAGAGCACACATTAAGTTAACAAGTTTGGCCGTAATATGTTGAAGGTCAGCATGTGCCTCATCCCTATGAAAACATCTAACATTTTAGCATTTAAGCTTCACATAAGTAGAGAAACACCTCCATATATCTATCTAATCTAGTGTACATGTGTAAATCTCCTATACTAGTAAAATGTAGCTTCCTAACATCACATTAGCATTGCTAACTCGTCCTTTCACTTACTACATATGTACTTTGAGTCAAAATCACATTCCACCCCTTCATCCTGCAAAACATTATTGTCACTTACAAGAGAGAAAATGTAGATCACGCTTTGATCTTTTCTGTTTCTTACTTCAGCGAATCACATCCCATTTAAGGATGTAATTTAAACTTCATTATGCGTTGTGTGAGCTCAGCCTTGGACTGCCTGGCGATCATCACAGTAAAGCAATTCTCAGAAAGATGCACACTTCAAAGTAAAGTGTGTCACAGTTACTAATGGGATATATCTCATCAATATTTTGACATGACTGTGCAACACTGTCTGTGGTATTTGTGTAGGATGAAAAGCCCTCACACTGATCAGTGTCAGCTGTGTTTTTTGGGGGTTTTTTTCTGTCTAACTGTCTTTAATGAGTCTCATGTGACTGCTTTATGAAATGTGTGGTTAAAAAAAAGTCCGTCTGTACATGCTGCATGGATGCTTTGCAATTGTTGCTGATTCAAAACCAGCTTAATTAAATTCTTATTTTTAATCAATTCCTCTTTGTCAGTAGGCCGAGAGCTTCAGTGGCTATGAACGCTGTTGCCTTGCCAATTTAGGGGACCCCTGTAGTGCAGTTTAGGTAGTCATACCTTCCACAGGATATTGTTTGACTCATGCAAATGGATGGAAATTTCATAAACTGGGAAATATTATGGTTCCCAAAGAGCTATTTGTGGTCCCTTGTTACTGCAGGTATGTATGTATTTTCAGCACCAGCTGTGCGTTGTTTGTGTGATGCCTGTCACACACTATTGTCATGCTTTTGAAGGAAATGGACGTTTGATATGGAGGCAGCTGCCTTATGAATACAAACCAATATCTCGAGGAAAATCATATGAGGTTAATAAACACTCAGGGGGTTGGGGAACCTAAACTCACAGTAGGATATGAGCAATGAAATTATATTAGTTGTTAAATATATTGCATCGGTACACACATGGGGGAGCCAGTATTATTATGAGAAGTAAACATAGCTGTGCATTGGTGGCTGTACCCTAACACATCAAGCCACACTCAGCACACAGATATACTTTGATAATTACACTGCTTTACCTGCACTGTAATGTCAAGAGAACAATAAGCCTGTATGGACAAGCCTTTATAGAGATGTGATCAGGTTGGAAATGTTGTTAAAGATATCCAAGAAAGAATAAATAAGTCAGCTAGCAGACCACATGAACTAACTCCCCTAATAACTGACTAAGTAACCTACTAATCAGCTGTTGGAAAGCAGTCAGTATTTCATGTTCATATACTGGCATTGCAGAGTATGACTCCTTCATCATCTCCCAATGACCTACTTGGGTTTTGGCAATTGGGGTTCTTGCCCTTTGGCAAGCTTCAGCACATATAATACAGTTAAAGACTTTGTAGAACAACAGCATCAAATGAATTGGCACACAACACAACTTATTAATGAATAATGTTCAGTGATGGTAAACCCATCTGCACTGAATTTTCTGTTACCATAGGCATTGTTCAGTAGAGAACAGGGTGCTGTTTAAATTTGATGTTGGAGAAAACACATTCGTCAGGATGTAATGAAGTTATGATTAAATTTCACTCATTTGAGTGATGGTGGTTTTCACAATAAATAATTTCACATTGTTGTCTCCTTCCAGCGCAGTTACTCTAAACAGTGCTCTTATCACACTGCGTATGTTTACACACACATGGGCGTTCATGAAATATTTGAGAGCTCAATTGTTTACATTTGGAGCAAATGAGGCTCTCCATTAATAGTTGCTGTCAAGCGGTACAACTGCGAGTGTGTGTCTGCCTGTGTGTGCTCATGCATGGAAGCGCCAATGCTCAGGGCTCAGTTATTCTGCCTCCAAATCAGCTGAAGTGTGGATGTGAGGTGCGGTTTATAAAGACACCACCACACCATATTGACTCACACTGACTCAGAAATGAGATCAGTTTTTCTCTCCGTCCCATTTTATTTTTTCCCCCATGCACCGTAGTTTGTGAACAAGCTTTCAAAGCAAATTATTTTGTCGTAATGGTGAACTCAACTGCTTTCATACTTCTCAGTAAAAATATGAAATGGTTCATTACAGCGATGAAATGGATTGATGGAATACGTGATCTACTAACCTTTTCGTGTCTGCTTGCTCAGTGGATGTCACTAAAGGTTAATTGTGTAAAACTGACGTTAATTTGCTCTCAAAGACATGGGAATGATGTGGGCTCATAACTAGTTAGGATGAATAGGTCAAGTTGAAAACTCTCCGTGAGGGAAAGTAGTACTAATTACAGCGAGACTTGAATGCCATGTACTTCTGTGCACTGACATTGTGTGTCCTGTCTTTTTTTTCTTTTCCCTCTCTGTCTCTCCTCTCTCTTGTGACAGAATTGCTGCTATAAAAGTGAAGCTCCCATCCACCCTTGAGTATGGACTTAGTGAGTCAGGCTCATGTGCTGGTGGTCTTGCTCACCTGTGTGGTCTTGCTATGCTGGGCCCAGGAGAGGGACTATACGGTGAAGGAGGAGCAGCCAGAGAATGTCCGCATCGGCAACCTGCGGAAGGACCTGGACCTCAACCTAGACCCCAACATCAGGCTATCCTCGCCGCTGCAGTTCAAGCCTGTGTATAAGACAGGCGACGTGCCTTTGGTGAGAGTGGAGGCCAACACGGGGGAGATCTTTACCACCAATCACAGAATCGACCGGGAGAAGCTGTGTTCTGGGGTCTTCTCTGAGAAACGCTGCTACTATGAGATCGAGGTGGCCGTGCTGCCTGACGAGATCTTCCGATTGGTCAAGATCCGCTTCCTGATTGAGGATGTGAATGACAACGCGCCTCTTTTCCAGTCCACTGTAATAAACATCTCCATCCCAGAGAACACAGCAATCAACACCCGATACCCGGTGCCCTCAGCATTTGACCCTGATGTAGGGATCAATGGGATCCAACATTATGAACTGGTCAAGGTGAGGATCACTCCTGTTTCATCTCTGTATCAGATGAAATGCATAGGTACTGTTCTTATTTTTAAGAGTAGCCCCAGTTATCCTGATTTTTTTTTTACAATTAATTTTATTCAGGGCAGAATTTCCCAAGAGCCTCTCCTGCAGTGCCTTCAGTAAGGTTGTAAGTTCAGTGGAAAAACTGCTGTTTTCAGTGTTTTTGTACAAGAAAACTTTTTGGACCAACATTCACAATCACCACTGTAAAGGTGTGTGGTTGGAGGCGCAGTGCTAGAGCTGTAGTTCAAAGTGGAGCGGTTTGTCATTAGCAGTCAGTTTTCAATAAATGAGCCTTATAAATCACATCAAATGCATTTTCCCAAAACAGTTTTGTCAGCCCATCCCTGAATGTCCATTTAGTTCTTTTCTGAATGACGATGTGGTTAATCTAACATCAGGCCTGCTGCAGTCTCTGAGTACATGCCAATAATAACTCCAGTATATTCCTGTGTTTGTCAGCTGTCATTAAATAATAAATAACTAGAAGTTATGGTTTTGAAAGACTCACTCTACTGACACTAAAGTTGATAAGAGGCTGTTACTGTATGTCTGTAATCCTATGTCTAAACTAAAAGCCATCTTGTACAAATTAATTTAGTCCAATAGTGAATGAGTGAAAGATCTTGATAGTGAAAGATATGAGCCTGAAGCTTTGTGATACAGGAACAAGCCTCATCTTTTTATATGGACTTAATAGAATAAATAGCTTTTAGGAATGAATAGGCTTTGTGGAAATCCAAGCACAGAACAATACATGACAAACCAAAGACCATTGTAGCTATCTGTCAATCAATTACATTGTATCAAACATAAATAAACCAATGGAAGTCTGCAACGCAAGCAGAATATTAGTCAATGCACATATTGTTGAGGAACCTCTGGCACGTTGCTATGCCTGCAGCATCCCACCCATCTACATCAGGTCTGAAGAGTAAACTGTTTTTAATCAGTGAGGACTTCCATTAGTTTTATTTGCCAGTGTTTTTCATGTAATATGGTCTGGATTCTGCATCATAGCTTCTTCTCTCGTGCCATAGTGCTGTCGTAGACCCATAGATGAAATTAATTTTGAATGCTTTGAAAATATGACCTACATTTTTTCATAAAGTGGAATATGTCATGAGGCCTACAGTGTTTTATACCAGCCATTAATATTTCCATATTCTTTATTTCATTATGATAGAACTCTGTGAACAAGGAGAAGTTTGCACCATGTACAGTAATGTGAGAGAACACGCAGTAGAAAGTGCAGACACAGCATATATTGCATGTCCAATTTCCAGCAACAGGTTACATGTGCTGAACATGGTAGATTAAAGCAAGTGAGGAGAAATGCACTGTATTATGCTAATAGCTGCCTCATGCAGAACTGGGACAAGCTTTTCTTCATCATCTAATTGATGCACTATTAAACTGCAGTGCAATATTCTCAGTTGCCTAATGGAGTCGGCCCTAAATCCAGAAATGTAGGATAATATCATACAGTCTTCGTTTATAGTCTAGACAACACTCTGTGCTTTGTGAATAGACGAATATTGGAGATGACATGAGCCCTTACAAATGAAGTGTAATTAAAGAGGGAGATGCAAGCACTCTGGAGGAAATCCTAAACAAAATAAATAAAGAAAGGTTAGAAATGACAAGTCCGTCTTGACGTTAACATTGGGTTGGAATGAACAGAATCGTAGCTGTCCGTGTCTGCCTTGAATACCAATTTGCATTTTTAAAGAGTCTTCTTACTGCCAAGGCTTCTCCAGTGCAATGTCCTGAATTGTTCATACCTGGAAAATCACCAGCCAAATGTTCTGCTCATTATGGTGATCATCTGCAATCATTTTCTTTGCCCTTTTCCCAATATAAAGCTTTCAAAAACCCTTGCCTAGGCTGTAGTTGTATTATCCTTTGCAGGAAATTCCTCTTAGAGCATCCTTGGCAATGTGTCCCTGATTTGCTTCTTGTCATTATATTCTCATTGTACTCAAGATTAATTTCCTTGTGTTCCAGGTTCTGTATGAGTAAAACACAGGGAGAAGCCATAAGAGACTGCAACATTTTCAACCTTTGGTATCTTTTATTTCCAAAGTGCAGTAGAAAGCTAAGGGTTTAGTGAGGCGAGAATGTGCAAGCATTTCCCAGAATAGCTCTTGGCCGCTAAGCCACCCTTGGACTATCTTTGTATGGTCCTGGGAGATTTGTCTCAGAAGCTCCCTCAGAATAGTAGTTTGCCCGGTTTTCTTGTGTTGTGTGGGGCACGGTGCTGAAATTGCTACCATTGTGTAGCACAGTGAGCCACACTCAATGGTCTGCCACTCCACATGTAGCAATCCCTGACTTGTCAACACACAGAACAAATAAAAGAAACATGGTAGCCTTTTCTTTTTCTACAACTTTGTCCTTTTCCAACACTAAAGAAGGACAACAGGTGATTTCATCCTACACAATACTCCAGCACCACACATAATGGCTGGCAATTACAGTTTGACTGAAATTCTGCCATCAGTGTTGTACAGTGGTGTGTTACGTCACCTGAACTGCAGAGAAGGTGTCCTAAGAAATGGTCAAGGTCAGAGAAAGCAATCACATGCATGGGTGGAGGAGGATCTCCCATGAAAGCAGATCTGATCATGGTACATATTCACAGAATAACACGGAAACATGCAGGACTAAAAGAGAGTCTGTTGGTGGTTTCACTTAGGATCTTGACTCTTCACAAATACCTTATTCCACTGATGTCTGAGTTTGCAGCATCACACACTACATTAATCCAAGATGCATCTGTGTGACCATCTTCAGACACATTTGAAGAGGGCGTCTTGTTCAAGTCATTTCGTGTAGATCAGTGTTCTGCTGCTGGCTGGGCTACGCCTCAGCTGGAGGACTCTTGGACTTAACCTTTTGCCACCTTCTGAGGGTTTTCCTCTGGTATTTTGCAATCAACTTGGTTGCTACATGTCTATCTGAAATATACCTAAAAATTCTGGAGTGGATAGAGTGGTCTTTTTGCTGGTACTCCAAGTCTGAGCTTGAATAATTTTTTTCCTAAACTGATTCTAACTTTGCATTTTGAGGATGCAAAATTTATTCAAGCACCATTCCCAAGTAGTGAGAGAAATTTGATTAATGCATTGCTTGCTGCCTATAGGCAGTGAATAGGATTTCTGGGCAGAGAGCTCCCTGTCAAGCATTTCCAGTTTTCATTAGCATCCGATTTTGACACATTATCCTCTTCTAGGGGTTGACAAAAAAAAGACAAACAATTCCCAGCTTCTTTTGTCTTAATTATATGCATGAGATCATGGCCAGGGGCAAAAGGGAATGAGGGATGGAGAGAAAAAATGAGGGAGGAATGAGAGAGAGAGAGACATAGAGAGAGTGGGTTTCTATCAGCATTATAAAGCGGTGCTATAACCTGTGATGAATAGCCCTCCCCAGTTAGCCCCATCCATGGGCATCACTGTAACTAGAGTCCTCCTGACATATTCACAGCCCAATCTCAGTCTCCTCTGAGTTTTAATAAGGTCATCAACTTGACTGAAAGATGCATCCACTGATAATCTGAGGCACTGTCTACAGAACGGGGCTCAGAGTCATCCATCCCTCATCATCAGCCACCCCTGCTTCTGTCAGTGTCCCTCAGTCATTTTCATTTAAATTAGCAAACTCTGATTAGATTTTGTACCGTACTCATCCCACATACTGTAGTACCCTGCTCTGAGGGTACCTGTGACCCTGTAATGTGGGAGCGAATGGTGAGTAATCACAGTTCAAGAAGACATGTACCTGTACAGTGTGTGTGGTGAAAGAGTGAGGCATGGTATTATTTGCACATTTAGCTGTTTATAGAACTTTGTCCTTCTTGCTCAGCCTTAGGGTCTCCAGTGAGTGATTCATGCTAGTATTTGGCCTTTTCTTAGCCTGCCCTAGATCTTATCACAATCCACCAGACTAATTCTGCATTCAGGAGGAGGATGCACAGCCTGAAAGATAGCTCTCTTCAACTTATTGAAATGCACTGAGCGTTGTCTTGTCAGTTGTAAAATTGTGTGAAACCAAGACAAAAGCATAGAGGAAATGCTAGCTCATAAATCATCGTGCAGCATTCCCTTTGACACCTCCTAACTCAACATCCAACTATTAACATCAGGCTTTGCCAAATATCAGTGTGCAGATATTCAGCTACTGTGCTGAATCTGTGAACTATTCAAACAACTGAACTCTGTGCGGATGGAGTAGTGCTTAGCAAAGATCCCCTAGAATGTTGTCTTGGACCTTTCAGTTATGACAGAAAGATTCAGCACAGTTCATCTATAAGGCTTCTTCCCCTACATTTCCACACATACTTTTATATGCCATGTCTGCTTACCCCTATATGACTTCTGCTTGCCAGACGGATCACAAAATAAGGTCTGAAGGATCACTGCTGCAGTGTTGGCTGTTTTAAGTAGTTCTGTCAATCACTTGACATGTTGACAACATTCCCTCAGCAAGCAATTTTTCAGAGTACACAATAATTTACATGCTGCAGCTGCACGTTTTCTTGATTCGACTACAACACCGTGTTGGCACAAGGATGGGTCTAGATTTTGAAACCTACTGAGGACTTGTGCTCACAATTTGGTTGAAATGTTCCTCCCTTGAACAGGGAGAATGTATATATCTTAATCTCATTTGATAGCTGTGCCTAGACAGAGTAATCTCCTCCAACATTATGTGCAGCATGAAGCTTATCTCTTTAAGTAGGATGCTTTTTCTTGTTTTACCATGAAACTGCTTCTGACTGAAAGAGCTTCAAAGGGCTCCTTTGTTTCATAATGTGCATGCAGCTCATTCATGGGCTTGATCTTCTTCTTATTTCCTCCCCCTACTCTCTCTTTCTCTCCTTTTCTGCCACTTCTCTCGCTCTCTGTCGCTCCGTCTTCCTTCATTCCCTTCCTCTCTCTTCTAATTTGAAAACGTGTATGGATCCATACCATACTGCATCTGACACTGTAAATATTAGTGCTCGTTTTTGGGGGTGGAAGGCAATTACTCATAACAGCCAGAACCAGTTCCTCTGGTTTCTCATGGGGATTACTGATGCATTTGTTTTCATTTTCCTCCAGCTTTACTTTTGCCTAGATTTAGCCCTTTTTGAGCAAAAAGTCTTCTAATAGGCAGAATTTTTCTCTCTCCTCCTCTTAATCTGTGGTGATCTGGTCTTGCAGTATATATGAATGGGAGCTTATTGGCGTGTCTCCATTTCCAGCTGTCTCCCTCTCTCTCTCATAATGACGTTGAAACGTTACGAGGCAGCCTGCTCTATTCTAACTTGTCATAGGAAGATAGGAAGGTAGAGGAGCCAAACAAATCCCTTCAAGCAAAATGCAATATATACAACAATCAGCTGTTAGTCACATTTATAAAAGGATCACTTCACTGAAATCTTTCTAGCACATGTATTGTGTAGTGTGTGTAAGCCATGACTGAAACTTCGAAACAAGCTGATGATTAGCGTGTTTGAAAGTGCTTTTGATTTACGGGTCCCTAACTGAGATGAGCAGAGCAGAGCCAAGAGCCAGCTGCCTTGTTTAAGAATGTCCCAGGCTGTTTAATTTGCTCTTGACATTCATCACTGCCTAAAAGCCCGATCCTAAGAAGGACTACAAATGAACCTGAGTAGCCTAAGGAAATATCTTGACAAGCTGTTTGGCTTTTTAAGACGACTGAACAAAGAGAACAAAGAACAAAAACCAGGACCACAGAATCTACTCCCATATCACTGCACCTTTCTTTGTTATTACCTAAGTGAAAATGGGATATTCTTACTTATGAGATTAATATGTTGGTCTAGTCAGTTTGGGCTTTTCTATTTGCACATTTTATGAAACTCTCTATCCTGAGACTCTTGGTATATGAGGAAAAACACAAAAGAAAAACTCTGGAAAGAGGAAAAATAATTTTTTCATTGTTTATGCAATAATCTTAAGTTTCTGGTAAAAAAAATAAAAATAAATAAATATGCTTGTGTTGTTCACATACAAGTATTATGAGAACTAAACAGATTCATACCAACTGGAAATATGTTCTGTCTTTGCAGAGTGTCAGTGAGTTTGGCTTAGACATCATCGAGACTCCCGAAGGTGACAAGTGGCCACAGCTTATCGTTCAGCAGAACCTGGATCGTGAGCAGAAGGACACCTTTGTCATGAAGATAAAGGTGGAAGATGGTGGCAACCCTCCCAAGTCCAGCACTGCCATTCTGCAAGTCACCATCTCTGATGTCAATGACAATCGTCCCATCTTCAAGGACAGTGAGCTGGAGGTCACTGTGCCAGAGAATGCCCCCATGGGGACATCAGTTGCTCAGCTTCACGCCACAGACGCTGACCTGGGTTCCAATGCGCAGATCCACTTTGCCTTCAGCAACCAGATCTCTGCCTCGACCAAACGTCACTTTGCCATTGACAGCTCTACAGGAGTGATCACTGTGAAGCAGCCGCTGGACAGGGAGGTAACTCCTGTTCACAAACTCATCGTCCTGGCCAGCGACGGCAGCTCCACCCCCTCCAGAGCAACAGTGATTGTTAATGTAACAGATGTTAATGACAATGTTCCCTCCATAGACACTCGCTACATTATCAACCTGGTTAATGGGACTGTTCTGCTGTCTGAGAATGCACCCCTCAACACCAAAATAGCCCTAATTACCGTTACTGACAAGGATGCAGATCTTTATGGCAAAGTAGCTTGCTACACTGACCATGATGTTCCTTTCCGGTTGAAGCCTGTCTTTAATGATCAGTTCTTACTAGAGACAGCCGCCCCCCTAGATTATGAAACGACCCGAGAATATGCAATTAAGATAGTGGCCTCGGATAGGGGGACACCTCCTTTGAACACTTCAGCTATGGTTTTAATTAAAATCAAGGATGAGAACGACAATGCGCCCATCTTCCCCCAGCCGGAAATCCAACTTTCCATACCGGAGAACAATGACCCCTCTACACAGTTAATAAAAATCAGTGCCACCGACGCAGACAGCGGACATAATGCTGAGATAATTTATACTCTTGGCCCTGACGCACCTGATGGGTTTAACATAGACAGACGGTCAGGAATCCTCTCTGTTGGCAAACGACTGGACAGAGAGAAGCAGGAGAGGTACTCATTCACTGTCATAGCGAGGGACAATGGCTCCACATCCCTACAGAGCAATGTCACTGTCAGGCTAATCGTCCAGGACCTTAATGACAACAGCCCAGCTTTCACACACCCTGAGTACAACTTCTATGTGCCTGAGAACCTGCCTCTCTATGGAACAGTGGGCTTGATTACAGTGACGGACGCAGATGCGGGAGATAATGCTGTTATAACCCTGTCCATTTTGAGCGGGAAAGATAATTTCATCATTGACCCTCAAACTGGTGTGATCAAACCCAATATCACCTTTGACAGGGAGCAGCAAAGCTCCTACACATTTATGGTCAAGGCAGTTGACGGAGGGCAACCCCCAAGCTCCTCCTATGCCAAGGTCACTATTAATGTAGTCGACGTAAATGACAATCGCCCTGTGTTCGTTATCCCATCCTCCAATTACTCATATGACCTAGTGCGAACCACCACCACCCCCGGCGCAGTGGTCACCAGAGTGTTTGCCATTGACAATGACACAGGTATGAATGCTGAGCTGCAGTACAGTATTATCAGCAGCATCATCATCACATCTAGGGTCTCCCCTCGAGGTCTCTTTGCCATCGACAAAACAACGGGTAACATAACCCTGCAGGAGAAAATAGTGGCAGCTGATCAGGGGCTGCATAGGCTTGTAGTCAAGGTCAAAGATCTAGGTCAGCCTGAGTCATTACACGCTATAGCACTCATTCACTTGTTTGTCAATGACACTGTGTCAAATGCTACCTTTATCCAAGAGCAGCTGCGAAAAAGCATGGAGACACCCTTGGACCGTAACATCGGGGACAGTGAGGTAACACCTCAAGCCAACGGATATGTGATTGTTGTCATAGCCATCATAGCAGGGACCATGACTGTCATCTTGGTGATATTTGTGACTGCCTTGGTGCGCTGCCGGCAGACACCCAGACACAAAGTGGTGCAGAAGGGCAAGCAGAGTGGCGAGTGGGTGTCACCCAACCAAGAGAACCGTCAGATCAAGAAGAAGAAGAAGAGGAAGAAGCGATCCCCCAAGAGCCTCCTCCTGAACTTTGTGACCATAGATGAATCTAAGCCTGATGACCCCACCCATGAGCATGTTAATGGTACACTGGATCTCCCTGTAGAGCTCGAGGAGCAAACCATGGGGAAGTACAACTGGGCCACCACGCCCACCACCTTCAAACCCGATAGCCCAGATTTAGCCAAGCATTACAAGTCCGCGTCCCCTCAGCCTACATTTCAAATCAAACCGGAGACCCCAGTGGCCCCAAAGAAACACCATGTGATCCAGGAGCTCCCCTTGGACAACACGTTCGTGGTGGGCTGTGACTCACTCTCCAAGTGCTCATCGACTAGCTCCGACCCGTACAGTGTCTCAGAGTGCAGCTGTCAGGGGGGATTCAAGACTGCAGGGCAAATCACCACCCGACAGGTAATTCATGACTTCCTTTTTAAACCCACCCACACTAGTCCCCACTCACACTCCCTTTGCTGTCCCATGGTAGGTGATGTGAAAGGGGGAGGGTGGCAGCATGGAGCTAGGGGATTTTCCCACACAGATCATGACCATGTCTACATGAATGTCATTTGCACTTAAGACTTGCAAGGAAATGAAAAAATGACAGAGAGGAAACATAATTTGTTGCAATTAATACAGAAAAAACCTTTCACTGTACTGACTGTTATTAATTCATGTATTCACCCTCCTTCATAAGCAACCATAATTGCATAATCATTTACAAAATTACATGTGCAGGTTAATTTCATATTCAAAAGCTTGAGTAATGGCAGCAGTGCAATTATGATGGCTAGCTATTTTAAACTTCAGTGTGAGTGGTTGGTGGCAATGCAGCCTGATTTAGAAGAGCCTGGGATAGGCAGCAATGACTGAACTCTCTACTGATGTATTTGAGGTCAAGGGCGAATGAAGCTGTGTGCTAATATATTTGATCGACACATTTAAACAAGCCTTGGAAAAAAGAAAATAACTAAATATGGCAGCCAGAGTGACAAGGGCTACTCAATTCATTTTGGCAAAAAGTGTGCAGGTAATAGCACCAAACAAAAAAAGTGCTTTTGACATGTAAAAACAGCTTGATAAATAATCCCACTTTTTGTGGCTTCTGTCCTGAAAATATTAAGTGCTGCCTCAACTGTGCCAGTGAGGCTTTGTGGGAGAGAAGCTCATTTGAATGCCAAGGTACAGCAAAGGGCTTATGATTCCCTAAGAGATATGTGCCAAATGCGAAGTGCCCCAATAAATAAAAGCTGGCGAGGGAAATAAATGTAAATCAGAGGTAAGGAGAGGTGGCCTTGCTCAGTGCTGACAGACAGAGCAGAGTGCCGTGGGGAAGACTGAGTACTGCTTTGGGCAGGGGAGGGGGGGTCACAGGGATCAAGGTGATGCAGAGTCTTGAGACCAATATACTTAAACACCAAGGGAGCAGTAGTCCATAAAAAAGCCTGCCAGGCCGACGTTGCATTTAGCCCATAAATGCTCCACTTTAATGACCCCAATTATTGTAATAAACGACACACGTAGATAAACATCCTTTACATTCTTTAAATTAGCCCATACAGGAGAGGACGCAGTGACATGACAACAAAGGTTTGCCTCTGTGATCAGTTATAGTTTGTGTTAGAGAGGAATGCATCATCGTATCCCCAGTGCATGACAGAGAACATACATGTTGATATCAGCAGCACAGTGGAATGAATCAAGGCTGACTAGTTCACTCACTCATACTGATACATGTGTTGCCATCATTTTCACCCAGTGTCAAACATCCTGTTGATTTTGCTGGCTTTTGCAACAAATTCCATTTTTATCATTATTATTATTATTATTATTATTATTATTTATTTATTTATTTAAAATTTTGTTCCTTTTACAATTTTGGGGCTTTTGGTTGTTGCTTGGTTTCATTGGCTTTCATTTTTGTTACTGTTTTGATCATAATTATCACAACTGCCATTCATCAAACTCTCGGTCAGTTTCATGATATTGCATCAATAATTGATTTTGTTTGATGAGGTGCTTGCTTTTGTTTGCGTCTAGCCTCGTATTGCAGACAGTTGTCAGATCTTTGGCTCATTTCTGGCTTTTTGCCCCCAATACACTTCTGTGTGACATCTAGCAAGCGTTAAAATTCCCTGTGGCATAGTTTTGGTAAATGACTGTTGATCCTGTGAAGTATTGTGCGTCGGATAATTTATGAAGACACCCACACAGTGTTGATAGTCATTCCCTTCATCCACCTTTTATTTGAAACCCTGGTTAAAAGCTATGCTCTGCCGCAGTACATTATACATAAGCCTGCTACATGCCCTTGGTAGCAAAGATTTAATTCATAATGTGTTTATACGACACACTGACGAGTTGTCAGAATGATTTTCCCCTCTTACTCATAACGTCTTCCCTGAAATATGCAGAAATATTCAGTCTGTGTTCTACAATTCTGAATTATTATCTGTCATGAATTTTTTGTATCAAGGATTTAAATTGATTTTCACTTACGCTGCTGATCAGAGTGGAGTATTTTGGTCCGAATAATTTAAAATCAATTAATATATGATTAGTAAACATCCTCCCAAATCTTATGTTTCGCTATATCAGTCTATGTGTGTATCTGATTATTTTCTAGGTGTTTTTGTTCGTTGCTCTGAGATAGGTCAAGTTTAATATGCTTATACACACTCCCAGCATTTGAATATTATCAAGAAAAAAATGCCCTCATTGGTTCTACTCACCAACCACATCTTCAATGATATTAAACTGATAATACATCAAAATCTTTCTATCCCCTTGAGCAATTGACAAGTGATGCTTCCCACTTTAGACATTAGATTTCCCACTAGTTTTAAGTGTGCTTATTTAAAGCCTGTGTCATGGAAAAAAATAGCATGACGCTCTGCCTGATGAGAGTTGGTGGCTGCAAAGGTTAATTAAATGCACTAAAGGGTTAATCACTCATAATACAGTATGATTAAAATCACTGTAATTAGGTTTGGAATGAGGCTGATAATAAAGGAGAAAAAAGGCAGCCATCCTTTTAGATTATCAGAGATGCCACGTACTATCTTTTGGTGAGTCACGTTCTCAGTGGTGATGACAATAGTCGACCAGCAGTCCTGTTTGTTGAGGTTGGTTTATATTCTCATTTCTGCTTGATTTCATCTTTATGCTTCTTTAAAGAAAATCTGTTTTCAAAGTCTGTGGAAGAACACTTGAAAGCAGCACTTCTTAAGAAAAAAAGTGCCATTGCTTTTAGCAGAGTGAATATTTGAGCACTCAAGAATTTGTAGATATCATTTTTAAGTGTGGCTGTTAAAACAAAAGCTGCATTTGGTCTGTCAGTGCCAGCTATTCAGTCTCTCTTGAGCCTGAACCTGATGCCAGAAGTCCAAAAGCAAAGATCACAGACAGGTTGTCGTGTTTTCCTTTTTGATTCATCAAAGTGATAGACAGTGCTTTAGTGCCTTTACAGTGATCTCTCGCCGCCCCACACCCTCCCCACGACTAAAGCAGCAGAAAATAAAGCAAAGACAAAAAGCCCACCCATGGAATAACAAGAGGAGATGATTATGGTTGAAGGTCACCCGAATGTTTTCAGGGGACTTTACAGATGTAGCCGATAAAGAGTAAAGCTTGTAAAAATACTTCAGAGACTACAGATTTGTGCCACCATATGGCTTCATTATACAGTGAGAGCTGTATTTGCAAATCCAAACCTCCTCCCTCTCCTCCCTTCTCCTCTCGGTTTTTACGCATCTCATCATTTTCTTTTAACCCCTGCCCCATGATATTAGAGGTCAGTCTGCCTCCAGTGATGAGGAGCTCTTGTGAGAGTATGTGCTTTAGCGGAGGCAGATCAAATGAGTATCACCCTGCTTGAGTGATCTCAGACATCACCATGAATATGCAAGGAGTAAAAAGGCTAATACATTCTTTTGTTTGGCCCACAATTCTGGGGCCACAGAGCACAAAGGGTCGCTGCTTAACAAAACTAACCACCTCAGTGTTGGAGAAACTGCTGTTGTTTTTTTGTAGTATCACGTATGCATATATTACAGTTTGATTAAACATACTTTAACACATAAGTGTTGTTGTTTCCTTATTTATAAGGCAATTTAAGGAATTATCTTCATAAAAAAGATCATAATGTAAATGCGTTGGATAACGAGGGCAGCTGTGAACTAAATCTTTGCACATTGTCATTAATTTGTGTGGGTGAAGGAATGGGCCTTTCACACTAGCCACCCATGGTCTGATGACAAAGCACTTGTGCTGACTCATAGTGGATGCGTAGTCAGGGGTGGAAGCCATTATTTTAAAAGGCTAACAGGGCTTGTTAATCAAATCTGATGCTAGTATTAAATCCTAGGGACTGATTTTGAATTTTTTAATTTTATTATCATTGTGTTGTTTCTTTGGTTTTGGTTTTGTTTGTTTTATTTTTGATATTTTATTTCTGTTGCGTCATTGCATCTATGATCACTGTGCCCTGCTGATGTAAGCATTGTTAGGTCAGCTTCTCTTTCTGATTCAGATACTGGCAGATGTGTTGCTAGCTTCCTCAGGAGCAGCAAAGTGTCATATTCTGTACATATCAGAGGACCCACTGGCAAGGGTCCCAAAGAAAGAGTGGGCCTAAATTGATCCAAATGGCTTTTTGAGGGGAAATGAAGAGTGCTGCACTGGTGTGGTGGGAGACAAAAAGACAAATCGGGAGTGATAATTGGATAAGATTGCATGCTCTGATAAGTACAGGAGAAATGCACAAACTTGTGACACCTGTAGCATTCTTCAAGGAAACCTGACACGATAATGACTTGATTGCCAGCCGTGCCTTGAAGAATGCTTTTTTTTATCTTCTACACTCTCTTCAGATATTTTTTTATTCAGTGTTCAGCATAGCCTCACACTGATAAGGCTACAGCTTAGGCTGCTCAGAGCTCGATGATATTGTAACTACAATCTCCCTATATCTGTCTGTCTCTCTATATTTCAGGAGACGGCACTGAAACCACCACACTATGGCACACTCTGTGGCACAGGTACAGCTCGCTCCCACAGGATTAAAATCAATCTCTAGCTCCCACTACCTAAAGAGAGAAAAAGAGAGAAAAGGGAGAGAGAGAGGGCAGAGGGAGGAAAGAAGGAAGGCAAGAACTGAAGAGGTGAAACAAGTACTTAACTGTCTCTACAGCCTCAAACCCCACCTCTTCATACAATGGAGAGAAAAGATGAACTTGGAGGGTGAAAAAATTCTCAGAAAAAGAGAGACACTTCATGTTGCCTGCCTGAAACTTGACAAAGCTCCTCCTGTGAATCTGTTGGAAGTTTGAAATGCTTTGAGTCCTATGCTATTACTTACCTGTGTCAGTGAGGATGATGCTGTATGCCCTGAACCCTCCTCGATAAATGTCCCACTCCAGCACCCACTCTGTAAAATAGGTGTCAGATACAGTCAGTAGATCTGTAAAGTATGTTTATATGTATGTATGTATATCTGTCACAGAGTTGATGGTGTTTATATTTATTGATTCCATTTCTTTGCCTTGTTTTCAAAACTGCCTGGTGGCCGATTTATTTTCTTACTTTCTGACTTTTGTATTATTTGACGTTGCTCTATCTGGGCTTGCTCATGGAACTAATGACTTCTAATGTATTTATGCTGCAAGGTCTACAACCTGTAGACTTACATTAGCATTGAGCCCACATCACAGTGTACCTTTTTCTGTCTACTTTCGCCTCTTTCTGTCCCACTTTTTGATGCCACCGATAGCATTGTTAGTGAAGAGTGTGGCTAATGTTACAGAAATATGCATGGCCCCACAATACGACCACATTTGTAGAGCTTTACAACTGTGCTACTGATCACCATGCTGTTATTACACTGGGAGGAATGGTAGGACAAGTTTAATACTTTGAGCTAAGCCACAATCACAAGGGACTAACTCCTGGGGTTATAATCAAAAGCTGTTTATGTAGGGCAGATTTGAAGAGCACTAAGCCTAACCTTTTGTGTGTCGCTTTCAATTCCTAAGTCGGAAGTGATTTAACCTGTGAGATCCATATTAAAGTGACTCCAGATGGTAAAAAAAGAATAGTAATAATAATCCTCAGACAGTTTTTAATATGAGTTGGTGGGCTTAAGCAAAAATGACCTGACTTTGCGCATTTATTTACACCGAAATGTTCTGATGATGAAGACACTGAACACCAAAATGAAAAGGTAATCCAGGCTTCAGTTTAAAAACAGCAATAAGTGAACATTTGACAGACGTTCCACTATGGTGCACTGACTACTTGGTAGGCCTTTTGTTCATTCATCATGCATCATTTTGCCTCTACTATTTCTACACCAGTAGAATCATTATGGTACAGTACGTGCTGACTAGAATCATTTCTACAGTATACACCAGTAACTGGCTAGATGGGTTAGCAGCGTTGTTGTTCAATAGTCCTGTTAATTGATAAGCTACAGACTGCTTTGATAGGTAAGGCCCAAAAGGCACCTACAGTAAAATACATATAACCATAGAATTAGAGTCATTAAAATGGACATAGCCTGTGTGGTCAGCTGGAAATGTACAGATGGACTGGACCTGGGCTGTTTCCCCTCTGTTGTGAGAGACTGTGTATATTTAAATGAAATTACTGCACGGTCATAAGCCTTTTTGATTTTGTTCCAGTCTTAATATGTCATGGTTCCACCGACTATGTCTATTTTAAAGCTTTTAATTTTATGTGTGTCGCCTCTTTGTGAGGCAGATTGTTATTATTGAAGGAGGTATATTCATGTAATTATGGTATCAAATGTATTCAATACTGCGTAGGAGCCACAGTATGAAACATACATAGCATCCTAGCACTGTGTAATGATTAGATTTGCCTGATCTTTGGGGAAAAGAAAAAAAAAACTCATACATGGGGAGAGCTTTTGTCCTTGTAAGAGACAGACAACCTCACTTTTATTCAATGTGAAGTACAATATGCACCTTACATGATCTTTGTAATTGACTTTGATTTGCCAGTGTGGAGAAAACTGTAAATGTTTTGTTTATGTATGTGTGCGCTTCTGAAATTTATTAAAGTCTTTTGCATTGTATTGCATATTTTGACGACTCGTCTTGTTCCTTGTTTTGAGATTTCAGCATTAGTCTGCATCACTCAGTCCGATCAGTTTTCTGCACTTGGTGAGAACAGTGGGACTAAAATGAGGCAAAACACATGTTGTAGAATAATAATTTGTTTTTCTCATATACAGATAGCCAGGAGCATGTGGTGTGGGTCAAACAGGCTGTGGCCTGTAGAAGTGTGTGTGTGTGGCTGTGTTGGTTTGGACACCAGTAATTGGCTCATTTCAGCCATAGAAGAACTGCCCATAACTTCTACATTTTACAGCGATATAGCATTTGACTGGGAAAATAAATGAAGAAATTGTGTAGATGTACATTGCTCATTAGGAACAGATTACAGATAAAAAGTTATGGAAATGTGGTGGGAGCAGATCCTTTGAAGTGCACAGACAGAAAACAGCAGAACGGAAGCTTTTTTTGGAACAGCACAACTTTTTTTTTTTTTTGTGTTTCCTCCATGAGAGCTGATAATGATCATTTGATAAGGATAACCCTGCTATGATGATGTACAGTAGTGCACAAACACAGGGTGTTACACATCTGAGAGGAAGATTGATGCTAGAAGGTACAATAACCGCCGCTCTAACATTGTGTTATGCAGTGTTTATGCGGATTTGATCCAAAAATACAGACTTGAAAGGCATAAAACAAAGGCAGAGTAGAAACAACAGAAAATGTTTAATTGCTTATCAAAGTTACTTCATATTTTAAAACTGAGAGAGAGAGCTAATCAGTTCCCTCGGGGAAAGTGTCCTTGGTGATTTGAGAAAATGGTGCACGCTCAAGTAGAGCATTCTTGTATAGAGAGTGCATAAATGTCAGCTTTCTATTAATAGATAAATGTAAACCTGCTAAATGCTTCGTTCTTACTTAAAAACATGGAGCTGAAGGAGATCATAAGGTAGTTGTATCTCTTTGAGCTGGATAAATTATGGTTTGATTTTTCATTTTGTGCATAATTAGGAAATGAAATGTTTTCAAATGAGCCATAAATAAATAAATAAATTAAAAACTCCAACAAAGCCACGGCATTAATGAGTCTCAACATTTGTGCATGAAGATAGAGTAGGCGATAAATGGATTTCTCTTCCGCTTCACAGTGCAAAGATGAGAAAGAAGGGCTGGGAGAAAAGGAGAAAGATTATACTGAAGCACGAGTCCAGTTTATAACAGAAAATGTCTTTGGACCGTTTCATCTCTGCTCCCACAGAAATGTGCAGTTGTCATGTCCCAGCGTGCGCTTGTGATCTTGGTCAGCTCACATTAAGAGCATTCCTTGTGATTTTTATTGTCTATAAAATGACTTTTAAAGGTTGTCCCATGGTTGCGTTACAGTATGTCACTGAGGGAAGTGTTCTCAGAGTTTCTTTGCTGACAGATTGATTCATGATTTATGAGAACACAGTATTCAATTCCATCTAACAGGCCAGGAAGCTAGTCATATGTACTAAGTTTGATTACATATAATGCAATGATATGTCTGCAGATGGAGAAATATACAGACACATGCAGCAATTCATTTTGCTATGGGGGTTGAGGCTGTCCATATGGTCTTCATTAATTGTTTTTTTTTTTCCAATTTCTTTATTTTACCATTCATAGAATGAATACAGACGAGCTACAGAGAGCTTGCTACATGCAGCATTTCCCCTTAATATGAAACCTTTGGATGCACTGCAGTTATCAAGGATACGTGTTTATAATCAATTACAAATAATCACAAACCACATATAAAGTTCACCATTCTGAGAAAAAGTGGAGCTCACTGCTCCAGTGACTTTCCACAACCTTGAGAAGGCAATCAGTGCAATCAGTACCTCACCCTGTTATCAGTGTCCCTCTGATTAATGTAACATAAAACTAGAACATCTTCCTTTTTCGTGTGGATAACGTTGCAAAGCAGCTCTCAATATGGCAAAAACTATTTTTCCCTTCACTTTACATTGATTTTACATGTCACTCACATTCTGTGCTGAGATCACTGTCATCTGCTGCAGGCAGTATAGAATAGCAATTCAAGATGACAGATTGTTTGAACTAAATGAGCTAAAGTTGCTTTCTCAGTTAACTTTTCAAATGCAATGTGCATTGAGTAATGTGAGAATCACTGTGAATATTTTAGTTCTTTCAAAGTCTGTATAGATTTTGTTTCTCTTCTTTTTATGAGTTGCAAATTTGAGAATGGTGATTTTGGCAGTGAATCATACCTTCATAAAAATATGAACACATCTGAATGTGAGAGGTGATTTTAAAAACATAAAGGTGCCGCAAACATTGAGCTTGTATTTAGTGGTTTTAGACCTCCACTTAAAAATGTGCCAGGAGTGTAAATATTACAAATACTTGCATTTGAGCCATTTAATGTTAAGAGTGTCTATGGGGAGGTGTAGGTCAATTAGCCAAGCAGCAAGCATGTTCAGGGTATGATGTGAAGTTGTCCTGAAGCGGTACTGACTGTTTAAGCAGGGGCTATTTATGCATGTGCTGTGCAGTGGTGCAGGAAACAAGAAGATGCTGTCTTTCTGCTGCACTCCACTCAAGGCAACACTCCACACAATTGCTGCCAAATCTCTGCCAAACTGAATAATTCAATCATCCCCCATAGCTGCGGTGGTCTAGCTACCTTTGTGTGTGCAACAATCAAATCAGTGTGGAAGCCCGCCGAGTGGTTCTTTCTGAGACACTGAGTAGCTCTACAGCCCGGAGATTGTTTTCATTGAAAACAATTCTGTTGATTAAACGAGGTGTGACTGTGGAGCAGGGATCTGAGGAACATCGATTGCTTGTACAATTGTTTGTTCCTTGTTAAAAGTGTGATCTAAAGCAGTAGTTGTTGATAGTGTGCAAGGAGCATATGGTTTGCCAGTGTGCCCTGCAAGACAGTGTGTCTCTGCCTTCTTTAAAATAGCTCAGGTAGAGAAATCTCTCTTGCAGGATTAATAATTTCCTTATGACTGGCAGTCACACAAAATGTATGCAGATGTAGCTGCTAGTGCTGTGGCTTGTGCTTTTGTCAGTGCTTGATTGTTTTGCTGAATGTGTGTTAGTCCAGTTGTTGCAGAAGGGATAAGTGAGCTTTACAAGCACTCTTTAGGAAACACCCGTCCTCCCTATCCCTATCACCCTCACCCCACCCTCTTTCAAGTAATCACATGGTTTCGACCTCAGTTTTGCCCATGTAGATTTAACACTAATCCCCCTGAACACAAAGACAAATACAGTAAAGAGAAGGCAAAATTGAATTTAGCTAAGTTTTTTTGTTTTTTTTTTAGCTACCAGGTCACTGGTGATGCATCTGCATTCTGCAGACATCTGCAACGAAGGTGCAGCCACACTGAGGGTGCTTGCGTTGGACTTTGTCCCCCATTTGAAGCATAGAGTGGAAAACCTGTCCAGAAATCTATCATGCTGCTGTGGCTAATAAATGCAGTTTTCAAACCTAGCCACGTCCCACTGTGGGTTATTGTTCAACACTATGTGATGCTGTCAGTGTTGTGTAAAGCAGAGGCTCTTTTCTGAAGTGTGACTGAGCTGTTTGACTAAATTAGTTCAGTTACTCAACAGTCAAAAATGAATGCATCTTAACACTGTAGCCCTATACTGGATATATTGTGTGGCAACATGCTGATTAGGAGAACAACCTTTCCTGGAAGAGATGTTTTATCTTAAAGAAAATAAATGTGTGATAGGGACGATGTCATGACAGGATGCAGACGTTGCATGTTTGCAGGCCGAAGGTGGCCAGACTGAAAGGCATCAACTTGAGACATTGTCCAAGGAGAGCCATGTCTGTGTCCTCCTTAATCCTGGTAATCCTCGTACAGAATTCTTGATTTGCTTTTGTAAAAGAGATTGGGAGATGATAAGATGCTCGTCCGTCTCCTTAGAATAGCTGATAATCTGGTTTGAACAGAGGACTCAGGGGGTATTTACTCTGCCTTAACATTTGCCCAAGCAGATGGCACTGATGGGGGAAGGCGCAACCTTAGCCTTCAACTCCCTCCCTCCCTGCAGGGTCCAGTTTTTTTTGTTTTTTTTTTTGGGGGGGGGGGGGGGGAGTGGGATGATAATCAATGTTGTTTATTTTGCTGCTTGACTCTTTAAGTACTTTCAGCCAGATTACGGGCTTTTGCAGGGGATAATCAGGAGACCGCAGACAATTGCCTTTTTCTATCCTGACAGTATCCCCCATGAATGCGTAAAGAAGGCGATTAAAAGTAGATGCCGACTCTTAATTCCTGATTAGTCCCATGGCAAACCCTGTTAAAATTAACTGGACACTGCACTAATCACTGAATTTTAAACACCCCTTGTTCTGGCGCAGTGGACATACCACATCCAGCCGTGAGAAGACATCCCATGAGGGATATCTCCATAAGTACTTGTGTTTGAATCTGCCTGCTCCTCAGTGCGATGACACACACACTATGAAGCTGGAAATCTACTCCAGGGTGATTGTAACACTTGTGCACTGCACAGCCAGTGTGTTGACCTCTCCTGACTGTAGATAGAGGCAAAGCCTTCTCCTCTATGCTGTACATAAGACAAATAAAGAAACAGTTCATTTGCACAGGGCACCACTCTGTAAATTACAATATGTCAGAGACACTCTAATCACTACATTTGAGTGCTCATCATTTCAGTGTAACCATTAGATGCAGTATCATGTCTTTTTAGTAACTGTGGCAATGCAATACCTCTGATTACTTTCAGCGTGTAAGCATGGCTGCATATAAGCCATTAAGTCGTTTATATTGGTTTCCTAAGCTCACCTCTCTAACCTTATGCCTCTGGCAATCTTCTCAACTTGGACTGGACACCTGCAACAAAAGCATTTGTCTAATGAGATCAGGCCATTGACTAATTAGAGTTTTGCGTGGCATAAACTGGAGGTCCGTAGAAAGGTTTGCATGTAGTGGCGTTTGATGCTTCCTCTTCTTTCCTTGTCCAGTTGTGTTCTGTAACAGGATATTGTACGTAGCTGTCAGGCTCAATCTGGGGCAGGAACACAAAAGACAAGCAGAGGCTCCAAATGCGTCCCGCTCAAACATGCACACAGTGTGGAGTTAATCCACACATACACAATAACATGCTGATTTTTTTTGTGTGCTCTCAGTTCATCCACTGACACAAAGTGAATGCTTGAAAAAAAGATTGATTTGAGGAAAATGTGAATATCTGATTATATTCAAAGCAGTTTGTATGAGACCCACAAACATTATACGTTATAATTACAACTACATCCACAGCTTAATATCTTTGTGTCAAACTGGCTATGATTAATGCAGTAATTACATTTTTTCTTGTCATTAGTGCTGCGCTTTTCAAGTGTTTCCTCATAATAAAAATTTACTGTGTGTCGTGTGCTTGACATGTGTATGAATACTGGTTGCATATCAGCAAGGAGATATGCATAGAGCCATTAGCAGGGAATAATAGATGGTGAACCACAAAAAGCTAATGCCAGTCGGTGGTAACACACATTGTACAGCTCATTCTAATGGCTCAGATCTTTTCCTGGACCAGTGTTAGACCACTGTCGGCTCTTTGAGTGGAAACCACAGCATTGACTTGCACAGCAAACAAAAGCAACATCTCCAGGCCTTTTTTTAATCACTCTTGTCCATCAGAGGCAGCTTCACTTTCATTAACATCTTCACCTGAACTACATGTTACTTTTAATATGCTGCAGTTATAGTGTCTGAGATCATGTTCTGTAATGAAGTGGAAGGATGGCTCCAGCTTGATACATGAAAGTAGAATAGAATCAGGGTTATTTTGAAGAGTCTTCTTAAATAATGCGTGTGATATTCACTGATGGTCATAAAGAATTCATGTGCATGCAGTCTTCAAAAAGAGCAGCAACTCATTCCCAAGATCAGTCAGACAGATTATTACATGACATTTTGACAGTTTTTTGTGGCAGAGGTCTGTGTTGCTTGACTGGTCAGACAGTCATTATGAAGTGATGTGGCTTCACTACATGCTGCGCCATGAATTTTGAGGGAAATTGGTGCTTTTCACACACCCCCTGAGATGTTCCTTTTAACACCCCTTTGCAGTTACGACTTGGTTATAATAGTAACTTTTCCTGAGAAAGTACTGATTTCATTTACAGTTTTGCTGTTAGAATTTTGCAGTTTCTCCAGCAGCTTTTACAAATGAAACCAATGAGACAAGAATTTCACTGCTTTCACAGCCACTTTTATTCCATCTCTCTATTTGTTTGAGCCCTGTGTATACAGACTGTAGCCTACTATAGAATTTCCAGTGTTCTCTCCAAATCACTTTTTCTGTGCCTCTGTTTCGCAGTGATTGGGGTTACAGTCTCTGTTTTCAGCACAAGAGAAAGAGCCAAGCATCTGTGAGAATTGCACATGTATTACAGACAAATACACTCGATATATTGCCTATGCTCCACGCATATAGACAGGCGCTGCATGTGATGGAACACGTGTTCAAGCCCAGAGGTAATGGACAACACTGCAGTGAATTGCACCGACCTTATTGTATTGTGTGGATGATTGTGTTATGCTCCCTCAGATAATGACTGTGCCCTACTTTGACTTTGAGGCAGTGACCTGAAATAAGGCACACAAGTGAAATCCGAGCCTGGATGAACCTGGAAGTGATTAAGGTCACCCAGACATATCACATTTGTTTGACCCCCCTGGTGACTCACATCGACCAATGTCTCTGAATCCTTTGGGAGTCTTTTGTGGGATTCCTCATCAATGCAAACACTAGCCATAGATAATATGTTTGAGAAGAGTGCCAGGATGATCAAATGCACCTGTGAGAACAGGCTGATTTTTTAGAACCTTATTGTTCTGGGAGATGCAAAAGAAAACATGTTGTCCCCTCCTCACAGGACATGAGGCATGTCTGGCAGATTTCTGGTAACCAATCAAAATTCCTCTCCACAAACAGCTGTGAGTATTTCTTCTAACACACCATTTTCTGGATGCAACCAGCTCTCATTGATATGTGCCAGAAGATGCATACATTTCGCCCTGAGTTGCCCTCATTTGTTTTAGACTTGACAACAATATGATGTACAATGTAATCAATGAATGGTGCACAGTATGCTGGTACTCATGTGTCCAGTTTTGCTATGTACTCACCATGGGTGCTGACTGCACAAAGGGAGAGTCACTGAGGTCACAAACAGTTCAGTGGCAACTATAAATGCAAGTGCACAGTAATGCAGTGCAATGCCAGTGAGTCAGTGCAATAAGATGAATAAAGAGTTATGCATACACAGTTTCTCAGGGAATGTGCAAATATATCCAAGTGCTTAAGTATGCATCACATGTAGGGAAAATAAAATATCAAGTGAATGAAGCTTAGCGCATCAGAAAAGATGATGGAACACTGAATCCTTGATTCTTCTCAAATTAAACTCTATTCAGGTCCTAGCTTGATACATTATTGAAGAGAAGGCCTGGTCCAGGTCTCATTGACATGGTGCATACATGCCTTAATGCTTAGGGGGAAACATGGATAACATGAGATCATGTTGGCCTCTTGAGGGCAGGATGCACTGAGTGGATATCTGGCTTGTTTTTGTGTCTTGCTATTCTGCTGGGGATCAGCACACAGCTCCGTGCCACAGCCATGACGCTCAGATAAAAATTACTCTTCCTCTGGTGTGCATGTAAATCAGAGTGGAGGGATATAATGAAATAATGAAGTGTGCCTCTGCTTTTTTCCAAGAGAGACCGTTGGGACCCACTATTTTTAGACACAACAAAGAGATTGCCAGGGGTGTCCAGTCTCTCTGGTTAAGTTATGGAGTTTTATCCACTTGTCAATGTACAACCGCTTGTCTCAGGGCTTAGACACATGCTGGGATGAAATGGAGACCGGCGGCTCCCTCCAGACAGCGTCAATTAAGCCTCTGTGGAATTCAGTGGATGGATGTGTTCATGGATGGTCGTAATAGATGAAGGATGTCTTCAGTGAGATCAAGGGAGTTGATTTTGACTTATGTATAGTACGCAGCCGTTCCATGGTTACCCTGTAAGATGACCCTCCCTGCCAGCAGGAAATGCTTTGTCACTCAGACAAATGTGGCAGATGAATACTCAGCATGATCCTGGGGTATTTGTCATCTGGTGTTCTCTTTCTAATGGGTTTACTGCTGATGATCCAGGTCAGAGAAGGACAAAATGCTCCACACCAGAAGTTATGAACAGATTCTCAGGATGGATCACAAGACAGACCCTAACCTCTTCACCTTCTGGTTTCCACAGTCCAAACGTTAATCTAATCCTCACTGTACCTTTGACCTTAACTCCTACCAAATCTCATTCCTTTTGTCCGTGATGCTCTCTCTCTAAATCTCATCAAAGTTGCTGCTGTCCGAACCATAGCAAATGCTACGTAGTCCACACTTTTTTTCACTGAGGACTGTTCACCCATGGATTTATTCAGCTGAAGCTCTTTTAGAGATGTATTCCCATAATTTATTGTAACAGCATTATCTCCCATATACTTGATACAACATTTGACCTTGAAAATGTGAATTTGCAGATGCAGCAAGACTGGATCTTTGCAAAGTCAGATATTTTCTGGCATCCTTGGCAAGAAGGAGGGGGCAGTAATGCTGCCATGTTTGCCATTTGGAGATAACACCTCAGAGGTCATTTGAATGACTTGGTCTAATGTGGGTCATATGGCCGTATAGCCTCAAACACACCGACCAACCAACTTCCTGGCATCTGAGATATTTCCTCTCTCGCAAGTTTTTATTATATGGCTATGGCTGGTTGCTTATGTATGGATGATCACTCTGTGGACTATTTCCAGAGAGCAGGGCCACACATATGGAGCTGGGTGATAACACAAGGACCAACCTGTACACATCAGGTTGGTTTAGTGTGAAAGTTATAGCGATGTCTGTTATCCTTCTACAAGATTCCCCATTAAAAATGTGTCACAGAGACGGAAACCCATAAATGTATCCTCAGCATTCAGAATTAGAACGCCTCCAAAACTAACTGTCCTTGACTACTTAAAAAGGAAAACATAAAAGGCAGCGCATGTCAAGACACACATTCCCCAGCAAAGTGAAAATTCCTGCCTCTTATCTTTTTGATTTGGCACTTAGGGATTTTTGTCTTCATCTTTTCTCTTCAAACATCAAGTGCCAAAGTCATTTACATGTGCTAGGGGCAACCAGAGTTAAAACACAGACATACAACGTACTACTGTATAGAGGCAGCCTAGTGAAGTAAATGAGGAAGTTGTAAGGGATGAGTAAAGTAAGGAAACAGAGGAAGAGTAAAATGAAGGGAGAGAGAAAAGGGAGGGAGGAGGAGGAGGAGGAGAATGTGAGAAATGAGGACGGTAGGGGGTTAGACCAGTGAAACACAGAGAGGGTAATTCAATTTGACTAAAACTCTCTGTCGCTTCATACAACTGGGGGATTGGCCTAACCACCAAAATGAATTAAAATTCATGAACTATTGAAGAGTGAGCTGCCAGTAGAATGTAGAGAGCATGATACAGTTTTAAAGCAGGATATTATTTTTTTTTCTAATTACAAATAAATGAAGCTATTAGTTTACCTTAAATTAAAAGCAGAAGGGCTCCCACAGAGATATCTGATCCCATGTGTAACTCATTTAAGACTGATTTGGGCCCCCATTGAGCTGGCAGGCGAACTAGCATTAGAGTAGCAGAGCATCTCAACTGCATGGTATTGTCTAACTCCTGCTGGCTCTTTGCCCTTTCTTTAGCTTGAAAACACCGATGTTCATGTGCTTGAAAACCATATCCACACGGTACAATTAGGTAATAAAAAAGCCAAATTTCTCTGGTACGTTAAAGTTTCTATTCTGCAGTTTGTAATCTTATACAGATTCATGAACGTCTTGAGTCTGGCGTGGGAGGAACACACGCAATTACCAACAATGGTAATTCTTCCCAAACCAGACGAATCACAAGAAAATCCTGTGTTTTACTTTTATCCATCCACAATATAAATAACTAATTTATCAATTGTGCTTAAAGAGGCACACAATGGGCAGAACAGAGAACATTGTGTAGCTGGGATAATCCCCCGGAATCCTGACGTTGCCTTGAGGGGAATAGTGGGAGCAAGAAGCAGATCCTATTCGCTCCCTCTCTGTCTCTCTATCTATCTTTCTCAGGATACATAGTCACTATCGCAGCACCTGATCAGCCCTGTTTAGTTATGTTGCATTGTGTTCTTTGATATTCCAGTTAATCCATCAAGTGAAGAGATTTAGCCCAAGATTAGAGTGTTTCAGTGAACTTTAGATGATGCACTACTCGTGTCTGTAGCCCTTAGGCATTTCTTTCTTGATGCACTTTATGTCCATTTGTATTTACTGTATGTGTGTGAGTTGGTCTGTGTGTGTGTTGTTAAGGAAGGTGGTGGCTGTCTTCGTCTCATGTGTGGGCGTCTTTGACTGTTACAAGATAGTGAGAGCATTGCCATCAATGGTCTGACAGTCCCACAGCTTCCCTCAAGCTACTCAGCAGCTCCTGGAGGCAGTTTGAATTCTAAACATGAATGACAAAGCTTAGACACAATCCCAGAGAGATTCATCTTCCATAATGTAAGTTAAACAAAAACACATCTGTACTCATCAGGAGAAATATTAGCTCCACGACTCCTGATTCCCTGTTTAGATGAAATGGAGCCCTGATTGCAGGTTCGGGCCGGAGCCAAAGAGCAAACAGGGAGTTGTGAGGATTAGTTCATCTGTGGTCTGGGTAGTGAACCTATTGACTTGATCTATAGGCAGAACTCCAACAAATAGACCACAGACGTGTAATTGTACCTTAGGATTGCCCAAGCCCGTCTTACAAGTTTATTATGCATGTTTAAGCCAAGGTGAGGTGTGTTGCATGGCAACAAAGCAAACAAGCCAGCTTATATTTGGATAACATCTGTTTTCAGTTCATAAATTCTATCAGTGGGAATATGTGCAATTACTTGAGCCAATCACATGCAAAAGCTTTTTCAGTGCGGCTCCTTGAGTGCTGTCACTAGTTATTACATTGTGTGCTGTTTAGCAAAAGTGCATTTGCAGTTTGAAGAGCATCCCCAGATATTAGTGGCATCTAATTGCATTACCTGGAGGAGACTGATGGCGCCAGTTAAAACGGCTGGCCCCGGTTCAGGCTGTGTTGAAGGCAAGTGCTTCTTTACAGGTTATAAGTCATGTTTCTGACTGGAATCTTTTGTCGACTAAGTGATTTTCTGACAGCTTTAAGCTTCCACTTGCCTCACCAAATACCCCTATTCCCTAAGCAATCGTACATCTTACCATTAATCCACTTTCATCCATGTGAAGCTAAAACAATGACAGACTGATAATGGCAGCTAATGCAGCCAAATTTTGATTGCACAAGTCAGATTTTTTCCCATTAACTTGTTCTGAATTGATTCATACATCCATGCTTGTTTACCTAGCTATTGTGTAAAATATCCCAGCAGTGTAATCCATATTCAAGTAGGCCAGCTGTGAGGCTCACTGCAGCACTTTAAGCCCAGAAAAAGCCAGATTTCATTTTTAGTCTTTCATCATTTGATTGCTCCTAAATAACCACTGATCAAATCTTTACTTCACTTCAACAGTCTATTACACTACTAACTTTTTCTGCTTAATGGACAGAAATCTCCATATAGCTCCTGTTTGCCAAGGTTACAAAAATGCCGCTTTAAAATGAACAGTGTCCATAGGAATAAGAAAAGTCATCTCATGGGCAGCTCAGCATCATTTTCCAGAAGCCACAGGCAAATCTTGATGGCTGAGAAGACAATAAGGTGAAAACTGCCAAGTGACCCTCACAGGATATGTCTGTAGCACCTTCTGTCATCCTCTTCTAGATTTAGTAGGCACTGGAGGGGTTTTTACCTCACAGTCCTCATGTACTCCAGTGGGACTCTCATCTTGGGAATAGCATGCCAGTTTTATTGAGCAGGGAGTGGCAGTAGAAAGAGACAAAGAGACGAGGGCCCTCAGAGACACCTAGATGTTTTCCATATTAAACTGCAGGGAGAGAGGCTTAACATCTCACTGCTGAAATGACTTTCATTTTCAGTATAAAAATTCCAGAAAACATAGTATAATTATGCTCTGGTTTGGTGTGAAATTTTATTCTACTTTTGCTATCTCTGCCCCCCCACATTCCTTTCTCCTCTTCCACCCTCCCTTTTTCCCCCTACCTGCTCCCTTGCACCAGTATCCTTCTTACAAATTCCCCAACCTATAACTCCTCCTTTTTTCTGCCTCACTTCCTACAGAGAGTAAAATGTCTATGGGCATTTATAGTCACATTAATATAAGCAAAGGATGTGGGGTAATAAATCGCTTTCTTTCTCCCAATGAGCCATAAGAAGTGGTGATAAAAACAACTTTTCTGTTGTTGTGCGCTTTTGCCTCATGAAGTGAAAAAAGTCAGTGTTTGAAGTTCAGATTAGTCTTCAGGGAGTCCCACCTATTGGGACTGTTAACCTTTAGCCATTCAGCTATAAAGCAAGTGGGTTCCATTAAAATACATAATGCATGAAGTGCCGAGATTGCATGCCATTGATCAGCACTTGAATAAATTGAGTTGAAATCCTATTAACATAACCAGTTACACATAAAGTGAGATGAATAAAGTGTAGTATAATACCTGCAAAAAATAGCTACCATCAGCCACAGTTTTGTGATGGTTGAAGCGGTCGGGCTAACTGAAGGCAATTTAGAAATAAACAGTAATGAACTATAATTCCAGCTATTTGTGCAATGAGTTGTTCCCTGCTTTACCTTTTGTTGTCTCTCTACTGTCATTTTACCCACCCTTCTCCTTTTTTTACCACAACAAATATTAATGAGGGTTAAAAATGTTTTCATATACTGTACATTTGGATATCAAACACCCTCCAGCCCTGTGTGATCCTCAGCCTCTTGTTGTGACTTCGTCTTCGATTTAATACCTTTTACTTTCTGTCAAAGTAGAAATTCAGAACATTGTGTTTTTTGTTGTTGATTAGTTATTTGTCCTTTTGGCTAAGTGTGAAAGGTTGCTATGAGAGACAGATAAGAGCTGTTTGTGGCCTCCAAGGCAGCATGCTGACTCATGGCGCCTGTCTGCTTCAGTGTGCCCCCCCCCCCCTCCCAAGGCACACACACACACACACACACACACCCAACAACCACACTCCAGTCATCAGCATAAAGCATGTGCATGTTCCCCCTTTTAAAGCAATTAAGAGCTCCCCTGTCATCTTTACAGGTAGCCTCCATCTCCTTAAATGCCTTCGTGCAGCTGTCATAAGTCTTTGTGGGACTAACGTGCTATACCATTTTTTAAAAATGTTTTTTCTGTCTCTAACTCCCACTCCTCCTTGTATCAGGAATAATTAGGGCAATTAATTCAGGTGGATACCCAGTACAACATATGTGTTTTCAGATTAGGCGCAGAGGAAGCTCTGTCACCCGACCCCGTGCAGACTGGGAGATGACCCAAATTAAAGCATGTTTCCTCACTACCCATCACCCCCCTCTTCTTCCTCAGACACTCCCCCTCCCCAAACCCATATACCCCCACTTCTGATGCCGTGCCAGCCTCCCCACAACAATGCCAGAGAACGCCTGCCAATGGCAGCAGCTCCTTAATGAAATAGTAATTGTGACTGTGACTTGCATGCATCACTTGCTTTCCTGTCCTGTTCTGTTTCATTGCACAACACAGAGAGAAGTCTGCTGAGTTCCAGCTCTGTAATTTCATTAATGTTCAGTGTCACACCTCTGCGTATAGTTTGTTTTCATCACAGCTTTACATTAGCTGTGATTGCTCTACCAAGTCTGTTGCCTTATTGTGCAAAGTCTCAATATAGAGAGACACGTTATGTACAGTATGCTATATGTACCTGTAGAATTTCATTTGTTCGAGTTACATCCAGTGAGTGAGCTGCATGAATTACACTGAATTTTCCCTTAAGAAGATGCGCAATGAGGTTTTTTTTGTGTGGTGGCAGTAACAGCTCTTCAGAGACACAAGAGTGCAGAATATTTAGGATCAATATATCATTTATTTCACTGGGAGTCTATAATGGGCCTGCAATCGTATGCTCCATTACTGGACACAAGGGTCTAGACTGCTGACCAATCCCATCTAATGAAAACAAATGTACTGGCAGGCTGAAGAAAAGAAATACACTGCACCACAGTTCACGTTCCAGTGTCATTTGCTATGAGGATTGTGGCCCCAGTTTATGCAGAAAGGCAAAGCTTAACAACTCAAGTGTGTCATTATGTGTGGGCAGGGAGAGGCAAAGCCAGAAAGTGTCCTAATAACAGACTTCTGTTGAAACTGAAAACCAGATTGCAGTCATTTCACAGTCACATAAAATTTAGCACAAATTTATTATGATTAATCATGCTTATGAAAAAAGAAAAACTATCTATCTATCTATCTATCTATCTATCTATCTATCTATCTATCTATCTATCTATCTATCTATCTATCTATCTATCTATCTATCTCCCCCTCTCTCTCTCTCTCTCTCTCTCTCTCTCTATCTATCTATCTATCTATCTCTCACTCTCTCTTCCTCTCCCTCTCTCTCTCTCTCTCTCTATCTATCTGTCTATCTCTCTCCCTCTCTCTATCTATCTCTCTTTCTCTCTCTCTCTCTCTCTCTCTGTGTCTATCTATCTACCTCAAATTATTGAAGCATTAAAAATTCTGGATATCACGGTGAGATGTTTCAGTGGTACTGGATCTTTTATAGCTCTTTCATCAGAGCACAAATGACATCAGGACTATTATTTCCAAAGTGCCCGTGCTGATCTAACATCAGTTTTAGCTTTAGATCATGCCAAAAATGGAAGAAAAACAGGGACATATTTAGTGATCCCAGATCAGCACACCTCCTCTGAGAGGAGTTTGATGAGCGCAGCTCCAGATTAGATTAGAGGCCTCGCACTGATGAATGTAATCCATCATCTTGTAAGCAGCAGAAATTTATGACAATTTAGTTTCACTAACTCTGTCACAAGCCCTTAGCTTTTAGTTTTCAGAGTTGCATAACTACAAACAGAATGAAGAAGTACAGATGAAGGCCCATGAGGAGCCATGTTTCATGAAACTTGGGGGATTTTGATTTGTGACCATGACAGAGATTGAAAATTTGTTGTCTTCTATTTTGAAAGTTGTTTTTTCTATTTCCTGCTTCTTGTTTCTTTGTTTCACCTTTTGCCTTTCCACTGCAGGCAAAACAAAATGTGTGGCGGTTCCATTTCATCAACTAAACTTGGAGATAAAACACACATAAAACTGAATGTTTTGTGGATGTTTTACCACTTTATTCCAGTTTGTGAGATGACAACTTCTTTGAACTTGATTTTTATTTTTTTCCCTCATGGTGCAGCTACCATGCAGCCCATGAAGTTAAGTCTTCTCACTGGGCACCGAGGGAATGAGCTGATCAGCCTCTCAACAAAAATCTTTTGTTTTTGTTGTTCATGTCATATTTCTGTCAGGTGTGGCAGCTCATCAAGCTGAAATAATGAGGCCATGTTCCCTGATTAGTGACAAAAGTCTTTACATATTTATGTAATGATAAACTGTTACTTTTGTCAAATACTTATTTGTCACTTTATTATTTCACCCAAGATCCCATCTCCATTTCTCTGTACTGTTTACATTCAGACTGCACAGTGAAGTGTAGCTATATATTTACAGAAACTTCTGATGCTAACATCGGCTCAAAACTTTGAGTTATCACAAAAAATGGTTATGCATATGATAAAGCTTGAAACGATAAATTCAGCAAACCAGTTCATAAGTGGGCGTGTTAATTTAATTGAGGCAGAATCTGCTGGGTGACATGATAGAGGGATGTGGGTGGGGAGTTTAAGCTGGTAATGAGTTTAAATGTTTATGCTTTTTTGGTTTTATAATTCCTAATACCCATTAAGTGACATGAAATGAAATTTGACAGAGAAACAACAATTTAAGAGTATCAGTCTTTCTTCCCCCTGCACTGTAATTATGGCATATACTGTGTGTGTATATATATATATATATATATATATATATATATATATATATATATATATATACAGTATAAATATAACACCATGCCATGAAGCATAATTATGGTTCATAATAGGATGTTTAGAGTTGGACTGAGTGCAAACAGTGAGTAATGTTGGTTGGTGTTGTGTCAGACATATCACGTAACAGTGTGATAAGAAAAGCCACATACTCATTCAAGTGCCTCAAAAAATAAAGTGCAGCTTTTGGATGAACTCTTTGTGTGCTGCCTGCACCGACAACAGCTTGACAGTTGGTTTCAAAGAACGTCTCAGCACCTGAAGGGAGGTGTGCAAGGAAGGAGAGAATCACAAAAGTGGTTCAGTCATGCACATCACATCGTTCTTGTTTTTATTAATCCCTACTGTATATCTCTGCAGCACTTAAAACACACTTTTGCTAGCACCCCCTAACTCACATCAAAGTCAACACTTGTTTGTTGTGTCATCTTTAGAAATAGACACTTGCCCAAATAAATGACAGTAGCATTTCTTATTATGGAAACAGGCAGGTCGGAGTCTGCATTGTTCTCAGGGTAGTACTGGTTTCCAATCAGGTTACAGGTGGTGGGGAAGTGATGGAGTCAGTACATGAGATTATCCCATTTTTTATTATTATATTATATATTATATTTTCCTGACCTAAAGCTGAAATCATGTAGTTCAAAGCAGGTCTGACAGTTGAGCTCTGACCAACTCTGCTCCAATAGAATTAAAGCAGCTGATTGCATCTGAATGATAAGTGAACCAGGCCTTTCCAGTCCATTCACGTTTGTTTAGTCACACTGTACACATTGTTTAAGCAACTGTCTGAACCACTTTCCTTTTCATCTTACAAGGCAGTGCAGAGGTGAATTTTTATGTAATTTAAATATGTGCCACCTCCTGTTTCAATAATAGTTGATGTGAATCATATCCCTCCAGTTTGGTGCACATGTCACATTAAAACTTAATTAACTCTCCATCCACCACTATGAAGAGCGTGATGTGAGTGGAATTCCAAAAACGCACCGTAGGGAGAGCTTCGCAGAGCGCACCATGCTAAAATCACACTAATTTAAATAATTGACATTATACATGCTGTGTTGAATAAATAATTAAATAAATAAATAACACCTCCGGATCATAGCTTGGGTTTCTCATTAGAAGGCAAGCTGTGCAACTCCGTGCTCAGGAACGAAAGTCAAATGAAGCAATTGCAATAATTACAGCAGCAAGGAAGACTGTGTGTGCACCTTGGGAGGGGTGGGGGCTTAAAGGAAGGCAATGAGGAGGGAGGCGCTGACTGTCTACAGGTGCCTCTGATTAAGGGTAATCTGGGCAGCCCTCCCCTTTCTTATCTCTGCAACGAGCCCTGCCGCCTCTGAGTGCCTGGAGCTCTGTGGCTGCCTGCCGTAATGAGCTCCACAGCCAAACAGTGGATGCCCTGCAGGACAGTCCCTACAGAGACATAATGAGCACTCCAGTGTACCAATTCATGCTCCCCACCAAGGGGTCCCCCAAGCCTGCTGCCCCTCAGACATGGGTGGGCACAGTTTGTTTGCCAGACCTTCTACAACCACCATCCACTTGATATCCCTCTTTGAGGTAATGGCATCTCCTTTGGGTTCAGTGTGAAGTCTCTGCGTATGTGGTAGGAGGGATGGCCCAGAGCCCAAGCTTGGCATCAATCACTTTACATTGAGAGTGAGACGAAAGGCAGAGGCGGCGATAGGAATTGAGTTGCAGCAAAGATAGGGGGAGGCACAGGATGCTGGGATGGAGTGCCGGGTGAAGACTGAGGACAGATGAAGTAGCCGAGGATGGAAAAAGGTAAATGATGGAAGAGGGATGGAGAGGGTGAGGTAACTGACAGATGGAGTGAGTGTGGGAGAAGGAACGAAAGATAAATTGTACAATGAGGGAGCTGTACAGTTAGATGGGAGAGAGAGAGAGCGGAGAGGAGAAAGAGAGAGAGGAGTATCTGGGTATAATGAGGTCTATGGAGGAGTGTGGGTAATGAGAGGGGGGAGAGTGTCAGAGTCCAAGGTGAAGGAGAGAGAGAGAGAGAGAGAGAGACAGAGAGAGGCTCTTTTGCCAAACAGCGGTCCCTCTGTTGGTGCTGGGGTGGATCTGTGTGTTTAAGAAACTGCACTGCTGTGCTTTTGCTCTCTTAAACAACCAGGAGGTGGGTGAGAGGATCGACGGCCTGACCACGGAGCAAGGCTTTGAAGCTGCCTCATGCTGAGAGAAACTGTATTGGATTTAGAAATACTGCCTTTCAAAAGGAAAAATGGTTAGAGAAACCGAGAGAACGAAAGACAAAAAGAAACAGAAAACAGAAAAAGAATATCAAAAAGAAAACACACATAAACTTGACATGAGCTTTTTCTCATCTATATTTATCCCTGTTTGAAAGATTAGCATAACAATTAACATTTTCCATGAGCCTTTAAGCAGATAGCAAGATGGTAATCATGAACATGGTGTGGCATTCATTAGGATTATTCACCATCATTAATTGTGGTCATGAACAGTTTTCATGGTTAGGAACGATTCCATCTGTTTCTCAGATTGGTCGTCTTTTGCATTAGAAAGAGAAAATATCAAGCAGCATGTCTTCAGTCGCATGCTTGCCTGTGTTTCACACTCGTGGATGGGTTTCTTTGTATGAACGCCTGTGTGTGTGTGTTCTTAAACTCTTGTGAAGTTCATGGGTAAAAAGGCACTCATCATCTTTCATCTATGCTGCATTTATTGTACACTAGCTCTGCAGCAGCTGGTGCTGCCTTTTTTTTTTGTCTGTTTTCTCCAAAATGTTGTAAACTTGGTGTTTTGAAACTAAAATCTCGTGCTTCTTCAGTGGCAGGTAGTCAGATCACTATTGGCATCTGAAGAGAATACATTTTCATTTTTTGAAGAAATACCCTTGGGGATAGAGTAAGAGTGCAGCATTTATACTTGTACACAATAGATACAGTAAAATGAGAAACTTTTTGCACTAGCCTACAATAGCTACATCTGTGTCAGAGAGGATTAGCATGGTGGTTAGGATTGGACAGTGTGTCTTATTTTAATTGCTGCCATGTTTTTTAAATAACTTCCCCATCGCTCTTCTTCTTGAATAGGACCTATGCGGGGCCAAAAACTGTCTTTTCAGAAAATGGTTCCATCTGGGAATAAGGATTACATTATTATTATTATTATCTTGTGAGGGATTATGGATTTGTCTCAACCAGTGATTGTTGCCCTGCAAAATACAAGTAAATCACAACACGGTGTTACAAAGTCAATTGTTCAGATCCTGAAAATGTGCAAAAAAACAGACACTGAATCCTGAAAAGGAAGGAAAGGTCTATATCCTCTGAACAAGGCCAACGTGCTGTTGTAATGACAGCATGTCATACAATTGAGGTTTGAAAAACCTGAGTGTTAGAGCGAC
Source organism: Trachinotus anak (assembly GCF_046630095.1). Classification (NCBI taxonomy): domain Eukaryota; kingdom Metazoa; phylum Chordata; class Actinopteri; order Carangiformes; family Carangidae; genus Trachinotus; species Trachinotus anak. The sequence continues at coordinate 340,044 of NW_027273872.1, read as the reverse complement.
GTCTGGCAGCAGAGTTCAGCTCCTGCTCCACTAACACTTTTCTAAAGAAGATAATGAAATTCAAAACTGCATTTGGGTTCAGTTTTTCTATATCTGTGTCACATATGAGTTCATCTGTCATATAGAATAGATAAATTAATTCAGGAAGATGGAAGCTGGCCACAAAGAAGCTTTCTGACATTTGGTTTCTGCCTCCATCCTTTATTATTGCATGTTCCATCAGTACCTGTTCTTCCCCTGTTGTGAACATGTGAAAAGCACTCACACAGAAAGAGGAATATGTATAAATATTAACACGCTGTCGACCAAGGATGAAGAACAATGTTCAGTTTCTGTTGTAAAACTGGTATCATTACTTACTTTCACATGTCACTTGGCTTCAGTGCAATATAAACAGAGAGGAGACCATAACAAAGCACTGCCCACAGCCACAATTGACCTTTGGGGTTCTGATCCCTTAATGTGTTTCTCTGTGTTGGCGCTGATAAAGCCTTCCTTCGCCTCTGTCCAAATCTATGAAGCTTTTTCCAAAGATGCTGGTAATGCAGAGTGAGAGACACAGATATCCTCCCCTTCCACGGTCATAACTCCTGCCTCTGCTATCAATAGTCCTAATAGGTGTTTAGACGGCCTTGTATGTGCCTCTATTTGGTAGCTGATGGTTTGGCATCTCTTGTAAATTTGTAACATTGTATATCTGTATAATGCATGTGTGTCCACCTGAAACAGAAACAGCAGAAAACCTAAATCCACTGGTGATCATAACAGCCCTGCTGCTGTCAGAATCAAGTGGGGATTGACGGGACAGCCCGAAGAGCTGCTGGTGACAGATTGATCCCTGTTAAACAAAAGTTTTTGACCATGTCTAAAAGACAGTATTTCTTTCTAAATCACTGCACCAATTGCTTTTTTACAAGCCTCATACCACTCCTTCACTTTGAATTTACTTCCCTTACAACATTTCCAAACTCCAGTTGTGCTATACAAAGACATGTTGTTGTCAGACCATGCTGCCGCTGTGTTTCTTTAAAGTGAAACCTTTAGCTGTATTGAATCGAAGTCCAAAAAAAAAAAAAAAAAAAAAAACTTTGTAGTATTAGACTATTTCTGACTTTGGTACCCCCCCCCAGTGGCAATTTGTGCTACACAGCCCAAAAATAAATAAATAAAATTATGATTCACTGGCTGTGCTACTGTAGAATATGTGATGTGTGCTAGGTTACAGGTGTAGATGTTCTCATCCTGGCAGACTGTGAGCTATTTGTTAAAACAAGTTCAAATGATGAGAACATTTATATGTGTGTGTGTGTGCACGCTTTAATTGCATGGTGACTGATTTAAAAAGAAACAGGAGAGCATGTGAATGATGTACTTTGAGTTAGCTGGTATTATGTTCATTACTATTGACTGAGAAATGGGAAGTCGGCATGGGGACGATGAGGTTCAGTCCTGGTTGGGCTGCAGAGAATGTAACAGCTGAGTTTAAATAACTGGTATATGAAATATCCTACTTCAGATATAAATGTCAAGAGAACATATTGGACTTAACAGGTAATTATATTTTTTGGAGAAATTAGATTTCAGAAAATGAGTACCCATCAAACCAATGAATCCACACTGGTTAATACATCCTCAAAATGGTGAAATGCAATTTAAAAAGACATGTAGATTAAATGTTACAGTTTGTAATGTTCACGTTTTTACCCAGTTTTGTCATTTCATAATTTCTGGTTATTTTTTATTGGTTTATTTGATTTTTCATGCGACATAATGGTGTGATTTGAGTGAAATAAGGTACATCAAGACTTTTCATATAAAAGAAAAAGAAACAAATAGCAAGATAAATGAACACAAACTTTAAAATTCACAGCCATCAATCTAACCCAGATAATTTAGCTTAAATATGCCTTAATTGCATTCTTTTTCTCAGGAAGAGCTTTGGGATTCATAATATTAGTTACCCCCTGTCTTACCCTATGCCTTTTACACTGGGCTTCAGCAGCCGACTGCTGCTTGGCCAGAATTACTCTCCACTGAGGTTTGACGCAACCAATGAGATTATTTCTGCTTGCATAGCAGCTCTGTCTCTGAAAAATGTTTGTATAGCTAAAACCCCAATCTGCCTACACGTCCTGGTTCATGTGTGGCCATAACTCCCCAGACTGGGAGTTTGGTTGAGGCCTCTCTGCCTGCTCGTAGCATGGAACACATGCCTGGTACAACCGGTGCCATGGGAGGAATGGCACACAGCTGGTTTGATTGGGCTTCGGCCTTAATCGCCCATGTCTGTGCCATCAGCGCTCAAGGAGCAGTCACATACATGTTAACTGTGCTCATACAAGGGAAACTGATTGGAGCCTTCCAAATTCATTCCCAATCAAATCCCGCATCACGCTCAGACAGATAAAAGGCTGGTGTTGCTTTGTGAGATGGGTATCAGTGTCTAACGAGAATGCTCGGGCTAGGCATTCAACGAGCTACTTCAAGTCTCAATTCTGAGACAAATGAAGGGGTCTGTTTTCAGAGGGCTGATTGTTGGGTGCAGAATGGTGGCTGACAGTCTATGTGCTAAAGATAAATACATCTGCTCCTGTGCGAATGCATTAGCCATGCATAGTTTAATCCTAAACTACAAAAGGCTGCAACATACAAACAGAGGGGTCTGAAAGGTCGATGTCGAGCACCTCTGCTGAGAGGAGGCTAGTGTCTTCTCTGTAATTTGACAAACAGAAGATGATTAGCATACATTTGCCAGATTTACTTTCAAACAGTGTTGCGCTCTCTTGTTCCTCAGATGTCCTGTTTAGCATCACCTAGACAGCAGCTACTAAGATATTCATCATCCTGACTCCTTTCATCAGAAAGGCAGTGAAATGTCAAGTCAAAGAGTGGATTTGCTAATGCACAGCACATGTGTCGGGTAATTTAACTTCATAAGATGGTATTTACTTTCATTTTTATCAAAGTAAAGTTTTGCCTGACCATGAGAAGCAGTCAGTAACAATATGCAGCTAAAGTACTTTTGAATACACTTAGTGCTCTGCTCACCCAAGTAGAGAGAGAACTGCAGTAGTAAATTGGTTGACGGTTGCTGATAAGCTCAACAGCTAAGTGGCATCCAAGCAATGGAATGAGCATTAATGGTTGTTTAAAACAGGAATAATGAAGTGACGACGACAGTGTTGTGTTCCCACTTGCTCTTGAGAGGAACGTCTGTCTGTGGAGGAGAATGGTGACCAGACAATTGGTACTGTAGGTCATCAGAACTTAGCCAATACTATCATTGTGAACCAAAAAAAGAAAAAAAAAACTTAGCCTCATTTCAGGATAATTGTGTCTTTATATAAAAAAGCAGCTTCACACACTCGTGCATGCACACGCCGATATATTCAGTCATGCACAAATACAAAGATTTGAATACACACACACACATACACACACACACGCACACACACACACACACACACACACACAGACCTCTCTTAATCTTCCTAACACACACACATGCATGCTCATGCACACTTGAGCACAAAATACACAAACAAGCACAAATGCAGTGCACAAACACAAAGCAAATGTCCTCACAAAGTAGATGAGCTCCATTCTGTGTCGAATTGAAAGCATCTGCAAAGCCAGTTCCTCTCGGCCGTGGAGGCGTGCATCAGCCGGCAGAAGCGCCTGCTTGGTGTCCCAGGGTGGCTCGCGGAACACTTGGCCTGCTCCCTAGCCACTGCCTGGATCAGAGAGGCCCACTGCTATCATCCAGGCGCTGGCAGCAGTGAAGCTAGGCTTAGAATGACAAATTGGTTTGAGGGAGTGAGTGACGAGAGCAGGCCAAGAAATATACTTTGAAGAGAGAAATGCATTCCGGGTTGTGACAAACACTACATTATATGGTCAAGTGTACAAGTCTGACTCCTGCCATGTGGATTGAGCTGCATCCCAAAGACACTTAAATGAGGCAAGGCTCTCTCATCAAGACAATGCAAAAGTATTTATCTTAGAAAGTCACCCAAAATATTACTGGATTAGAGAGCTTTTCAGTGCGCAGTCTCTCGTCTCGTGGCCTCAATTTGTATCAAACTGCCCCTCCTCTCAAACTATCTGAGTGACAATGATTTAGCCATGTTTGCCTACTAGCTCGTGTTTTTGACACTGACAGTGTTGCAATATTCACTAATTTCTAATCACACATGTAATTATATCCAACTTAATCCAAGGAGACCTCTCTCCTCGCAAATCAGGAAATTTACATAACTCATTTAAGGCAATTACAGAAATAGTCATGAAAAAAAAATCATGTTGTTTTATAATATTAAACTAATACTATGATTTTCACTGATGAAGCCTTGATTCAGAATATTTTAACCAAATTCACTTTTTCAACAAATCAAATCACCACCTGTGGTGTAAACCAGATGATTATCCTAAAATAATCTGTTTACTGTATTAAACAGACGAAAAACACCAGGAAATGCTGTGTTTGTTTAGTATGGAGGCAGACTTTAAAATTCAGCGAGAGTTTACACAAGGTGTAGACATTTTGTCAGAGGTCAAATATAAAAAAAAATAAATCAACACCCTTTCTCACCTGAAGGTCATGCACATTGGGTTGAAAGAGCAAATCATGAAACTAAAGGAAAATAGAATTCTTTTAAGATGTCATGGGCACAGCATTGATATGTAAACCTTTGTCGAGCGACTAAATATGTGTGGTGGTACACAGCAGCTCTATTATATTCTTATTGAAATATTGTACATTCTTTTTTGTTACTTTCTGTATCGTATTGTACATATTGTAAGTTATGCTGCTGCTGCAACGCAACAATTTCCCAGTTTGGGATCATTAAAGTACTTTGATTTGATTTGATTTGATTTTAAACAGCCTCAGCCTGTGAAATGTTGTTCTTGTCTCTCTTTCTGTAGGTCTCAGGTTTCTGAAAACAAAATCTTAGTAGTTGTACAGGCAATAAAAACAATATTAAGCTTCCTCGACATATTTTAGATTATCATAAATCCACATCATATGAAATCCTGTTCTCGTTAATCCACAGTCATATTGCACTTGTCAAAACAATCCAAGCTACCAGAGATTGTTCAGAATCACAGCAAAAGAAAAAAAGGAAACATAAATCTCTAGTGAATGAGGATATTTGGACAGTGGATAGTGACTGGCTGCTGGGAACCAGTCTTACCAGAGAGGAAAAAGATGTATGGGATATTTTTCATAAAACATATGTAAACATGCAATAATTAATAATATCAAATACAACATAGCATCAATAGTTTTGATTTGATTTGGGTGTAGAATATTAAAATCCAACAACTATACAAAGCATTACCACATTTTTCTGTCATGATCATTTGGAGAACTGACTGATTTACTGAGAATGTGCTCCTGCTGTATTAAGGGTGAGTTTGTTGTAAACACAGCAGCTTTGTAAAATTGTAATTACAATGTTTTTCTGCAGGCTGTTGGCACCTTGGTCAAAGGCAAGCTCCTGTGTGCCTCTAGGACTCCCTCTCATGTAAATTAGGCCCTCTCTTCTTGCCAAAGCAATCATGACATTGCATTGGTGCAATACTAGGTCTGCAAATAAGCCATGTCAGAGGCACACACACATACAAGACACCGGATGTAACCCTCTCAAATTCCCTCTCTCAGCAAACTGCAGAGCCCTACCAGTTGGCATGTCTAGAATTTGGATTGAAGTTGTAGAGTATTTTACTTTTGTTGTCAAATTGCTTTGCAAATGAGGCCCACCCTGGCACTGTTTCAAAGAGCTTGTGCTATATGTGCAGCTTCCTTCAGGCACCAGTTTTTGAACCTCCATTACTCTGTATGCATATGCACAGTGGTGCACTAAGCTCACATGGAAGTCTGGATAAACATGCCAAAATGGGAGTGAGATGGAAGGCAGCGTGCTTATGTCTTGTCAGCTTGTCTGTATGTTGTTTCAGTGTTCCTCAGCTTGACTGACGTGGTTTATCTAATAACATGGCAGGTAGACAGTATGAAAGCCTTGTAGGTTTCTACCCATTAAAATGATATTCAATCATTTTTTGATGGGCTTTTCTTGCCTGAAACCACGCCTTATAATGATGCAAGGTTCAAGTGCCATTCACATTGAAATGTTGGTTGAAGCCACATCAGAATAATTGTTTTGATATGTCCTGTTTTTGTCTTGGCTATGACAATAATAGGGGGTGATCGCACAATGAGAATAAAGAACATTTGTTGAGGTATATTGACTAAATTTGAGCCACGGCTCCCCTGGCACACAATTACAGGGTTTTAGTCTGGGCATCATAGAAAAGGCATTGCTTTCCTTCCAATACAAGAGTTGCACATATTGCATGTCCCTTTGATTGCATGTCCAAGTCATCCACTAAATAATAATATTGTGGGGATTGAAACACTGCAAAATAGCCCAAGGCTCAGAAATTGCTAATGAACAGCAGCAGGGTGCAGTTGGGGGTGCAGTAGGGGGTTGAAGCATCTGAAACCTTATTTCCTGTTTCAAAGGCAAATAATCTATGGCTGCTCTCTTTTATACTGAAAACATCTGTGTCATTGCCTCAAAAGGAGCAAAACATTAAATACAGGAGTAGTTCAGAGGGTACTGAGAGAATGTGTACAGGACTTCATGGAAACAATTTTGGGCAAAGATAAATACTCATCGTATTCTTACATGTCATAAACATGCTAATCAAACCTCAACACAAGGCAGATTTATCTTTCATAGCACTTGTTTGTGCAGATTACCTCTGATAAGCAGTGTGAGTATGATCTTCCTCATCACAAGATTACAAATATATGTGTTTTACGCTTGTTACACTCTCTTCTTTCACTGCCTGTCAAGAGCTCTCCTCACACTGCAGAGAACCATCAAGCAAGAGGAAATCCATGGAGAGGGATAGAGACAGAGGGAAAGAAAAAGAGAATATATTTGGTGCTATGATCAAAAACATGGCAGTCACATGATCAAAGGCATTTGATAATCCTTGAACTACATTGCTCCTTTAATCCTAGTGAGAGAACTATATTTTATTTTGGGGGGTGGGGGGGGGGGGGGGGGGGGGGCAACACTGTCAGGGTGGCGAACAGGGTTAGAAAAGCAGTAACTAGGTGCTGGAAATGCAGTTTACTAAATGCAGCATGGCAGTTTTGAGGGAGCCGGAGAAGACAACAGCATAAAGCCTCCTTGTGTGTGGTGAGAATGGAGGCTGAGCTGATGGGACTAGAAACACAAATGTGCCACAAGTCCCTGTCCACTCAGCACTGAATAGTGCTCTTGTTCTTTTCATGGGGCTTGTTGGGGAGGTTGGCTTGTTGAATGTGACCAGACTGCTCTACACTACATCTGTCATATAGAGGAGAGGGCAAGCTATGCAGGGTTTGGGCTAATGTTTCTTTGTCTTGAGCTGCTTCACCAAAACATGTGGTAAGACTTATAATTAAGACTTGGACAATTTGGAGGTTTGAAGTGAGGGTAAGAATTCGTAAGGAATACAAACCTCAGACACAGCAGAAATGATCTTTGCTAAATCAGCATGTCTCCAAGAAATCAGACAAAGAAACATCATGTTTCTCTCTGTTATAAATTTAGTTATATATCGTACCATCATGCTCTCTGGGCCTCATCAAATTACAATAACTACCCCAGGCAACTCTGAAAAGGAAAAACCATCAATATGTAGTGTAATCCAAGGCCCTCTGTTGCAAGTCTTGTCTATAGTGTTTCCCTATCAGATGCAAAATGTCCCAGACCAAAGGTGAGTGGAAAAAAGACAGTTGTTTTTTCTCCTGCTTACACCATCATCATCATCACATTTGTGTCTCCTGTAAGAGCATAGAGTGTGAGTTATTGCTCATAAAGCTGCATTGCTGCCACACTAATGAAAAATGTATGATTGATAATTACCTTTTACATGTGTGAGTTAGACTGGAGTAGTGTGGCAAAGGGACATGACATAAATGCAATGTGATGTTTTGTTCTGCTCAAAGAATAAAATGAAAATGTAATGAAAAAAAACTACTGAAAAATAAAAATAAATAAAAGCACAGTGATTATAGCCAGGGGAGATCTTTCTATGTGTTTGTGTTTGTGTGTCCAAGAAAGGGAAAAAGATTTAGATTATCTACGGTTGGTATCAAGCTTGAACAGGCCCCTTTATTTATATGAGCTAAAGCACTGAATACAAGCAGCTTTTTAGCAACACATTTGAGAATATTGCTTCTTCCACATTGTTTGTTCTTTCAAATTAAAGCAGTTGTTGATTATGAAACAAACATACTGTTGTTTACTCACAATTTTAAACAGACTTAAATAAATCTCTTCAGAAAACATCACATTTCTCAGTAATTTCATTATATTTGGCATCTGATTTTATTCACTGATTCCACACAAGGTTTTGATCTTATCCTTTTGTGTGTATTATCTCTTCAAACTCTTTTAGAGTGACTGGAGGTTGTGAAGTGAATTTAAGATTATACTGGAAATGTTTGGTTTTTTTAAGCTCTCCATTTTCAGGGTTGTCGCTCCCTGAGAACGACAGAATCATCTGCATGGAAACTGTGGGTGATGTTATAATTATCTGGACTGGACTTAAATCAACATTATACTGTAGCAATATACCATTTTAAAAAAATAGAAAAAATGAAATATTATAACCTGTTAATAATATGATGTTATTGTGATGGCAGATGTTTAGCATTGTAGATCTTTTGTTTATCATTTCATCTGGTTGTCTTTTCACCCCCTCTTATCCATGAATCCCAGTTGTTTTTGGTATCCATTTAATTATTATTATTTTTTGAAATTTTCTATAGCTATTAGAATAATATCATTATAATATTGTTGTTGAATTATTTTGCCCATGATAATCGTGTAGTGAAAATCTGATGAAAGCCCTAAATAGGATACAGCCTAGTTAACAGTAATGATATATTAATAAAAAATAGAAACAGTTTTGGAGGCATTGTTTGGAATCAAGGTAACGTTGTTCATGCCATTAACATACATGCATTTTTTTTTGCGTGCGCACGCACACACACACACACACACACACACACACACACACACACACACAAAGATCCATCTACTACTCCTGTCCCCAGAGAAGATAACTCATGTTTATTTGTCACATCAATTAAGATATCATGGCCATCTAGCATTTTCAATCTGAAGGGAAAATTTTATCTACTAATTCCATCATCCCAGAAAGACCCATTTATTCATTCATATTTCATGACGTGGTGTTTATGCTGCAGTGAAAGCCTGGCTCTTTTTTTTTCTCAGTTGCCGTGGACAGTGAGGTGTCCTCCTTCTGTGTTGCAATGAAATATAGATGTTAAGAGTCTGGAGAGTTGAGTGTCTCATCTGTCCTGGTGATACCATAAGGCAGCCATTAATAGTGTCAGGGAGCATCAGACATACCACAGGTACATAATTGGATATGAGGACATAACTGAAAGCACCTGCTTGGAAATCAACAGGGCCTTCCCAGGAGGCAGGCCCTTGGTAGATTCCTACAGATTTTTGCAGAGCCTGTCCACTTCCCCGCTGGGTTTGCCTCAACCATTGCTCCTTTCATTTCTTACTGAGGTCAACTCAAGATGGCTTCTTGTTTTCTTTTTTTACTGTGGCATTGTGAGTATGCAAATACTTTGGATCTTTGCATAATCACGAGCAGCGGGACCATCTGTTGTTGGCTTGTCGACTTACCTTGTGTCTGCTTTTTAATGGTGTTTTCTTGTGTCTGAGTGATGAATTGGTGTATTAACAATGTGATAATCATTTAACCTCAAAAAATGCATTCAGGCGTACATGCAAAAGTCTGAACATATGTTCAGTGAAATTTTCTGACAAAGAGGGATTTATAATCTTTGTGGAGGGAGAGAAAGAAGGAAAAACTGGAAAACAAAACAAAATACATCACTGTGCCCACTCACATGATGTAGGATAAGATAACATTGTCAAGATAAAGATTTAAAATATGACAGTCAACAAAAGCTGTGGTCTTGGATTAGTGGGCAGCAAAGATGTGTTTGTTGATTGAGAGTTGCTTAACCCCTCTAAAACATATTGCAAAAATGCTAATGGCAAGGACCAGGAAATAAGCTGCAACTTCTGTCACTGAAGATTTTCTGGGAGATGCCCTCTACTGAAAACATGTCCCTGATAATGCGTTTTTCTTGTAGAATCCGAGCCAGACGCCGGAGAAGTCTTTTAACTCACCAGCCCCCATTTGTCCTCATAAGGTAAGCTCCAGCTGGCTTTCAGGCAAGGGACAAACATCATTATGGGGAAAAATTGCAGATATTTTAAGCTTTAAATGGTCTTATTAGGTTTTGTTTGCATGTCTATTTACATCGCACATTTGTAAATTAGCTCCATAAAATCCGTCTCATCTCTGATCTCATCTCTGTTCACCATATGCCTTTGACAAGACTCTTTGCCAGAGAACGTGCGTTTCTATCTGTCTGCATTCCATTATGGTTCAACATTCGTTTGACGTGAGGCGAGAAGGGCAGATTTATTCAATGCTAATTAGTCCTGTACATGCAGAGTAAAAGTCATCACTTCACTGTGATGGTCTCAAGTTATCTCCTGAAGTAACTTTCCCCTTCAACTCCTGCTCTGGTGCATGCCTCTTGCAAATGTGATAATGTGCTATGTAGTGAAATTCACACAATTTCAGTTCACTTAGCACCAAACGTGTCAAAATTGCCTGTGTCCTTTTCTGGATGAACGGCCGGTATGGTGGAGAGTGGCTTATTGCAAGAGTGGACCTTGGTAAAAAAGGAGCCCAATGGAGGCAAGCTGTCTGACAGCCTGTCATCAACTGTTCAAAGCCTAACACCGCTCTACATGGCTAATGCACCGCTAGTTGTCTACAATGACTTTGGTGGCACTGAAAGCTGCAGACGCTGGTAGAACAGTAAATAATAATAAAATATGATCCGCTTCCACCCATGTCAATCACAGGAAAATCACAAGCAAGGCAATCGACTTTTGTTTGGAGGTTCGTCAATGAAAAATAACACTGTGTGTCCTTCACTGACCTTTTAGTGGCTTCTGATTAGAAATTCCAGTCTGACACAGTCCAGTACAGGATCGCCTCTCTTCCTATGGCTGTACAGATTACACCTGTCTATGTCTTGTAATTTCTAGCCACCACATTTCTGTTTCATTCTCTCTCTCTCTCTCTGATTTGCTGATTTTACACAGCTGATCAGGGCTGATGTAATGGGGGAACATCGTGGGTTTGCGGATAGTGTTATTCATGTTTTAGCTGTTAGCAGCAGAACATAATCTCCCTCTAGTCAGCCCACATTAGTCTCCATGATCTGCACCAACCCAGTATGTGCAGCGAATGCAATGGGCCAGCTGGGGTAATTTGGTATGTCAGTCAGCTCAGGAGGCTGGTAAAATGAGTAAATGACTGGATATGATTTGTATGAAAAGAATATTCTGATTATGGCTCTCAGAATAGAATATCCTCTGTCTTTTTACACTTCTCTTCATCTGCATTGTGTGCATCCCCCAGACAGATAGTGAAATGAACAGAGGGCTTTTAAACTGACTGCTCTGTGATTATATTAAGAGTGTGAGAGCGAGGAAAGAGAGGGGAGGGAGGAGATCGGGTGCCCAAGCACTAAGTATATATAATTGCTTCTTGACACATTGGCCAAATTCTGCAGTGCCAGGATCTGAGCAAAGATGATTAACGGCTGTCCGAGTGGGTGGGCACTGCAGGTCGTTCAGAGGCCTTTGGTTTCCATAGTGATCTTAGTCTAAAGGCCATATATTGCATACTGAAAAATCCCAGAGGTCCACACATTGTTAAACTACAATTATAACTCACATCGAGAGCATTGTCTGTCCACTGTGAACCCTCTTATTCATCCACCAAGCAGCTTTTCTCTCTTTTCCTTTATTTTCTCATCTTTTTTTTCTTAAATGGTCTCCTCTAGCTGGCGAGAAGATAAAGACTGAAAATCTTGCATTCTGTGAATAATTGATGAGTGTGCTCACCTTAGAGCGTCATTACAGTAAGGCAGTCAGGGTAAGAGGTGAGGGTAAGATCATATTTCTGACATTAGGCTTTAGGCGGTAGAAAATTGTGTCAGTTTTTCACAAGGTTTTTGTCTGGTTATACAGCATGAATAACAGTATCTCATTATAGCACAACAGGAAAGGAATAAAATGTGTGCACATACATATGTGTTTCTGTACATAAACTGTGGAATCCTATTTGTAACACAGGTGGTAAACAGACATTTCTGAAGTATCCTTGTTAGGCACATTTTGTATACTTTGTTAAAAAAAAAACTAAACGTTAAATAGTTGGTTGTGAGCTCTATGCTACTGGAGATAGCTGATGGTGTTTCAGCTAATACAATTGTATGTGTGTAAGAATGTGTGTGTGCATGCATGCATGCATGTGTTTGTGTGACCAGTGCAATCTAGTTAGGTGACAGATGGAGAGGGCAAGGGATGGGGGTGGGGATCAAGCACCTCTGACAGTATGGGGCCTGCACTGCACCCTGTTCCTGCTAGGTCTGAAATTGCTAATGTAAACTAAAACCGTGCCACTGCAGGATGCCATTTCACAACTTTATTTTCCACATAAAATGAGAACGTCTCCAGTGAAATGGCACCTAACAATGTAAAAGTTGAGTGATGAAAATGCTAGACAGGCACCTTGCTGCTTGAAGCAGACTTTATCCTGCAACGTTTCGACTGGAATACAAATGTAAACACACTGATTGCCACAGATAAAATGCTTAAGATCCTGTGTGCAGCAGCATTTTTTAAGCCAAGGAAAGGTCACTGAATAAGCACATCTTAATGATGATTCATTCTGTATAATAAAAGAAAATCCCTCTGGCATCCAAACAAGAGGCTAGTCATGCAGCAATTAAGCTTAGTTAAAGGCATCAAGCAGACTATGGGTGGTTGGTGAGGCATCTTCCTCAACATGTACGTCTACATGCAAGTGCACAGACGCACACATTCATTCACTCAACCCCTCTCACATACACACACACACAATTTATTTGAGGTAAATGTGATCTCAGAAGACAAGCAGCAACAACCCACGGCTCCATCAGGGTGCCTGAGGTTGCATTGGTGGCCATCGTCAAACAAATAATGCTTTGTGACTGAAAAAAAGACAATCCAAAAGGTCATTTGTGACCTCTGGGACCAGTACTGTGCAGCATCTGTCACTAGCATGCACCACATGTCTGTGTCAAATGGCAAAAGGTATGCAGTGCAGCCAGCCTGCCGTGTAATAAAGGCAGTAGGCCTTTACATACATAACATCACTGTCACCGTGGCATCAACAGGGCTCCGCAGTGTCCTGGCTTATCTGCAGAACGTCCAACATGGTGTATTATATACATGAGTGGCTGGATGACTTGAAGGGCTGCTCACAGCGTGGCTAACATTATAAACACTTTTTTAGGTCACACGTATGAATAAATATGATTGGATTCACATTTATAGTAGAAAAATCCTCACTGTATTTAATCTCAATGAGGAGTATGTCTATCTGCTTTAAAGCTTCCTTTTAATGACATAATCAAACCTTCAGATTTATGCCTCATGAATGATTGAGGATGTTACATTGTAGTAAACATTCATCATATCATTGATTCATATCAATGTACATTCTCATACAGTACTCTTCCTGTAATGGTAATGAGGTTGAGGTAATCCTCATGGGAATTGCTAACAATGGTTAGCTTCCACGTTTGATGATATCTCCCTTGTCACATGATTTCCACAACAAGGGTTAATGGCATAAAAAATTCAGGGGAAATTGATGAAGGAATACATAATCCATGGTCTCTCTCAGCCAACTCGGCATGCTCATATGTCTGCATCAGACCACACCTCCATGTGGAACAAATCAATAATATTCCATTTCTAACCAAATTCCTCTTTTTGAATGGTGAAATCCAATCTTCATGAACACACTAACAAATTGGATATACTGACAGCTGCATTAGAAACAGAAACAGAAACACAGAGAGGTGTGTAGAAATTGCATATTGAATGAATTCTCTCAAAGTCTCTATGAATTCTCTCAAAGTGCAAATGAGACAGAGTTCTGTATATTTCCCAGATCTCCAGAATGTACTCTCTCTCTCTGTCCCTCTCTGTCTCTCTCTCTCTTTCTCACTTGCTGTCCTTCCCTCTCACTTCCCACAGCCTATCTCCCCCCTACATCCAGCTAAACCAATCAGGGATTTGAAGGCCTCACTTCCAATCAATTACCATCCAAATCAGTGCAGAGGCCTTTGATATAGAATCATTTGTCAAATCAGTGCAGATGGCTGGGGGCAGGTATCCCTGTGCCCTAGGCCATGTCCATGTGGAAATCTCTGCTCAGGGTGGGCTCTCCCGACGCTCCCCAACCTATTAATGGGAAGTCATTGTGTGCTCCAGGACTGCAGTCCAGCTGTCTGGTCCCCTAGATTGCTAATGTATAAGCATCTTAGCCTGACCGGTGGATAATACAAAGTCCCAGAGTCCACCATAATGATTTGGACTATTTTTAAAGCAGGCAAAATGTGACTTTCACCAATCTTACTTGAGGTGTTCATATGGATTGGAATGGAATAGATACTAAAGTTGCACTTGCAGCATTATCACATGTGACCTGCTGTGACTAAATACACTTTAGTACTGGGGGTGTAGCAATTCTCAAAGCAAGAGCGAAGCTGTGATACAGACGTCTACAATCTCATGTCACAATATCAGGGGAACAGATCAAGAGTGAATGTCACAACCTAAGTTCTGACATTAAGACCCGAGAAGAGGTAAACAGTATAGTCACCGTGTGTGAATGAAATTATTCATACTTTAATTAATGAAATGCCACTGCAGAGATCTGAATAAACACACATTCATTATAATAAAATCATCATCATTTCGAGCAAGCAAGCAAAATTAGTGCAAATGATGATAGCAGACGGACAGGTGTAACATAACTGAAGGGAATGTAAGTGATATTGTCAACAACCCTGTACCATGAACGGAGAAAGACAAAAAAAAAATCCACTAAAAGACAATCTTTCCTCCCTCCACAATTAACTGCACTTTTAGGTCATATGTATCTATATTGACAAAATATTTCTGTGTACAAATCCAGCTCTCCACAGAATACTTAAAGCTGAAGGAAGTTGCATCAGAACAGCACATGTTGGAATCTCAATAACTCCTCGTCCCTGCTGCTCACTTCTTTTTCACAATGCCAACGTGCACCTCTGAGCTGTTGCAAACTGTGTCTCAAATGGGGAAAGTTTCCAAACATGGACTATTCCTCCATAGATTGTGCCATTAATGCATGATTGGTTCATTCATTAAACAGGCTTGGGAGAAAAGCAATTTGCCTCTGCTGATGTAGTGCTGAGTAGTGGGAGGAATATAAGACGGAAAGTCTGTCCTTGTCGTTGAAGTTTTTACCATAAAATTGCAAGTAATTTCAAATAAATCAAAGAGAAAAAAAATAGATTTGCAGCTTGCGCTTCAGTACTGTATATTAAGTAACTCTTCCCTCTCTCTTACTGACTAAATACACTAATACATCCATGACATATAGGCTTTGTAATGCAATTCATTGGAGGTTGTAGGGTGGAATTTTTCTGATGCATATAACAGAGTTGGTCACATTTCTCTCATGAGCCGATGCTATGTCAGCCACCCACACTTCAATGAGTAAACTTACCATCCAGTTACTTTTTTAGGTCAGTGTGTAAAGGCTTGTTCTACATGACTTTTTTGCTCAGGTGTTGCTGCCCTGGCTAAAACATACACAACACTGCTGTGAGATTCTTCTGCACATCATTATTAATTTGCTGTCAGCATCTAGACCTTGTCACCTCTCACCCACACCCTGACTGGCTGCATTCTTGGCCTGAACTATACTTGAATTTACTTTTTTAATGATGATTTCATATGTTTTGAAACTTCATATGATTTAATAGTTTCTTTTTCTGCTGCTCTACCATTGTCTTCATCCACTGAATGATGCTGATTTGGCCTTCTCCTGTAAGTTCACAGCCAGAGGGAAGAACATCAAAGCAGCAGTGCACTGCTTGGGGTCAAAAATTGTAACAGAACATAATTTAAAAAGAACTTGAAAATCTTCTCATCCTAATGCGTGCTTCATAAATGTTACAGATGTTCAGTATATATACTAACAAATCTTTACCAAGTAACCAGAATACTTCTTAACAATCTGAACCAACAGTTCAGAGTCACCATAGTCACATATCAACTCAGCAGTTTTCAGCTCAGCCATCAATACTTCCTGGTTAAAATCATACTGAAAGGCTCCAAGAACTGCAGAAAGAATCATAATATGATAACACTGTTGTAAATAGGTGCCCACTGAGCTATCGACCTTATCAACTGTGCTTATGTGGGCTTAGTTTTGTTGTGAATTGAACCTAACAGTGTAAACCTCCAATAGACAGAACTTCATACTGAACTGAGGAGAGTCAGGAGTATAAATGTCACAGCAGTGTGATCATTGATAGGACTGAGATGATTCTCATGTATCTACTGAAGTGCATCAGAAAAACAGTGAAGAAACGACATAATCAGTGAAGTTACTTCCACCTCCAAATCAGAGGCATTTTACACACTTACTGTCTAAATGTGAGATTATTATGGTTAGCCTAATAATGTGTAGAAAGAAGTTTAAACTGAATAAACATATGTTTCCTAATGATAAATTATGCTACATAAATCATCTTGTTTTCAATATGATCTACCAACTCTATATACATCACATATTGTACATATATATATATGTATATATATATATATATATATATATATATATATATATATATATATATATACACACAGTATGTATATGCCCAGGATAGGGGATGACTGAAGATGTTATATGCTGTACAGATTGTAAAGCCCCTTGTGATTTATCACACTGGGCTATTTAAATAAAATTGATTTGAAATGACTTCTAAGAATTTAGTTTACTTTGGAGATTGTGCTTTTCTAGTACAGGTAGACATTTTTAATAAATGAGACTGTTGCATAGGCAAAGATAAAATGCAGTAATGATCTGTGATGTGAAGAAAAGATGATTACATTTTGACAGAGAAGAGTGAATTGTCTAATTGTCTAAGATGAGAGGCTTGACAATTATTCTACAGAAGCGTAATTAGAGTCATTCATTTTGTTTTTTGCCATAGCTACATAATTAATGTGGGTGGGATTATGTCAGTATACAAGTGTTACAGAGATTATTTTTTATTTATATATATATTTTTTCTATAATCTTGTGTATGAGCAGTCAAGCATTTCTAGGACCTGGACATGAGTGAAATTCCCCCAGCTGAAACATAAACAATACAACTAAATTATTTTTCACTGACATTGATTTTTCTGGCAAAGTTGTTGCCATGTAATTGTTTGCCATTAGAAGAAAACTGTGTAGTTAGATTTCCATGTTTAATGACTTAAACAAAGCCTTTGAGGCTTCATTAGTTTGCACAATGGTGCAGCCCAAAAGAGATTGTCTAAGAAATAGAAGTTAAAGTTAAAGCAAACAGAACTTGTGTCCTCAGGTGATCTGGGCTGTCAGAAGCAGAATAAAATAATGAATAACTAAAAACATAAATAAATATATAAATATAAAACCTTTGAAATCCAAAACCTTTAATTTATAGATAAAGCATTAATCATAAAATGTTCAAGATTCATTGTTATGGCCTAAGTTATAAAAGAGCTTCTTTTAATGATTTTATTCATGAGCAAAGTATTATTCATCTTTCAGTGATATATCCTGGCCTCTTATTTTTTCCTCCCAACCATTATAAATCAGTGCAGTGCTGTGGGATGACATGGATACCAGCCCTCGGTTCTTTGTGCAACAATAAGACAAGTTCTCTGTGGTGTTTGATACACATTCTTTCAGAATCTGTCTTCAGATCAACACAGCACAACGGTATCTCTGGCAGACAGAACAAAGATTGTCCAAATCAGAAAAGAAAAGTAAATCTTAAAAAAACAAAAACAAAAACAAGGAGTTAATGACTGCAAGCACGGCGACTCAAATGACCTCGGTGGCCATTTAATATCTGCAAACACATTCTAACCAAAGCCGTTTTTTAACAGCAATCAACATAATCATCAGCGAGCTGCATTTGATAGCCCAGTGGATGTGTTGTCCATTCTCCAGCTTCACAATTTACACATGAAACACTTTCACTGTAGCTGCTAATCAAGCTGCATTTCTAATCCCCGTGAAAATGCTGAGTGTTTTTTCAAATGTCATAACATCTTTGTTTTATGGAGAGAAGCTGTTATTTAGGTTTTAAACCTACCTCATACGTAACCACTCATCAGTTAAATTAACGGCAAACCTGTGATGTCTTGTCAAGAACATCCTGTGATGCTATAAGAAGTGTCTCAATGTGCCTCATTAGTTTTCCTCCTGCTAGTTTGCTTTATTCTGTAGTTTCTGCATTGTTGTCAAAAGTAGTAAGACAGTAGTAAGTGTCATCTCCCAATTTGGCTCCAGTTGTAGAGGACACAGCTTTCTGACACAGATTTCAAGATATCTGAAATGTCTTGTATCACTTCAGACAGAAAGGAAAAATAAAAAAAACAAAAGAAACAAAACAAATGGATTAATAAGAGGAAATTGGGGTTTGGAAATGATTACTAGTGCATAAGCTCTCTAGGCAAGAACATGCTGCATTGTTCAGGATATTTTTCTCACCCTCGGCCTTTGCATATTTCACACTGGTGTCGTCTTTGGAGATGTAATTCATACTGAGAGAATTTGACTCTGCATGCTAAAAAGGCATAAATATGTGTGGAGAAAAAAAAAAACCCAAAAAAACCATAACCAGCAGATGACCTTATTACGCTCAGTGTGTACCATGCAGTAGCAATATTGCCTTTATTTGTCATTATTACCATCCGCCATTACTGCGAGTGGGAGGAATATCAATTTCAAAAAGAGGGCCTCTGACTAAATGTTAAGGAGCCCCCTGTCATGTGAGACACATCCCTACTGTTGTGAGTGGGCAGATATGGCTGTGCTTTACTACTTATGGATAGTCAGTGGAAGAGCACAGGTCCTGCTGTAATAAGGCATTTACCAATGCAGAGTAGCACTGTGCACCGTGAGAACATATGTTAATGTACTTGGCTGTGGCCAGAGAAACAGCAAGAAAAAAAAAACACATGGGACTGGCCTCCTGGAGCACACATTTGCCTTCTACAAAGATATTAATATGACTGGTGCTCAGTGGTGGAGGAGAAGGAAAAATTACCCTGGCAGAGAGGAGAAGTTTGTTTTGGTGATGGTGATGGACCCCAATTGGGTGAGGCAGGCTGGGGGAAGAGAGACAGCTCTGTACTCTGCAGCTTTTGAATTACATCAATGGCACACTTTTAATTGACTGCACTGCCAGAAAAACTGACATCAACATACTTGAGGAAGATATGTGTGGAGCAAATGGGGAAATGACTGTGAGCCTGGTCTCTGTGCCTAATCAATGTTTTACCAAGACTGTGCCACTGGCTTTGCAAGAAGGACTGTCTGTGTTCCTTCTCAAGAGTTGACAGTTACAGTAACAAGATGTCAGTTGAAGAAGACATTTAAAAAATGTTATGCCACACATAGACGTTACCATCTGAGAAAAATGATTCGCTGACCCAGGATTTAATTATACAATTTTACAGGCTTGTTACCATGTGTTCAGAAATTCTGCTTACCTTCCAAACACAGCCAGCAATATGTAGATGAGAGTTTATGTAGAAAAGGATTTTCTGCAACCAAAGACAGTGAATATGCATCTTGCTTGGCTTTTCCCATTCTTACGGATTACCTGAGAAAATATTCATGAACTTGATTTTGGCCTCACTGGAGACAGTGGAGTGGAGTAGTATCTCTTCCTGAATGCTGAGTATGTTGACAGCTGATATTTTTTCGGTAGCAGCAGTGGTCAAAGTAGCTCTTGTGTCCCGTGTCCATCGAATGTTACTGTAATTAAGCAGCATCTAGTGTTTGTTTTCTATTTCACTGCTGGGCCTTTGGCTTTCATTACCACTCACTGGGAGGAGCAAACACATGACCTTGGGTGGGTGTCATTTCCAACTGCACCACCTTTTCTTGGTTTGTCCTATAGTAGAGAGTTAATGATTAAATAGAAAGATACTGCACAGGAAAACACTATTCACAGTCACTTGACAGCATCATTCACACAATTTTTCTCATGAGGTGTGAAAAAGAACAGTGTGTTGCTAATTCTGAAACTGCTGAAATGCTACAAATCAGTCCAACTGGGCTATTATACTATGCTCTTTTAATTATATTAAATGTATAAACTCCTTTGTGCTGCAGACACATTTCTTTAATGGCTGGTATGATGTCTGTTCGTAAAGTGGAACAACTTAGTAACAGATGAAAGATGATTTATTCATCCATTTAAAAGAAGGCTTTCTTTCTTCAGAAACATCTTCAGAAGTTAAGGTTGTGATCTATGATGTAGTAACAGCAATGGTTGAAGAATTGTTTGACTTACAACTGACAGGAAATAGTTGTTCACTAATTCCAGTTATCTCTAATAAATTTGATCACTTAATATAAATTGATCTCTGCATAGTGATTAGATTGCACATAACTGGAATAGTAATGAATGCAGTCTTTTGAAGTGAGACCCCTCAACACTTCAGTAGAAAGAAAATTGTTATTATTAGAAACATTAACGTGATATAAAACGTAATAATAATAGTGTTGGAGTGTTAATGTCTCATAAGCTTCTTTGTGAAATCCTCATGCTCGTGGTGATATGTGAAGAGTGACAGTGAATGCACTTTGAAACTGAGGTGAAATTAGCTGAATGGTGTTGTAGCTAACCAACTATCAGTTCTGTGTTTAAATTGAAGTCAGAAGCAACTCCCACTTTTCAGGAGATCATTTCCATAAACGCTCTGAGAATCATTAATCAGTATCATCATTGTGCTTCGTGTTTGTCAGTGAATGACAATGACGGGCTCTTTGCTTCAAACGCCAGCCTGCGATACAGTATGTCATCGCACATCACAATGTGTGGACAATGCCTCTGCCAGTCTCAATGAAGGAAACTGTCAGAAATTTCAACGGGAGAAAGATCAAACGGATGAACAATTCACATTACTGGGAAATCTTGATAAACTGAAGTTTTGACACATCAAGGAGATTTCCATTCTCCTTTCCACTGTGTTTCCTCTTTGACAGTGCACTTAGTGGCTACTTTATTATACACACCTCCCTGTTAATGCAGCTCCCGTCTTCAGACAGTGAGTCAAGCCTTTGTGACTCATTATGCAGACAGACAGAGTTGAGAGGTTCACTCACTGCCCAGCTGAGCCTGTGGGCTCCTAGCATGTGTCACCAACATCTACAGTTTTTTTGGGTTTTTTTTTTTTTTTTTTTTCACTGATTCAGATCCAAGGCAGATCCAATCAGATTGCAGTAATACAGAGTTGGGGTAAAAATCAACATAGAACTGTATGTTGATTGACACGTGGACAGAGACAAGACTTTAAAATGAGCATATTATCGAGGCTCCAATAGATATATGATCATTAAAACTGAATCTCTAAAGAGTGGAGAAATCTTTACTTGCCTTACAAATCCTTGTTTCTGTTGCCACATGCAGATGATTCATGGATCTATCCCAGCTGGTGCCCATACCAGAGGGTGCTGGATTCTTTAATCCAGAACCTTCTTAACAGATTACTGTTTTCAAATATAATGGTAGTAGGAATGATCAATACATATTGTAAAAATAATAATAATAACAATAAAATGAAAGTATGATCATATAAGGTGACATAATAGCATGGACATTAAAAACTACAGCAATGCTCCCTCCTCCCACTGGGACACAACCTTGTTGTGGCTGTAGCTGAAGTGTTTTTTTTTCAGCAGCCCATAATTGAAATGTGATGGATAATGTTTCAATATGTTAATGTTCTATGGCCAAGTGAACATGCTGTTTCTGAATGACATGCTTTCTTCCTGTCCATCCCTTTGGTTCATCTTTGAGGCAGCAGCAACATCTAATCCTCAGTCCTTGTAGCTGCACATGAACAGAACCAAATAGCAAACTCATGAACCATGATGTAATTCCTCTGCTTTGTCCTGGCTGAACAGGAAATGTGTTTTTAATGTCATACTCCTAATACAGAGGCCATCAGTTGTAAAGATCTGGATATTTTTATGCATCAAAGAGATTATCATCATCAGCTGTGACAGCTACAGCTGATGTTAAAAAAAAAGAAAAAAAAAAAAAGAACTGTAGGCAGCTCATTACAACCCATAGTTACGTTTTATTGCCAAGCGACCTCTAGTGGCCATAGTAATTATAACCGGATCAAAGAGGTTGACAAAACTGCTGTTTGTTTCCTGTTTGAAAACCAATATGATACTGTCATTTGTTTGGTTTTATTATCCACAATCTTTATTGTACGGTGATCAATGTAACCATGGTGATGAAGGTTCTCTAACCTTACGGAAGTTCTTGTTTTGACCCAAACCACAATCTTTTCCTACACTTAGCCAAGTTGTTTGAGTCTAAACCTAAGCAAACTGTGACTGTTCCATAAGCTTAAGCGTGTGTTTATTAAAGCAGCCATGATGACGAAGGTGCCGTACGCCTGCTGCTGTTTAGAAAGACGCTCCTGGGTCGTAGTAGAGACAAATGACCTTTGTGCCCATTCAGACTGGAGGACTTATTGCACTAAACAAGAGAAGAATCAAGTCAAGGTGGAGTAGGTGGAGATGCTAATTGATGGTGAATCTGAGAAAAACATCAACTTTGTGTACTGTCAACATGCTGGAAAATATGAGAGTAGCAGATTTTTTTTTCATCATTTCACATCCGATCTCATCAGTGGGTTTCTAACTGCTGCTGGTGTTTTATTTTGGACAGAAACTCCAGACAAACAACGGACTTGAAATGCTGGTGGAAAAAGCTTAAGCAAACTACTATATAAGCATTTCTGTAAAATACTGTATGTAAACATAACAGTGTAATGCACATCTCTGCAAAGTGTGGTTAATAGAACTGCTAGCAATAAGCCACAACTATATGTGGATATTTGTTGTTTCAGCGGCTAAAAAACGTAGCTGTTCAGTTGTTGTATATTTGCCACCATGCTAAAGCATTAGCCATATTACGGTTAAGTGTGTAACTCTGCATGTTGGTGGCAAGGAAGGGTGCTGGGTTAATCTCTGTGATCCACTGAATATTTAATATTGTAGTAAACAAACCGTCTGCTGGTACTTGGTGCATTCATGATATTTTTGTTAACATTGTTGCTGGCCAGGTGCAACCCTTCATGTTGACCATGTACTGTTTTTTCAAAAGGGATTTTTTTTTTCTAGAAAGATAATATGTCATTGGCTCAAGATGGTTCCATGAAATTACTTTACTCCAATGGTCTGTACAGTCCCAAGATCACAGTCTAATAAAACACTTCTGAGATGGGGGAGAGGGGGGTGTTCACAGCTTTCATGCAACTGGAAAACTGCAAAACCTGCACTGTCCAGTGAGTATAGATCAGAATCCCTATGGAACATGTCTGGCACTTTGTTGAATCAATGCTTCAAAAAAAAAAGAAAAAGAAAATCTGACAGTTCTGTGGGTTGAGTAGGGCTCTTCACAGTGTTACAAAGGTGTACCTAATATAATTGTCAATGAGAGTATTTACAGTACTGGAAAGGACTACACTTCAGTCAGAGACCTCCGGCTCAAACATCCTCCCTTTCCTTGACTTCTCAGCACAGATGCCATGACATCCTGAATTTGCATAGCAGTAAAGAGTAATGTAGCTCTTGGAGGCTGGTGTGACACTCATTCCAAACAGCTCCCCTTTTTCCCAAGTGTAGTCTGGAGCAAAAAGGGGGTTGAGCAGGCAGTGAGTGATGTGGGTAAAGAGCTTTAGTCAACCTTAAAGAGCATTTTGTCATGTTTCTTCACTTGGTAAAGTAACTGCAACCTTCTTCACATCACTACTGAATCAAGGTCTGTTTCACTGTATTTGATGCTGTTTGATGTCAGCTGAGATGTGAGACAAGTAATGGAAGAAAAAAAAATCACATCTTCTTCAAAACCGGCATAGCAGTTTTTTGTTGTTTTCTTTTTTCTGTGTTTTAGCAGATGGATGATTTTTGGTAGATGATAATCATTAAGTTAGATGTCACAGCATTATGAAGGATGTCCTTCAAGCTGCACCTGATTTCAAGGGACAGCTTGACAAAACTCACTTTGAATTTGGTTGAAAGCATGTCTAATTGAATTTTGATACGTAATTAAATCAAGCAATAAATCAGCCCAGATCCCAGTGCAACCGACAATTCAACACTCCTGAGCACCACAAGCTAATTATGATGAAGTTATTATCTCAGCCAAAGGGACTACTCTGAATGGCTCCCTCTGCATCATGTCGAATTTTTTCAACTAGAATGTACTCAACCTTGAGGAAAGGGCATCTCTCATATTAAGGATCCACAAGATCCTATAAATGTCACTTGCTCGGTTGGTAATGTATCCATGTTGAAACATTGTCCCACTTTAAAGCAGGTGATTTCTTAAAGCAGTCAAATGTTTTTGACTCACTTGTGCGCATTAACACGCTGATGCACCACGTCAGAAATTATCTGATATGCTGTACATCAGTAAGTACAGCTGGTAGTAATTTCTGTCAATAATCCCTTGATGTGTAGGAAGTGGCTATATTGATTTAACATGGATTTAAAGCATCATCCTCATCATCTGGTTTCCACTCTCATATGGTTAATCAATTAGATCCCCCGTGATTTAAATATGCTTTAGATGCCATGCACGGCGCATGTAATCTCATGACATAAGGTATTAAATGAAGTCTAATTATAACTTTGCAGCTATGTGTCACATCATACTCTTTTAATACCTTCACTAAGAAGACAAATTGGTGTGTCAGTCAAGACAGATGCTGCATTTTGATTCAGTGTTAAACAAAATTTAGAAGTTAGTTGAGAGTATCACATGATCCTTGTAAATAAATATGGATAAATGAATAAAACATGTTGTAATGATCAGCCTGCTTGAAGCTGAGAAATGTTTTACAAATACATAAAGAAGTTTAAAAAGCATAATTCTCCAACTCCCAAGACAGCCATGCTAGATCTAGCTGGTATGGTTTTCATAAATGAATCCTCTGCAACAATTACTGGAGTAGCCTCCTTCTGCATAATTTGATGAGCAAAGAGAACATTGATGAACTTTTTTAATTATTACGCCGCTTGGGATTCTGACACAAGTGCCACAGAGAGGGAGGGGGTCCACCACTACGGCTGCAAGGGAGCTTTTCTTTCCCCCCCCTTTCTCTCTCTTCCTCTTTCCACCTCCCCTTTTTTTAATTCATCCAATTTGTCGGTCCAAATGAAACAGCAAAAGGTTAGAGTGTGGAGTAATTAACAGCAGCTAGTCTAATGAAATCAGGAGGGGCCGGCACACTGGGAGGATCAATACCACACTAAGAGTGAAGCAAGATGGGGGATTGTCCAGGGGAAATACACATATACAGACCACTTAATAATAATAAGTTGATGAAAAGGCAACATGTTGTCCACTTGTAAATCAAAATTGGTTCAAACACACTGTGACATTATTGCTGTCTAGTAATTGCGTTAGAGGAAAGTTGCTCCTCATGCACACTCTAGAGGTGTACAGGATTTACACCACTCTGTGTGGTTTGCTGAGAGGGTTTCCCTTTATTGAATGTCAATAAGTACATCAATACACTTTGGACAACTGAACACCAATGCAGAGGGAAATGGGGATTCTATTTATCTAAGGTTACACTTAAGTATATTGAAGACTTTATTAGCCCCTTTTGATGAGGAGCTGTTTTGTTTGCAACAGTTTTATCACACTGTCTAAGACATGCTGTGTTTGCCAGAAATACAAGGGATGTAAATTTGAACTCTGCCCACTGTTTCTTGGCTGAGACAGTCACGTCTCTTGTGCCTGCACACCCGAGCAGATGGCATTCACGTCTAAGTTTTCCACTGTGAATATTTGTATTATGTGTGCATATGTCTGGATGTGTGTGATTGTGACACGGCCACCTGACAAAGCCATCATTTTCTTCCTATCGATAAATTCAGACACATCCATCTCATCCGCAGGGATAACCACTTGATAGCAGGCCACATGCTTTTTCCCCCGACCCTCTCCAAGCAGCTTAAGTCATGGACTGTGGTGCCACACTGACATTTCTGGAATACAGAGCAGCTCTGACAAGTCCTGCTTGACCATTATTTTCACCAACTTTTTGCAGAGACCAGTTGAATTGAACAGCCACAAACTACTGTGAGCTTCACCACTGAACCCTGTGTCTGAGTCATAAGGAATGTGAAACATGCAAGGGTAAGCTTTGGCAGCAAGAGACTGATGCTAGCTAGCATGGTTCCTATCTCTTTACCTTGCTCTGTGCTTCTCCCCACCTTCAAAGGTGTTTACACTATGAAATAAACTGTTATGTGGGAGGCTACAGAGATGGAGCAGAAGATCTCATTAGCTTTAAACTATTAGGAGCATGAGGACTCCGGGGATGAGCAGTTTTAGGCCTTTCAGTGTAGCTTGAAGTTATCACATCATACAAGCTAAAAAAAAAATCTTTGAACTTCATATTAATGGAGAAAACTCAACAAAGATTTTTATTGTGATAATGTGCTGCTAACAAAGTGCAGAGTCCAGCCAATTCAGCAAGGACATATTAAAAAAGAAGGTTAAATACTGGGTTTAATTTTCTGTATGATTACAATGTAGTGGAATAGGTCCATGGGAAGCCAACAGTTATTTTATTTTCTGTGTTTAAAGGTGCCTGCACCTCTGATTATTTTCTCGCTTGTGTGCAAATGGGTTCTCTGGATATGTGTTAGTTTTACCTATAAAAGTTGCAAACCGTGTTTTTATGTTTTATAAATGTGCTCGAATTTGTTCAATGGCTGACGAAATTACAATTTGATGTTATGAACTTTAGTTTTTGCTGGTAAATATTAACTGAGCCTTTGTTGAGGCAGTACACCAAACAATGTTAATTACCCTTAAATAATAAGTTTACCATGTTTGTTCTTGCCTTTCCTTTACCCTGACACACACTCCTCTTCCACACATGAGTTTCTGTTTGTTCTGTCTTTTACTTCAACTTCTGCATCTGATAGAGTTGGAATTTTGTTGCCACATATTGTTCCGAAGTATAAGTAATTATAATGTAAGGTCATGAAAAATTGATAAAAATGACACAAATCGCTATAAACTGTGCTTAAGTTAGGGAAACACAATAGCTTTGTCAGATGTATAGACAATGACCTCTGTGCAGTGTAAAGATTTTTTTTTCCATGTACAGTCTTGAAAATTCACAATCATTCTTATACTTTAAATGTAAATGTATATGTACAGAGGGAGATTGATTAACTGCCCTACGTACAAAAGCTGATGGAAAATTGTTTTAATACCCTTCATAACCCACAGTTGGCTTATTGTCTTTCCACTGCACACTGCAGGCTTAGTTTCAGCTGTGGATGTAATATTAGCTGCCTTCCAGTCACCTACGCACAGCTGGAAAGCACCCTTACCTACCTACCTTCTGACTATGCCTTTTGATTATAACCAGTCCTTCTACCTCTCTGCCAACCTGCCACATCATTGCTCTGACCCTCACTGGAGAAGAAAGGTTGCTGCAGCACTTCAACCTGCCCCCAGTACATACTGGAACTCTGTGCTGTGGAACTCAAAGACTGCACTGCGGTTCACTTTACAGAGAATTAGAACAATAACATAACTGTATAATTATTTGCATGAATTGTTTCACAAAATGCCATACAATGCTACAATGAGTTTTATATGTTCCTTTGACTTCTAACTACATTCACTATTTATTCATTTATTCAGTCACTGT
This sequence comes from Trachinotus anak, assembly GCF_046630095.1. Classification (NCBI taxonomy): domain Eukaryota; kingdom Metazoa; phylum Chordata; class Actinopteri; order Carangiformes; family Carangidae; genus Trachinotus; species Trachinotus anak. Next base: position 312,049 of record NW_027273872.1, on the reverse strand, counting down.
GTCTAAAAAATGGGATACATTTGGATACAGAAACAGAGCACAATAAGGTCTGGTGTTTTTAATCAATTATTTATCCAATATTTTAATGATCAGAGTGCCTGGAGTGATCAAAGGCTTGGTTCGAGCTCCACTGCCTTTGCTCGCTAAGACATCCTTCTGTACTTTGATGTGGTTCACCAACAAATGCACTTATCTTAAGCATAACTCTCTCCCAGGCTTGCATGTGGGTGCTTTGAAAGTGCTAGTTTGAGAGGCATCAGTGTAGAGAAGGTCACTGACCAATCCTTACAGAGGAGGGAAAAAACTTGTGGTCTCCAGCAAGCCAATGTACAATTACTATTTTGAATGTCATCTTAATATGAGACAACCATAGGTCACCTTCTCAGATCCCTTATGTACATTATCATATATTTAATTGGTTGGCAAGGTCTCTAACTTGAAGTGTGTGTCACGAGATGTTGAATAAAACATGGCTTGAAGAAGAAACAACTGCCTGATGGCAGCCTCAAGTAAAATCCTGCTTTAAGTGACCAGTCAGTGGATGCAAATGAGCAGCCCCTCAAACAGTCCTGACAAATGTTGGTGTGCTCAAAAATGCAAAAAAAAAAAAAAAGAAAGAAAGAAAGAAAAGAAAAAAACATATATGTAGATGTAGGTGTTAGTGATAACAACTTAAGCCATAATGTCAGTTTGGTGTGGTGATAGCTTATGTCAAGATTTAGATAAAACCTATATATGTCTCCATATGTAAAACAGTCTTGTGCCTATATGCAGTGTTTGCATATCTTACTTGTGCATCTCATCTTAAATGGAAATAATCCTGACAAAAATTTCAAATTCTTATTGAAGAATAGTGCGTAGCTGTGTCCCTATTCAGGGGACACATCCTTCGGAGGTCGCCAGAGGCCACCACATTCGCGGTGTCCCCTGAAGGATGTGGGGTGACTGTATTTTTGAGAACATAATTCTGACATTCATCTTTTTATGAATGGACAACCAGCTGCATGCAGGGGCCATATACTGTAGCCGGATGGTTAAGTTATCAAGCAGGCACAACTCTTTCACCCATTAGGGGTCATGTTCCTGTCACCTGGTCCAGTATTTTTATCAACTCCCAAGTGAAGTCTGTGGCTCTTTAGCTGCTAAATGCTTCACAGCGTTCACCAATTTTGTCTGTCTGCTGTTTGGTGCTGGAAAGGTAACATCTAGAAAAAAATAAGATCCACTCCCTAAACTCAGTGTCGTCAGCCCCATGACTGCTAAAATTGATGACCACCATATTGCCAAATATGTTTATGAAAAACATGTTTATGAAAAATTTGAGCTTTAAACAACCGAAGAAGAGACAAACTGTTGGAAACATATTGTTGATTTTCTTCCTAGAAAACTTCCCCAGTGTAGTTAGCAATATACAATATGCATAACTTTAATTTGTGCACTGAGATGCTCCATTCATTCATTCATCCACAATGAGATGATTTAGTGGTTACCCACATTAAGGCGTTAAATATTCCTGTCTCCACACAAACATTGCTTATTATAAATAACATATAACACAGGTTTTCTCCCGTGCAGTTATTTTTCAGAAGTTTGGAGATGTTGTCCACCATGCAGCTCCATTTTGTGTTTGATGAATAACGTTGGGTGTACTGCTCTATCGCTCAGTCAGTAGCTGCGTCCCTTGGTGAACAATTATGACGGGATAATCTGTTGACATGAACTTGTTTCCTGTTCATTGTTAACCGTTCCACCTCAGCAGTCCTCTCTGCTTCTGCCCTGTCTAAGTGGCTCCTCATTGCCAGATTCCTTCTATTTTCTTTGCAAATCAAGTCATGCACTCAGATTATTATACACAGTACAAAGAAAACAAAATTTGTGATTAAAAATTAAATACTCTTATCTCTCTGTGAGTTATCTCAGTCCCCAGAGAGAGGATGCTATTTTGCAGGCTTGCGGGTGTCTTTTGTTCCTAATTTAGAAGCTTGTCGCTGTTTATTGTTAATTTTTGATGCTTCATTTGATATTCTGTTCACTTTCCTCTCTGACATGCAGAGAAAACGTCTTTATCAAAGTGTCAGTTGTATGGCTTGTGTTGTCAGGATGTCAGGTTTGCCCTATTCTTTACATTTCTGAGGAGAGGGTGTGTACTATGCAGCCGGGTTTGTTGGTGTGCCAACTGAGCACGCAAATGTGCTGTGCAAACTCTGTGTCTGAGTAAAAAATCAATATGTATCCTGAATCTCAATTCCAACTTAAAAAACCCCTTTAAACCTCCAAACACCTATGAGGTTGTCAATTGTGAACTCTGACTGCCTTTAAGAAGTTCGAGTCAGACAGGCATGTGAAATGATTGTTCTTCTGTCCTTGCAGGAGGCCTGTCAACTTGGCAAGATAACCTCTGTGAATGTAAGTCTCACTCTGTTCTCTGCTCTTTCCTGCATGTGCATGAGCATCATTACAGGATGGTACTGTTACTACAGTAGATTTCACATAAGTCACTCTGCATGTCACCACTATGATCTCTGTTGCTAGAAATATGCATATTGTTGAAAACCTGAAAACCACACACTGATGTTAATGTTTGAACCTTCAGTGAAAGTTTCTGTGGGTTAAATGTTAAGTAGTAAATTCTGCCACCATCGGGATTATAAAAACCTTGTAAAAACCCTACAAAGTAAAAAACTTTTTTGAGATTCAAGTTTTAATCCAACAGCAATGACTGATGTATTTATCTTGTTCATGAACAGTCAGGAAGAACAACTGTTTTATTTTTTCTTAAAAGTTTCTTTAAAATTGCTGTGTTGTTCTTTTATGAATATAACAGAAGAATCACGAGTAAATGTTTGAGACTTCAGGGATTTGTTTTCCTTTAACAATGTAGTATCCTAACTTCAGTGTGTTGTCAAACTGCGTATTTCTCCATGAACACACAGGAAAGACATCGAAAGCTTTTTCTCATCATTTACATGTTTTTTTATATTTTGCTTGAGAAAAGGTACCTGCATTGCAAAGTTTTCTTGAGAGTGACATGAAAACATCTTTTGAATTGTCTTTATTGTTGCATGTTAAACTGAAATTCAAAACAGATCAAGGACATTTCACTCCTTCTAAGACATCATTAACATTAAATCTAGTTCTGTCTTGTCTGGTCTGAATACGCCTGTGTGCAAACATATACACAGTTCACCAGTCTGTGGTTCATAGGAGCGCGACTGTCAGAGCTCCTTTAACACTGTGAACAATAACATGTTACTCCAACATTTTTCAGTCTCAGCAGAGAATGCCGCTGCTGTGAAATCATGGCCCATGTGTTTAGTTGTAGTTTAGTTATAGTTCCACAGTTTCTGCTATTTGTATGAAATGACATGGATTTACAATCTAACTGGTGAAAATGTGTTGCTTTATGTTTAATTAATTTAATTATGTTTAACTATTATATCTGAAACAATTTACTTTTATTAACGGTTTTTGTAAGACCCGACTTATCCAGGACTAGAGAGTCTTCATAATACTGTCATAGTTGATGTTGCAAAGAAGAAGATCATCAGAGCTGATGACTCAATAACAGATAGATTTTCATTTGACTTTTCAAAAATCACCCAGTAATCTCTCCACCCACTCGCTAGAATCACCTCCCTCTCCCATGTTCACGCTAACTCACCATCTCACACACATCTGACACACACAGACATATTCACCTCACATATGCTGCTGTGGAACAATATGTGCAAAAACAGGATTTTTGTAGTTGTTGTACGATCTTGATGCCAAACAGAAAAGGGACTACTAGGGCAGTATTTTTGATTTTTATTTTGATATTTTATTTTCTTATTATTTCTTTTTTTGTGTGGATTGTGCCATTGCTGTTTTTTTGTATTTGTTTTGTTTTTTTCTCCACATAAGACATGTGCAACATGACAAATCAGCATCTCCTCTGAACAGATTTATTCAGGTCTAGGTGTGCCCGCGAGCTGATCCTTATCTGAAATGGCAGAGCCAATCTCCCCTGATTCACTCCTAAGTGGTCCCTGTTTATCACTCAGAGTGGGGTGGTTGTCAGCCAAGTCCTTCTCCACGCAGCACTGACTTCTTTGCTATTTCTAGAGGGTGGTAGACGAGGAAAAAAGTATGTGTAATAATAAAAGTCAAAGAGCTGAGGTCTAGCAAAGGACAAGGTGGCAGCCACTTGGCCTCCCCTCCTCTATATCTAAATATAACGGACTTCTAATTCCTTAACCCGTGAATCCAGCCCCATCTGCCTATTGTCTGGGTGGTTACCAGAGGGAGGGTTTTGGATTGGCTGGCGTGTTATGTGGCAGAACTTGGCATGCATCTCTCCTGTTCATTTTATCTCTGTGTACATACTTCTCAAGGCAGTGTTTTATCTGGCTGAACGGGCTTTGTTTGGTCTTGATATCTCTTACCGCAGCTTGTCTTTGCTTCATGGATTTCTGGCAGCTTCTTTAAATAAGTGATAATGCTTAGCACAACACTCACCTTGACTCCTCTGTGAATGTTTGTTTGTGTTTGTCACGTTTGTCTTTCAACATTAATGTTTCATTCACATTAGTCATTATCAGTGGGAGCAAAACTTTTATTTATTGAAGACCCGTTAATGGTGTTTAATTGTAATTAATATTGTAGCTAAACAACATAGCATTGAGTGTTATCGTGAAATCAAATTAGGCCTTTCTTAACATCTGGCACCAACTTGAATGGGCTTGAATAAACAGAAGCCTAAAAAGTAAGACACTCCCATATGCAACATGATTATGTCCTAATTGTCACCGACAGCTGTTCGTTCTAATAGATTCTGGATGCCATTGTTGGAGCAAGTTTCCAATAATAAGAATCATGTGGAGAGGAAGCATGCTTTTTGTAGAGCTGCCAACCTTCCATAAGTGGCCTCTTTCTTTTGCTGGAACCTGGACTTTGCTTTTTGTGCACATCCTCCAGTAATTTGAGAAACAGCTGCCAACACTGTTTAGGAACAAGTAGATATTTAGACTACTTGAAAGCATGGGCAAACATGGCACACAGAACTATATGATTTTGCCAACGAGGTATTCGTCTCTTCTCTGTCTTAGAAAATGAATAAGACCATGAGGAGAGCGGGGGAAAGCACTCCTCTCTGTACAGGACTGTAGAAATACACCTCATCATTTGGTAGCAGAGCCTCACGCCACATGCAGTCAGGCAAGATTGTGGTTCAGAAATTAGTGCAGTGCATGTGACCAGATAACTATTTTCTTACATGTTGTGTTGAGGGAAAATAAAATGGCAACAAAGAGCTTCAGTTTCTGTTAAATGACACAAGAGTTGAAGGTTGTGTGTGTTTTTCTGTGTATTTCTTTAGCTGCCCTTTTTCCACCCTTTTTATGTGTATCTCTCATCCGTCTTTTCTTACTAGCACACAAACACACATACACACACACACACACACACACACACAAACACACTCACCACACACACTGATTTGTGGCCTCAGGATCTAGATGAATCCAGTAAATAGAATATTTAGCTAGCTGTTTCAACATCACAGCACTGAAAACCACTCAGTTGTGCTTTCAGGGTGCTAATTGTGTGGATTTAGGTTAGTCAACCCTCTCTGATAGTTTTCAAATGAAGCTTTTTGTGCACTTGGTTTTGGCAGTTTGTCCTTCATTAGTGCCAGACTTTATTTCCCTCTCCCTCTCTCCTCCATTTTCCTGGCATTATTTAATCTTATCAAAGAACAATAATTGCTTTATCTACGCACTATAGTAGCTAAGGAAAAATATGTTTGCACAGAGACATCACCTCCTCCTGAGCTTGAAGGAGCATGTGTTAATGATGTTTTTAATTCAGGACTTGCATATTGCTTTTGTTGCTATAGCAATGAAGAAAATCAAGACAGTCATTTGTGCTCCAGTTGAAAAAAAAAAAAATCCTCTCATCAGTTTGAATAATGGGACGAATAAAATTCACCGCAATAACCGAGGCTGAGGGCATAATTATATTTTATGTGTTTTATGCTGCTATACACTGTGATGCAGTGTGATGTTACATAGGGAATCATATAGTATATCATTGCGACAATGCTCACTTTTACCAGTTTTACCTCAAAGCCAAGCCTGTCTCCTCATTCCTCATTTGTCTTTGTGTTAAACTCCAAGGAAAAGATATAACAAAGAAAAGTAAAATGAAATGTGCGGTGTCTGCAGGTTACCCAGCGGGCTTCACAATAGGAATGATGGTAACTTTGTGGTTTGTTTTCTGGAGGAATCGCTAACATGTTAGCAGACACCACCGTATACAGGATGTGTTTTCTTTTTAGCTCCAAAGAAAGGTCACAACATGAACTTCTGTAAACCTCGGGAGAAATCAAAGAGACCTGCACTTTTCAGAGGAAAATACCCACATGCCTGTGATCCCCAAGACTTTACAAATCAAAGTCTTAGCCTCCACATACAATTTCCACCTCTTCTGTGTCTGAAATGGGTGAGAGGGAAAACTAGGACATAGTTCAACCTGTTAATACACATCCCATCTATTATCAGGACGGGAAGTCTCAATTATAAATCTTATAGTCAGTTTATTATCTGAAAATAATTCACTAGACTCAACAGACCAGAAATCATTTTTGGGTTATGAGGTCACTGTTTCAATTAGTCCCCTCGGTGACAAGATGCAGTTTTGGCATATGTTCCTATAAAGAAGGTAAAGATGATGGATGCAGTGCTGGGCATGAAACAACTACAACTGATACAATTAGGCAAGGATTTCCCTTGTAAATGCCGTCCTACAGTTCTCATTCACCCATAAACAAGCCTTGTTGTCATCACTCATGATGATATTAATAATCTTTGTTAGTCAGTGTTGGTGTGCCAAGACTCTCTCCAGGAGCAGGGAGAATAACAGGGAGGATGCACCAGAGTGCATGCAGCCCAGGAAGGACGCGGGTTTTAAGGACATGAATTGAATGTTTCTTGCTAGGAAAAAAAAGAGTGCAGCAGTAACTGAGGTCAGGGCAAAACTTTGAATTGATGATTACATCCGTTCAGTGACTCACTCAGGCTTTACCCAAAAAATAGACATATACATTTCCTCATGTAGGTCCTGTGTTATAGCCACAAAGACACACACACAGTTTTGGTTTTAGGCTGTGGCAGAAACAGTTTCTGAGATTTCTGTCCTCATCTCAAATATAATGGTGAAAGGAATTTCAATTGTGGTGCATTTCAAAAGCAATGAAATATTACATTTTACAAAAAATCAACAACAGTGTGACTCTTCAGAAGGAATGTCCTTGTTCCTGTGGGCAGACCTGACTGTAAACAGTTTTCACTGGAATTATTTTCTACTGTAAAAAAAAAGATATAAAGACTGTTCTCATGGTGTTCTATGGATTATTCAGAGGAACTAGACACTTAAAAAATTTCTTTTGATTTTTTCCAATGTATTTTGGATCTCAGACTTAAATTTAATGGTTTATTCACTACCCATGCACACCACACTGCTGCAGTTGCTTATTTATGATCATGTATTTATTTATTTCCACTTTCTTGGACACTTTAAATAGCAAGAAAGAGTTTCTAAAAAAAACATTTCTTCTTTGTCAATGTGCTCCAGACCCAGCGCCGTGTGACGTTCCATCTTCCAGATGGTTCCCAGGAGAGCTGCAGTGATAGCGGGCTGGGAGACCCAGAGCCAAGCAGCACGGCCAGCACCACCCAGCCTCTTCCCCTCAGCTTCACCCAGGACGAATACTATGAGCAAACATCACCTAACAGCCGCACTGAGGGAGATGGAAACTCAGACCCTGAATCCAGTGAGTCCTGAGTGTTGTGTGGATTTTCTGGCAACAGGAAAATCTGTTGTGTTTCATTTTTATTGTTTTTTTGTGTGTGTGTGTGTGTGTGTGTGTGTGTGTGTGAGATTTTTGATGCTGAGTGTCTGCAAATGCAATTTACAAGAGGCCATCTGTGTTTTTAGACAGTGAAATTATTTACTGAGATTACAGCTGTGATTTTAATAGTAACAACACAGCCTTGCAGATGCTAAACAAGCAGCCATTGTCTGTCAGATAACTGGTAAGAAGCAAGTTACACATTAACATTTCTGTTAGGACAATAATTTTGTTGTAGAAGAAGGAGGCTTGCACTGCTGAGAGGGAAATACAGTGTTGATCCATGTGCTGTATTATTCAGTTTTTCACTTTGAGATAAAACCAGAAACTAACTCAGTCACATTATATATGCAAATAAATTGGATGTGATCGAAATAGACAGTGAGTCTGTTGTTATGGGAGTACAGAATAATATTAATTGTGTAACTGGTAACGGTATGTTTACTTCTGATGTAGGCCTGGATTGTGTAAATGTTGTCCAGGGCTAAACTGTACAATATAAGGGGAATTATACCTCTGAAGTTGGAACTCTCTTGCTGAATTTATTCAAATGATTCACAAGACAGCTGTCACTGCATGGCTTACTGCCCAATGATGTTCTCCATAAAAAGCTCCATTGAACGCAAGGATGCACATCTCCTTCCTCATACATATACAACAGATTTTTTAAAATCATTGCTCAAATAACTGGCTGAGGGGAAAAAGAAGCGTGTTTAAGACACACCGCAGAGGACTCTGGGGTTTTTCCACAAGTGCTAGAGTAGATCCAAAGCCAGCATGCCAATGATGCTGCTGAAGAGATTCTGAGTTCCCCATCAATATGTCTTTGTCACAAACAAACCCCCCCCCAACTTCAAGCTGGATATTCCAGTCCAGATTAATCAGATTGTATTATCTGGCTATGTGGCCCATGTGTATAACCGCAGGAATCCTGAGCTGGAGTTACATGTCAAAAACATATCTGTTCTTCTTCTGTGGAGCAGAAAAAAACTACAGGACAGGCAGAAATAGATTGCTTTGCATACACCTACATGCAATATAGCCATTGTGTCATAGCTGTAAGTGAGACAACAGTCCTTAGTGCATCTGCCTCCTCAGCAGCTGCACTGACAGGTCCGGGGCTGGGGTGTCAGAGTGAGTGTGATTGTGAATACATTTGTTCGACATTAGACAAGATGGCTGACATCCTGGCGATGGGTTCCTGTTCATTTACATGCGAAGGTCCGTCCCACTTGTGATTTTTCTATTTCTGTTGAGACGATGTTGCTAACCCTAATATAAAATATTATTTTATATTATATATAAAATATTATAAGATAGCCTTTTTTACACAGCCAGCTGACCTCCATATTCCCTCACACATACTGTACATACACCTGTACACACACAGGCCCAGAATGAACACACACACAGACACACACATCTAGTGATCAAACCTCTCACTCCCCAGCTTTAATGCAGTGATTCACATGTGATTCATTGACATACAGAGGCAACTGCTCATCGTCTCATTGATATTCAGTGACATAAACATCTTATACTTCATAAACCTTCTCAAATACTGCACTTACACACTTTCCCTCTTGGGTAATATCTGTTAAAGTGCATTAGTTTTAGGGGACCATGCTAATGTAGTAAATGCATGTGTACTTATATAAATGGCTGCATTAAAATTCACAGCAGTATGAGTGATAACAGAATAACTGAGAGTGTAATATTGGAGTAGTTGGATATTATGAAAGTCACTAGTTATTTGACCAAAGCCCTTTGTAATGCTCTGTAACCTTATCACACCAAATGGCATTAAAGTCAATGTAATTCTAACTAATGTTAATGTAGAAACAGGTTAAAGCTGACAGGACCTGATAATGTTCCAGGGCTGTGTAAACACCACATGAGAAGTCATTCCATAAATTGTATTTACTCATATATAAGTCATTATGAAATGTATGTAGCACTGTGCAGAGTTCAGGTGATTAGATTTAGCTTTTCCAGACATGAAATTCACATTTTATATATTTGTTTAATTTCAATAAATACATCTTTTAAAAAAATCTTTAAAAATTCTCACCCAAGTCACAAAAGTCCTTTCATTTGCTTTTAGATGCTGCTGATTTAACACACACTACTTACACACACACACACACACACACATACACACACACACACACACACACACACACACACATATCATTTGAAGACAGAGTGAAAGTGGTCTGACTCATCTGGCTCCATTTTCGCCTTCCAGAAGTTAAGTCAGATAAACTCTGACTCCTCAGTTGAAAAAGAGATGGATGGATCCTGTACGTGGCGACTGTCTCAGTGATGAGTGCATTGGTGACAGAGGGGGGCCTAAGATGGATTAGATATGGTTTTATCAATGAGCACCAGCCTGGCATGGCAGTGGCAATCTCTTATCATGTCGTCTCAATTTGTAAAGCAAAAAGAACAAGGGGAAGTGGAAAGAGGGGAGAGGAGATGGACTGAGTCCAGGAGAAGAAGGAGAAATGGAGCTGAGAGACGGAGAAAAAAGAGAGAATTTCAGGAGTCAGACGCGGTTTGTTTCATAAGGTGCTTCAGCTTGGACCTGAATGTCAGCTTCCACTGAATAATTGTCTGTGCCAAAGGCAAGCCATGTGGCCTTCTTATGACAATGAATTTCTCAACTCCTCTTTAAACCTGCATCTTTATTAGACCACCCACTCTTGAAATAAAGTTCATATGACATTTTATGTTTCTATTATTTATGAGTTAGGCGGCTGTTCATTTTATGGGCTCTTGCTTCCACCCCCGGACTTACTTCACCACCCCACCATCAGTCTAATGCTGTTACCTCCATTGTCACACATTGTTCCAAAGGTTTTGATATTTCCTCCTCTGTCTCAACAAATAGATAAAAGCAGCGAATTAATATCATTAGCATGCATGTTTTTCGGGCCAACCCCCCATACATCTGACTGCTGGCTTTTACAGAACTACACATCCAGAGCAATTAAGCGTGATGAATTGTACCTGTCCCTCACGGCCAAATTACAACACTTCATCAAAACATCAAAAACAGGAATGCATAACGATAACGATATGTGATGCACGTCTTCCCTCAAATCAGAAGGATGCATGCTGTTGTTTAAGTCTCTTGGTGAGATGCAGCACTGTGGCATCCTCAGTGACCGAGCACTGTTGTTTTAGTGGAAGCATCCAGTTGATGAAAATGTCATTCCTGACCCATCTTGGCTCAGATGTTGTGTCCTGTAGATGTTGCTTTTTTAATGTTAATGACAGTAGTGATGTTACTGCACTTGTGATCATTCCAGCTTTGTTGACATTGAATAATTCAGTCCCATGTTTTTATTTTCATGCATTTATACATTTTCAGACCGACAGTTGGCTTAATGTTGTCCTGAAAGGTTTTTGCTGAATGATGGGACTCATCATGTCACGAATAGCGAACAGTGCTAAGCCCTCAGACAAAGTGCAGCAAAGTGGGAGCAAAGCCCTGCTTCTAAATCCTTCACATTTTTCAAACAATACACAAATTTGTTCTCTGGACGATTTGTAATATTCTTATTTCTTCCTCCTGTTGTTGGAGTTGAGGGATTTAGGAGCTTGTGCTTTTGCCCACTTACAAGCAGCTCAGCAATGGTAGTTTTGAAGTAGTGCATTAGTCCCTGGAAGAAACATGAAAACACTGCATACTGTAGTGCCGTATCTTAATCTGTGGCATATGGCTTTCAAATGATCAGCTTACACCTTGTCTGTCTAAGATCTAAATCTGCTATTAAAATAAACCAATCCCTGTTAAACACTGCAAGTATAATAAGATTATAGTTTTAAATATGCTGCACAGTGTATTATAAAATGAGAGACTTTTAAAAAAAGGAATTGCTTCATCAAATAACAGATTTCAATCAACAATTTTGTTTGATATTTAAATTATTTTTCACTTTGTGGAATTTTGTGTCCCAGGCTTTTATAACAGATTATATAATTCCTCATTCAGGAGACAAATAATCTGATTAAAGGCTTGCAGAGTTCTTACTCTGTGGAGGGTTACGTTCTCAACTCTTTGATTTCTATAGGTCCAAAATTTTCATAATAGCTCTCAGACTGAGTTTCCAGTTGACTGATTTACAACTGCCCTTTTCCTTGTCTTTGGAAAAGGCCACTTGACTTGATCTAGTGTGCCAAACACGTTGGTACCACTTGAATTTTTAATACTTCTCATACCTCCAGCTCTACCCAGTATGTCTGGCCACCAATGGCAAGCTCGCACTAAGACTGGAATTCAACTGTCTAGACACAATCTGCCCACGAATAAAGAGATTTAATGAGGAAACAAAAAAGTTAGATGGTTGTTATTGGAACGCTATGACTTTAGCACAAAAGTGTAAGACTACATTTTGTCATTCATACCAAGAGTTTAACACATTATTATGTGACGGCAACAACACCATAGTGTTGAGTACAGTTAGCCGCATTAATTATTCATATGAGTCCAATCTCAGTTTCACTTTGAGGGTTCTCATATGCAATTAGAAGTAATGAATGTGCTTCTTAATTACATTCATTTGTGCAAATTTCCATTCCCTATTGAATTTTTCTGTGGAAACATTGTGACACTGACCAATAGCATATCATTTGCAATGTGACTAAATCCATTCAGCATAGGACAATTAGCTGTAATTAGTGTTACAATGTCATCAGCGACCAGGGGGAAAGACTAAGCTGAGAGAAGAAGACCCTTGTTCAGAGAGTTAAAAAGTCCAACATTGTAGTAAGATCCAGATAATTGGCTGACCACAGGTTAGAGGGATGATGAACTGCTGTAAGACTGTTGGGCTTGATTCTTTTTTTTTCAACTTTTATTCATGTAAAGCTGAGCAGGCGTTCTCTTTGATAGCGATGGCCTCCTCCACATTTACACAGTTAAGGGCTGCCAGTGCAACCTTTTACTTCTGCCAACCCATCTTGTCATGGACCGCTGACCAAGTAGCAGGTTCACTGAGGTGATTAAGAATGAAGTGCCTTGCTTAAGGGTACATCGCTGGTAGTTACTGAAAGACAACAGAAAGCATGTCTCATTAATTTCACAACATCAGCTTACATATTGTCATGTTATCAGAGATATTCACGCTGCAGTGGGATATTTAATTCATTCTGCACATAAAATGGTAATGCAGTCTGGTCCTTTTCTTGCAGTCTTCCCACAGTCTACAAGATAACTTCTTCAAACCACTTTTTTTCACATCATTTGCACCAGTTTGCTTCCCGCTATATATTCTCCCTCATATAAATAAATAAAAGCCTTTGTCCCTTCTGGCTCCTAGAACTTTTTACAGCTGCCCCAGTGGGCCTGCAACAGAGCTAAATGAAGCAACAGTGAGTATTAACCTACATAGATTGGACCTTTCCTTTTAAGATGATTTTAGATTTTTTTTCCTCTCCTCTCCTCTTTTTTTTTTTTTTTTTTTTTTTTTGATCGCCGGGGGTCTAGAGCTGAGTCAGAAGGGGATTTAGATGGACTCATCTGTATCCTTCTCAACCAGTTGGGATTTGGTGGGAGTGCTCAGCACTCAAAGGTGAGGTGGAGGGGAACCTTTGTTTTATCTGGTTCAAATGCCACACCAGTTGTCTCAGAGAGAGAGACAAGCTATTGATCTGGAGGAGTCAACTCAGCTCACAGAAATCTCTCTCCACCCTCCTTCAAATGACTGAAAAGTGTCATGTTAGAAACCTCCTTTTCCAGAGTATTAGGCCCCTTCGTTGTTGCCCTGCCAAAGTCTTCTGTGAAGTTGAGATGGGAGATTTCTGGTGCAATCATCCAGATCTTAGCAGGACAAGACAGAAGAGATATTAAAAGATTTCAGGACAATCAGCACATGGCATTTACAGGAAGTGCTTCACTGCCAGGAGCAGAAGGAAATAACACATATGATGGAAGAACAAACTGTCAGTGTTGAGAGCTGACTTACAAAATAACTGCAACAGACAAGCAGTGTTTAGACTGAATACATAAACCAACAGCCCCTTAAGTCTACAGCACATTATGAGTGACACATATTTATTTTTTGACTTAGTATTGTTGCGAGAGAGGATTGCCTCTAAGCTGTTTTAGCTTTGACCACAAATCTACAAATTGGCCTTTTTCCTTAATTAACTTGTATGTTTAGTCATTTTATTCACCAATTTTAGGGGATTATCAATGCATCATTTAAGACTTTTATTCCAACATCTCTTAATTCTCTGATGTGTCCTGAGAGACGTGATTTTAATGCTCTGAGAGTTCTGCTATCTTTAGGAGAAAAACAGGAAAGTTGGCTGAGCACACCATGTTTGACTGTCCAAAAGTTGCTGCTTCAAATTCACTCAGCAGCGCTGTGACTTCAGTTGGCTTTTCAAAAACCTGTACAATTAAAATACTTATTCTGAAGTTGTTAACATGTTCAGTAAGTCTTGTGTCTGGTTTGGAAAGGGATCAATAGCTGCCAAGTTTGATCATGTCTCTGGACAATGTGTTCTGAACTCTGCAGGGGTAGAGAGAGACTTCAAACAAGGATAGAGGCTCAAAGGCCCGAGCCAGCAATTCACTTTGTTCCATTTCACTGACTCTGTGATTCCTAAACTGGAATATGACTCCGGCTGCATATTAAACCTGTGAAATGTTAGGTTGGAGAGAGGTGAGCTGCTTTGGTGCCTGATTCCATCTAGCTGATATGATCTCAGTAACACCAAACATGAATCATTAAAAACAACAACACACATGAAATCAAAAATGGGCAAGCCGTTTGTTGGATGCCAGTGGTGTCTTTGGCACTTGGGCTATGTAGCAATGCATGTTGAAATCAATCATCCAGTAAACATTGCCTGAAACCTCGAAGTCAGAGCTCTTCAGATAATAAACTTACTTCAGCTTTTAAACTTTGAAGAAATCTCGCCACATACCTCTCGAGCTGAGGTTACACCTGCCTGAAAGAGCCGAAAGCTTCCCTTCAGAAGCAGGAGGAGGAAAACATGGGAAGCTATAAAATATAGATGGGCTGATGTTTTATTCAAGGCCATTTGTTATAGATAGCTTTTTACAAAAACCCCACTCCTTTTCATTTTTAGTTTGAGCTCGTGTTGGCATGAACATTTTTGCCTGCAATTTAGTCGCACCTGTCCCTCCCACCAACCCCACCCCGCTCTCAGGAGATGTGCATTAACACACATACACACACTGTATAGACAACCTGCCACTTCCCAGTTCAAACATCAACCCAAAGCGTTGCATTATGAATGTGTCCTGGCTCATTTCCAGTGTCTTGGCGTTATATTGAATAATATTTACATCTGTGATAAGGCGATGGACTGTCTTTGGAAAAATGTGAATATATGTGTGTATGGAAATGTGTGACTACAAAATCTCCTCATTTGAGATTTCATGTTTGTGTGTTTATGTTTTCAAATCCTTGTCACGAGGTCAGGGGTCAGCTTGCCTCATATTTCAATAAAGCCATTATGCTCTGGCTTGGAGGTGTTGAGTTTCAGCATAACCAATGGCTTGGCTTATTGTTAACAACTGCATTAGTGAGGCTGAGATGGGGTTAGAGGAAGTGCATCTCTCTCTCCCTCTCCTTTTTTATCCCCCCCCCCCCCCGATTAAGATATAGCACCATAGACAGATTAAAATGCATGGTCTCATCCCTTTCTCATTTTTCACATGCAGTCGGTCTCAAGGATAAGGATGGCCTCTGCTCAGAAGGACTTATTGACCAAAATAACTGTGCATCAATATGTCGCCTGAAGGCTGACTAGACCACAGCATCACAGGGGTTGTATTTTCACCAAGTCTCTCAGCCTTTAATGCTGTTGACCTGAGTTGGTCTGATATGCTGCAGAATGGCATGGCAGGCTAGAAACATATGGAAAAAGCCATATTAAAGCTTCATTGTCCTAAAGAGAGTACATTTATTGCTATTAGGACAAAATGAATCATACAAGTATTATACTGACAGACAAGAAAGAGGAGGAGAAACCAGAGAAACTTGCTTGGAGAGCGACATGCTGTGACCAATGTAAAATTGGTTTATTTTTCCATAAGAAATCAGTATGAGATCAACTGCAGTTTTGATGGGATTCAATTTACAGTGAGAGCTGTGGTTTTGCTACAATGACATCAATGATATGATGACAGACGGCTACAACTATGATGCCATCTGTCTATATTTTACGTATTAGCATATATCAACTAAAATGTGTCATTCACAAGAAATGCAATATTTTCCTGTGAAATCATTCATTTCACAAGCACAGACATAAAATCACAGTAAATCTCATGCATAACATTTCACACACACACACACACATACACAGGCAGCACAAATACACACACTCTCGAATTCCAGTGCCATTATTGGCAGTTAATTCAACTGGTTGAAATATAATGAAGCTTGCAGGTTACAGTATGTTTTTATCTGCATCTTGAGTTACTGCTGTGATTTAATCCAGGTGTTGGATGCACACGCATGAACGGGATTACGCCCCCACTGTACAGTATGTGGGACCCTCTCCCCACCTGATCAATGTATGCACTGACTGGCTGATAAATTGGTATTCGCAGACAAATGGATCACTTCAGAAACCACTCATGGGCTGGTAACGCTGACAAATGGAGTGAGAGTGGGGCAAGGAGAGGAAGGAGGAGTTGTGCTGAATGAGTGCAGGAGGAAAGGGAGAAACAGGATAGGGTTTTCAGATAGGGCAGGCTGAAGAAGTTGATTTTCAGATGGGACCTACAGGACATGTTTGGTTTAACAGAAAGTGACAGGGGGCTTTTGACGGGCTTGACACTGAACGCATGAACCTGGTTGTTGTGAACCCTCCTCAGCAAGCGAGCCGAGGCATTCATCACATTCGCCGTGGTCAAGGCACTGATGCCCAGGCGCTTTGTGAGGCATCTGTTGGGACCTCAAGGCAACACAGCATTCGTGAGGTCACTCATCTGTCCGCCTTTCCATGCATGCAGAAGCAGACCTGGAGCTGAAGCCTTGCCAGAAGCTCTGGCGAGCAGGCAGACAGACTGTGTCCCTTTGTCCCCATTTCCCCCAGACACCTGCATGATTGCATTGATATGTCCTGATTCCATTCAGCCAAGGGTGGGTGCCGCTGGATTTCAAGTGTCAAACATCTGTCACACAGAGGCCTCCTCTTGCTGACTAATTCAGCACACTAAACCTCCACAGCTAAATCTTCACAGAACTGATTGTGAATATGTGACAGGAACTGAATGAGCAAAAGGAAATGGCATATTTCCAATACTAGTTAAAATTTAAATTATATTTTTTTTCTGTAATTTAATATTGGATAACATAACATAACATAACATAACATAGTAACGTAGCATAACATTGTTCATTTTGCTTTGCTTTGTATTTGTTGTGTTGTGTTGTGTTGTGTTGTGTTGTGTTGTGTTGTGTTGTGTTGTGTTGTGTTGTGTTGTTTTGCTGACATCTCTACAGACACAGATGAATTCTTTGAAAGTGTCCCTCACTGTTCGTTGCAGATAGAAAGAAGAAACACAGACAGACAGAGCGCGTTCTACAGAGTGAGTTCACAGCGTTCACAGAAAATAGACTGGAATGTCTCCTGAAGCCAGTTACAGGCAGCAGTGGCAGCAAAGTCTTTGTTATGATAAAATCAGGGACCTCTGCGAGCCTGCCCTTGATTCTGCAGTTGGCTTAACTCGGCAGGTCACCAAGGGGAGGCAGATGTTGTCTCGAGGCATGTCCCACTGCCTCTGCGAGAGCTCCGGCTGGTGTCGCTGAGCTTACAGGTGCAGAGGCGATGGTGGACAGGGGGCGGGGGGTGGTGGAGGTGCACTAAGCCCATCGCTCAGCCGCCACAGGCCAGCATTGGGGAGCTGGAATGAGCAGATATGCTCATTTGATCCACTGAGGTATAATAATTGATGATCAGCCCTGCTGTTGCATCTGGGAATCACTGGTCCGTGCCATAATACACCCTTAATGCAACACATGGTGGTGTGGACAGAGGTGACATGGGGTCTCATGCTGGCTTCTATTTCATGTGGTATGAAAGATGATTGAAGGAATACAGGTCCATGTAACACATTATAGAAAACCGTGTTTCTCACCTTAACTCTACATGTTGAATGCAAGGCTGCAATCATCCCTGAAGAGACTCAATAAATTTGATTACTGAAAGCTCTCTTTTAAAAATTTTCTTTCCTTGATGCCTTGTTAGGCCTTTTATTTTCATTATGCCTGTATAAACATATAATGGAGGGGAAATGCACAAACAATAAATTTTCCAGATGCAGAAAAGTAGCAATAAACATTAAAAGGGAGAGTAAGCCACTAAAAATGCCAGAAAATGTCATTTTGGGACCATTTTAGTCTTAAAGTGACAGAAAATGCAGGTTTAGCATGAACAGTATGTTGCAAAAACAGAACTCAAGTACAACACTGCAGTGTTTTTGTTCTGTAAAAAGAAACTAATTGCCTTAATTGTTAATTTTAATGAATCTATAGGGTATAAAGGAGAAAGGGTTGAGTCCAGAACCGTACTGTAAGTTTAACACCTGACCCATTTTTCTATATTTTCTCTTGTTGTACAAAAAAAAAAAAGAAAAATCTATTTGGTTTGTGGTATTTGGTTACTTGATTAATCACCATTATTTTTCACAGATGCACAGTGCAGTGCAGAAACTCCACACACAGGCATACAAAGAAAACACATATACAAGCACATACATACACCTTGATCTGCATGGAGCTGAACAAACCTCCCACGTTGTATAACTGCAGTTAAGAACAGACATCTCCAGCACAAAACCACTGACAACCTAAGGGTCTTTGAAAGCCTCCACTCGCTGATCTGTCTTTAGTGTGGTTCTCCTGCTGCAGCAGATCAAACATTAACACTGCAGCCCAACGTGAGAAAGCTCCAAACAGAGAAGTCTCCCAGTGTTTCTCAATAATCTGGTCCCACATAGTGCCAGTGCCTCTTCTTGAAATTAATGTGAAGCAGTGAAAAAAGTTTGGGTTTCAGAATAAATTTCAAAAGGATCAATTGGCTGCCATTATCCTGGCCACACTGAACAACATTTAAACCACTGAGCAGCTTTGTCTGCGCAGAAAAAGAATTCTGTTCTGTGTTTGTTGTCATTGTTGGTTGTCGGTGATCCGATCAAATTTTAATCACACTATTCAGCCTCATTGATTTCAGTTTACCACAGATTGTGTTGAATGAAATATCGTTCTTTTTTTTTTTCTCCATCAGCGGCAATTACCCAACAATGAGAGCTCAATATCACAGGAGGCATGGTGTTTTTGAAATACTGGGTTTTGGCTACTTGTCTGCAGCTGCCAGCATTTGAATATAACAGACGTATGTGAATTCATATTCACATGTGGAGCAAGGTCAAAAAGGCAAAGAAATTCTAGCCTTTGGTTGTTGTAAAGATTTGTGCTCCTTTTAAAATATAATGTACAGCCAGGATCTGTAATATTAACAGGTCTATTCTATACTTTTGTAAAGGTTCATCTTGTTTGTCCTCACATTACGTTTCTCAAGGATGACCTCAAGCTTTTTGTTCTTCTTTTATCATTTCTAGCTCAGCATTACAATTACTATTGTTGTGTTGTAAATGATTAATATTCATTTTTCCAAAGTGCACACTTTCACAGAACACAGGCAAATTCCATCTGTCTTACCTTTAGAGCATCTGCCATCGCTTAGAGGGCCGTCCACCTCACGAGTCACGGGGACTTAGGGACATCTGTCCCAACAGATAGAAAATCAGGATAGGGCCATCCATTCTGTTAACGCTCCACTGAACTCTGTGTTATGTTCACCATAATTTGCTTTTGGTTGCTGCAGCATCCCGGAATATTGCTTTGCAGCAGCTCAGACAAAGTCGGCTGGTTGTAATGTGTCCCTTTTCGGCCATTCTGCAAGCAGATAATTTGATAAACCCCCAGACGTAATGGCTATGCTGCATCCTGATAAATGTGGGTAATATGACAGGGGACAAAGGATTTCCCTAACAATTTCTGAGAGAAGTTTGGCTATTAGGATGATTTGATATTTTCCGGAGAGAGTATATTTGATCTGAAGGGAATGTATTTTGTTGGCCTTCAGTGTAACACTGTCTGACTTTTTTAGTTATGGGAATTGATGCATACATTGTCTGTTTTGTTTCTAAGCCTGTTTTTGAATGTGGGTGTTGCATTTGGATTTGTTCAGGCAATATTTCCTGTCAAATAGTTCTTGCAGTTTCAGCTACTAAACCATATTCCATGGGGTAAACAAAGTAATGGTACAAATACAAAGAGAAGTGCAGCGTTTCTGTTACAGTGCCATATGGTCTTTCACTTCTCCCGAACAAGAACACTCTTCACTGCATGCATTTTATTCATAATACCCTCTTATATATTCTTGAAAACACAAATAAGAATAAAGTTAGTGAAACTGACCATGCAGTGACCCAAAAGCTCAGTCAGCCATTCCTCCTTTGCTCATCCTGCTTTCTCTCTTCTCATCTTCTGAGGGTAAACCAGCAGCTATTCCTCTTATGGTAAAATATGCAATCTGTGCCTGCCAGTCTATGAGCGAGTTTTGGGTTAATCCTCATGAATATGTGACTTTGTCTGCATGAATAAGTAAAACCTGCTCACTGGGTAATTGAGGTGCCGTGCCACAACAAACGAGGACACAATTTGTAAATGCCCCCCCCCCCCCCCCCCCCCCCATGATCTTTCTGTTATTTCATCATTTGCTTCAGTTTTGCAGAAGCTCAACTGTAAAATACCTAAAATATAGTGTTGATCGCTAAGTTTGGTGCCTGGTGCTAGAAAATGTTGAATTAACCTCAGTTTAAAATGATTTCACTCTATATGAACTTGTACTCAGTTGAGTGGTCTGATTCCACACATGCCTGCAGCACATATATTTTATTTAAAATGCACATTTAATGGATAAAATATTTACAAGTATGTGTTCAATAAGGTGTGTGTAATGGGGCACATTACAACATTAAATACACAGAAATTTTTGGTGCACTGGAGGTAGAGACAGAGAGAAAGACAACAGACAGAGACTGAGGTGGGGTCAGACATGAGTCCATCATGGCTGGTTCCATCTTGTATTTAAAGTGGTCACTATTATGGCCAATTTTGTGTTATATATATATAATGTAAGGGGATTCCATATGTTGATCCGCTTTATAGAAAAAAGCTGTCTTTCTAAAGGAGGTTTTGTGACAGTGCACTTTGTATTTCCCACAGCAGCTCTGCCAGTAATTGAGCCAAAAGCCCGAAAAGGATTCAGCATGTCACCAAGAACCTGAGCAGCCAGGTTACATAAACATTTATGGATGAGTGCAGTGCTGGCAAATTTAAACCAATCGCTGTAATTTGGAAAATAAAGAGCATTACAGTATACAGACTATAATGAATTGAAATGTGCATTCATTTACTTTTAAAACATATTTTGTTTTAATTGAGCTCCTGTGGGCACAATTTAAAACTTTGAATTCTTTGAATTCATTTACTCCATCTGCTGAAAACTGTCTCCTGGACTAGAAACGGTGTAGGTGATTCATGAAGGCTTGAGGTGGAGGTCCTGCTGACACACTTCTAACAGTCTACAGATCTGCATTCATCTGGAGACTTGAGATGATTCTGACACATTCTTATTTATAACTGTGTGAGGAAAAAGCACTGGGAGATTCTTGTTTTGCTCTCTGGACAGGATGCTTTTGTTACTGTTACCCACACATTTATGAAAAAAAAATGCATGTGAGGATACAAACAACATAAAACCTTATGTAGAATACTTATAAATGAAGATTGTTTCTTAGATTGGTCTAAATTATATACCTCATCCACGTAAAGCTTTGCCAACATTCTTGTCTTTTTCTTTCCACTTCACCAGGGGATATGTGGCATTGGAAATGAAAACTCAGTCAGATAAAAGATTGTTGGTTATTGAGATCTTTTCATTGCCTGGTAAACAAATTTGTGTTGTTTTTTAGATTCTATGCACTTTTCATTTCATGTAGAGGGATGAGTAGCTTCAATCCCTGAACTGGCTTTATTTGATTGTTTTAAATTGATAATGCGACTTCGATAATAATTGATGATTCTGCTGTGACACAGCCTTTTCCTGATTGGACGAGAGACTATGACCAGTACTGTATATTACAAACACAATTTCATATTCATCCAGTTATAACCAATAACTTTTTCTGAAAGATGAATGGTCTTCACACTTTCAAATCAGAACAATACATCAGAGTGATGATTAATGGGGGTCAGACTATTTTCTAAATTAAAATTACATTGTTTTTTTGTGGGTGTTGTTGCTTTACTGTCTTTGGTAATTGCTGTGATGGCCAGCTTGAATCTGCTCAGGGACTGACAGAACAATTAGCTTCTATAATACCAGAACACCAGCGATGTATCATTGCTTCTGTCTTGGGAGACAAGCGTTATAATGGCCCAACAATTTGGCTAGCATTTACTGTAACAGCGAAAGTACACAACTATTATGATACTTAGCTCACAATATCTGATGACGGGGCATGCCTAGAGAATGATATAATCAAACTCAGATAGGGCACCTCCAGCTTTTAGCCCGTCATTTACCACCACAGTACACTTTTCTGGTGTTCGATATCCCACCAAAGCAAGCCTTGAGAAGTGCATTGATTTCAGTGGGGTCCTCTTTGCCAGTCCTGCCCCTCATGTCTGGTGCTTGACCCACTTATTTTCTCATCTTTCCCTGTTTTCTCATGAGAGTTATGCTTGCACACTGCTTTTCCCATTACAGTGTGAGTGGATGCAGGCCAAGTATGATTGCATCGCATAGTCTGTCTCTCCCTCTGTGACTCTCTCACACACACACACACACACACACTGACTACCTGAGTGAGTTAGGTGATACTAGCTCAGTTAGCCAACAAATAAATCACCAGACAAATTGACATGTGTGCCACAAGAGAGACGTTTTTAAAGGAGCCACTGAACACTGCATCTACTATAAGCATTTCAACCATGATGGCTATTGACAAAGTACTGAGTTTAAACTAAAGCAAGGGCCCACACTGGTCCAGTAATTCCACAAAACATCACATGGAGCTGGATGATGCCGGGCCTTTCTCACTGTTTGGGGAGTGCTCGCTGTCCTTGCTCATAGAGTGTAACTCAAACCAAATCATATATATTTCAATTTTAAGTTATTAATTCACATTTTTGAATCTGCATAACAAGCCCTCAGGTTTCAGAAGATACCCAAGGTTTGAACTCTCAGGGTCTTTCTGTCTGCCTTCACCCTGTCAGATATGATGCATGCTGGGTAAACAAGGCCACCTGATGGAAAGGGATGTTATAACATAATATCTATTCATTTCTGATTTAATCTGTACATAATTTATCAAGTATAAAGTATTCCTAACAGTCTTTACAAGGTTCTGTTGCTAAAAAGAAAAAAATTATTAAAACTTGATATAAACAGTGACTACCAGTGAGAGACGGCCTTCAGTGTCACATAACAGATGTAATTTCCCAAGATTATAGAATAAGGGAAACAGTAGACTCCTTACATTACGTTATATTATATATTAAATAAAAATTACCTTAGGCAATGTGCTTTCAGAAGTCAAGAGTGATGTTCATTTATGAATAAAGCTTGCTGATACAGTGAAGCACAGATCTGCATCCTGACCCTGTATGAAGTGTTTGCTGCATGTAATAAAACCGAGTCCCACAATCAGCCTGAAGCAGCCTCACGTTCATAGCTTGCAGCCAGGCAGAGCAATCTCTGCACTGTGTAAGGGTTAAATATTTCCCAAAAAGAGGCCTCTGGGCGCCTTGTTGTTGCCTTGTACTGTTATTGTTTATTAGTTATTGTTGTTTATTTACTGTTTACTTAAATTATATCAAAAAAGTTACAGTTACATCAAATTTAAAATAGAAAAAGAATGTTGCATTTTATGATTTGATATATTTGATAGGTGCTCTGAGATTTTCATTTTGATACTTGCACAGCCAGAGAGGATAAGGCCAGGGGAGAGCATGCAGGCAGCAGAGTCTGAGGCTGGAGTTTAGGTTTCTTTGGAAAGTTGCATAATATTTCTTAATAGGGTTGAAAGCAGGCTGGAGGCAGGTCTGTGGAGATTCTCCCTTCCTCCCCTGGATTATCATTTTTAAGCAGCTTCCTTGGGAGCATCCAGAATTAGCGTTATAGAAAAAAATAGACCTTACCAATTTAGTTATTTCACCAATTTACTTCCATTCATATGATTTGCAAAATTTACTGCTCACCCTTATCCAAGCAAGTTCTGGCTCATTTGTCCCAAAAGCATCGTGAGCCTCCCTCTGTTGTACCAACTGCTACTGTAAGTCGGACTTGTTCAGTTTCCCCCTTCCTGACACATCCAACCTGGACACTGTGCTGTTGTGGGGTTGCATGTTTCTATGAGCTGTCATCAGAATCATGCAGAGAGAATCCTTGGCTCTTGGTTTATTTTTATCAATGATGAGGGAATAACAATAATAGCAATATCACACCCTGATGCAGAGAAATGTGTTTTCATCTTAAAGAATTCATATAAAATTCAGTTTGGAAAAAGAAATTCAGATCTGAATTCATGTGGGTACAGAGAAGATTTTTTTTTGAGTGACACTGCTCTCTCCTTGGACTTGATAGAAAATTTCACAGAAGCATCCCACTTTATTGTTTTATGCAGTTGACATCCATGAGTGATGCATATGCAGCAATTCAGTCTGACCACTGATCCTCAGTGGAAGCTGTACTACAAAGGACCCATCATGTGAAGTGGTTAAATTTTCATCCTATTCAGTGTCCAGCTCATTTTTAAGACAAAGCCTGTTCTTATTAGCTGGAAAATCTGAACTTCTTCAGGTAATCACAACTTCTTCCTGATTTTCCTGTCACAGCAATAGCATTTGCATTTTTCAACAGAGGCAGGACTTGAGCAAAGAGTGTGATTGCTCTCTTTGCTAGTTAAATGTTTAAAGAAGACATGCAATTTGAATTGCTGCAGAGCTCATCAATATGAAATTGGAATAGTGGAGGGAAACAAAATGTAAGGAGGTAGCCAAGCACTCTCTATGCCTAAACCCAACACACTGTTTTCCACCACAGAAACACAGAGACATCCTTTGGCCTCTCTACCTTCTGAGGGCTTTCCTTCATACTGACAGTATAAATCCTTGTAAAACATATCAGAGTATCTGCAGGGGAAATCTAGTACAAAAACAGAATGGCTTTTAAGAGACAAAATGAATGATGAGTACTTCATACATATTAAAAAAATATTTGCAAAGCTGAGTTATTGATTACCAAAAACAATTTCTGAATCTCACTGTGTCAGTCAATCTTATTTCCACATTTACAGTCAGGAGATGTTTTTAATGACATGAATAAAGAGGTTTGTTAACTAGCATAAAGGATTCTATATCCATCTGGGGGAAACTTCATTGGGACTCTAAGCTTGTTATCTGTCATTCAAAAAATGATCCAATAGCATTTATAATGCTGCTAAAGCCCACCCGTTGTTTTCTGCCCCCAAATCCTGCCGTGCTTGAAGATGTGTCTGCAGCAGCAAAATTATTAAATTGTATTTTTTACTCTCAGGGGTTGTCAGCAGCCTTGCAACAAATAGAATTTCCCAATATATTTATGATTACTAAAGGGAAGGTGAAAAAGAAAACTTGATATGAGGTAAATAGGAATGCTCCGAGCAAACAATGGGGCTGAGCCTTTTAACAAGCATCATCTCCCTTAGTTATTGCTATTAACGTCAAGTCAGGCCCAAATTTGACTGATAATCAAGCTCTGTCCTAACACAAACGTTGCTCAGTGGAATGAAATCATTTGTATGGAAAGACAGTCAGAGTTCAATAGACTTTCTGTCATCGACTCCTTCAGCTGATAAAATGCACAAGGCAGCAGGGCGAAAGGGAACCATTTGCAGAGTTGACAGATTCCATCATGGATGACTTTAGCATACCTGAGCACTGCTCTTTCCCTGCCTTCTGTGTGCCCTCTGCGAGCAAGTGGGGTGATGAATCAGGCTTTATGGGCCTTCAGAATGCTGGAGAGGCCAATCTGTGCGAATGGCTGTTAAATTCTGACATAACTTGACCAGGGCCTTTTAACAAGCTCGAAGTCATACTACATCCACAGTCCAGGCTGCACATTTGTATCATTCTCTAATATACATTACCCTGATAAGCTGCTCGCTAAGTTCCTGAATAACAAACTTGGCTGCTGCTATATGTTAGAGCAGAAAACAAATATTTCACCCTGCAGTTGAGCCCATGATCTGCCTTGACTTGCTCCCTGACTTTTCATTCCTGCATGCAAGAGATGGAAGAACAATAGCCTGTGATCTCAGGCTCATATATGGTGGCTTTTCCTATAACTACTGTTTCAACCACTGGCTGTTAACTATTACACTGCCCTTGCTCTGAATCCCTCCTTCTAATAAAAGGCAGCTGAAAAAATAAATAAATAAAGAGTGAGGAGCAGAGACAGAGATAGAAAATATGATCAAATTACTCAACATATTCTTTCCTGATTTCTCACACAGTGGCTGCAATAGGAGGAGAAAGTGATGCACTATCTCATTGTTTCATTATTATCCAAAGCTGATGATTTAATCTCTTTGAAGTTGTTTCCCTTTCATTACTAAAGCCCCAAAGGCACTGCAGGCAAGCAAAATATATATACACACACAAATCAGAAAGTTGGGAAAATTAAAAATCAGAAAAATGGTGACTTAATAAAAGGATTTAATCTGATGAGCACAACTGAGCGTAACGTGGTAGTAAGATAACAAATGAAAAATGGACTCCTGTACATCATATTTTCCCATGACAATTAATATTAGGTGATATTGTTCTTTAGTATTAGCAAAGGCAACTGTGCCTTTATCTAAGAACATGAATCATTCCCATGTATAGACGACCAATGCTTTGGTTGTTGTAGCTATATGCAACAGACAGAATAACCCAAGTTACTTTTTTCAGATGATGTTCAGTTTTTTACCCCAAAAATGCAGAATTTCATCATGTGAATGAGGCTTATGCCATAATTTAGATCAAATCTCCACCGATCCATGTAGAGTTAAATAGTGCAGCTGCAGACCTTCTAGCTTATTTTGAATCTGCACACCTAATCCCTATTTCTGTCAGACGACCTGGTATTTTCTAGACCAAAGTTCTGTAAAAGCTTCTTTATTTTAATTTTCTTTATTTTTATACGTCCATCACATGTCCTTGACAACAGACTAATTCATAGTGCAAGAGGCACAACTGCTGGGCCACAGAGGGGCAGACACTGAAGCACAGAAACAGCTTACATCACCTGGACTTGAGTGTCTGATGTCTCTTCACTCTGATCTTCCCCCTGAATATTTTGTTGATGTTGTGAAGTCACATTCTCAGACTGCCACGCCACGTGTAGGTGTGTTTGTGTGTGTGTGTGCATTTTGCCAGTGGTCTGGCAATCATAGGGAATAACACAGCTCCATGATTGCACACTGCCCTTGAAAAAAAATCTATTCCCAGTTGAACTCAAAACAGCCCAAAGCCTTTCGACCAAACTCAATATTTTTCCTGTGTACATTCTGCTATAGGTGGACAAGAAACATAAACGAAAAGAAACACTAATATTTTTATGACACCTACAGTATAATGCTCAATCCACCTACACACAAAGGACACGTTGTTCATAAAATAAATCAGTTGTAATGCAGTAAGTGATTGTACCACATAAAACTATACAAATAGATATCAGATCATAACATGTCATATGTAAAGAATTAAGCCGTGTGTGTTCTGACGAACCTACTTTGGTGCATCCCAGGTTAAATGCTATTTTCATTCACTTGTCAGCTGGTTTGGTCTTTTTTTTCTCGGAGCATTTTAGATCTGACATGTTTTTTCTTCTTGTTAAATGTCACTGACAGGTTTTGACATGAAAACTTAAGTTAGCAGTATCCAACCTGTCATACTGTATTTGTAAACAGCTTACATTTCCTTCTCTGAGCTTAGGGGAAAGGAGGTGAAGCCTGACAGCAGACAAGGGTTTTTAACAAACAACCCCACATGCATACATAATGCCCCATTTCAAAAAAAGAGGAGAAAGTTTGCCGCTCCATTTAATACATAGCGTTTCTCTGAGCGCCCAGAGGATATCTTCTGTCCACAGCTTCTATCAGCAGCATGCACTATACTTAGCAACCCTGAATCTTACTGGCAACACAGCTCACCACTCCCTCTATCTATGCATCAAGGGAGTGAGTGATTTAGTGTAATGAGATTATGCCTCCTGAGGAGTCCATGTGCCCATGCAGAGTCAAAGTTTCTTGGAATAATCCATCTCATGATGAATTACCTGGAGTTTTTGCAAGTTGAGCTTTGGTTTGCTGGACAAACTTTGGACGTCACACATTGGCTAAATCAGCCACATTGGCTAAATCAGCCGCTACATACTGTATCCATGTTGCGTGGATACTGATTGATGTAGCTGAGTAGCACGATTGCTGTCCTACACAACGGCAGAAAAAGGCCGATAGAAATCCTGCAGATTTCTGTGGCTCAAGCAGGTTTAACTCATCAGCAGAATAGGAATCTTTTGGGACCCCAGAGAGTTGGGCTGGGGATACATCAAGGGCAGGTGTGAGGAGACAGGTGACCCATGACCTTTGCCTCCCTCTACCTGACCTTGGAACGGGATTTCTGTCTACCAGCTCAGGCTTATTTCTTCCTCACTAGATCAATTTGATGATGTATAGAGGATTAGGCTGGAAGCTTGGCATCAGAGCTCAATATCAAAGTATAAAGAGACACATGGGACACAGTGTGTCTGTTCAGTCACCTCTGTTTTGTACACATTTTAAATCTGCTTAATTCAGCAAAAAGAAATGCAGTATTTCACTGAAGAAATGCTCCTGTACATTTTTGCTGCACATTTACAGTAGGCGTGATGAGTGCATCCTCATATATAATTTGTCTAGTGAGCCATATTCACAACTGGCAGCTTGAATCAGCTGCTTAAATTCAAAAGTTAACTCAGAAGATGTGAGATTACATCTGCTGTGAAAGTCCTTATTGCTCAACGTAGAGATCTGAGCAGCAAATTCAGACTAATTTAAATTTTCTGTGTCTAGTTCATACCTCTGAGAGTCCAGAAACATCCCTGTGGTGTTTCAGTCCACCAGCTGTAACCCTAACCCTAACTTTGATATACAGTACATGTGTTCCTAAAGTATTTAAATGTTGTCTTTGCTTGTGGATGTCTCACAAAAAAGTTTGAAATTTGAAAATATTTGGGGGTAAAAATCTCTATCACTAAATATCATTTTCCAGATTATATTATTATACTGTGTGTAACCCCAACTGCCCACCCTCAAATGATCTCTCGCAAACACACACAAAGAGAAGAAAATTGGTCATCGACTGGATGTGACGAAGGATTAAGGATGGCTTGCTTGTCAAAACGCAATCTCTGAACACAGTGATGATCCCTAAGCAACAAGACATCCGTTCAAGGCTTAAAAATGTTTTGTGTCTGTGACCACAGAGGAAGAGCAGCAACATGAATGACCGGATACATTATGAATGAGCAAGTCACAGTATGACTGAACAAATTTCATATGGGCTCACATTTCATGTCAATCCTGCAAACACGTGAATTGTTGTTTTAATTTTTTCTGCACCAACCAAAGTCATATATTAGATTAGTATTAAAAGAGTGTAACTACATGAGACACTTAAAGTGTTGTGTTTTTCTGTGGTTTCATTGTGTTTCATTGCCCACAGTCATGAACAAGGGTGCATTGTACATTATCAAACACTTACATTTCCCATCTGAACAGAGACTGTGCAAGATCTCATGCACAGCTTTCTGATTAATGCCAAAATCCATAAATGACTTTGGGATTTCACTATCAATGTGGGTAATTTATTAACTCTCAGCTGAACTCCAAATGGTTTCTCTAAACTTTTAATCTTGTGCCACAGCTTAGTCTGCATGTAAAATGTGTTTTTTCTTCTTACAATTTGAATTTTCATCAAGGTAGAAGGATCTCAATTAATTGTTGTCAAATTTAAAGTAGTAATCTTTGAGATTACCCTGTCACCACTTAGAATACACATTTTTGGTGGCTGATTACAAAGTTAACTATATTTACCCATTGACTTTTCAGAGTGATTTCATCCCATGTAACTATTCTATTTTTGCACAATATGGACATGGGCACTAGTGACTAGGTGGCATGCGTGGCTCAAACATCAACCAGGTGGTGGTTTGAAATTTCTCACCTTTGGAAGGAGTGAAAGTAAGCAGATGGCAGGCCTTTAGGGTCCATAGCACATTGTCGACAACGAATTACAGTCCAGAGGGGAATGAGATGGCTGATAACCTCCATCCTATGGTTCCATCTGCTGAATCCTGAGCAAGGACAGTGCATGCACACATGTAAACCCAGACCCTGACATCTTGCAAGCCTAATGTAGAATTGTACAAAAGGTGAATGGGTAAGATTATTAATTGGATTCAGGATGTGCTGTGTTGGTTTCCTGGAAAATATGCATTCAGTTTTGGCAGTGCTGTCATCATATCAAATCTACCAACAGAACATTTAAAATTAGGCAGAAATTGTCATTCTTTTGCTGCAATTTTGTTATATGTTGTTAATTGTTAAACACTAAGTGAATTAGGGTTAGTGTTAAAATAATATTAAAAACAATATTTACCTAAGAATATTAATTATTTGTTAAATAGGAATTTTGAATAATGGTACTTTTTCTGAAGCACAATAACTGAATAAAAGTGAGTAGTGATGACATTAAAAACTAAATAACATTGTCATTCAAAAGGATTCAGGCTGGCATCGGTACCTTCAATACAAAGCAATCTCCAGGCTGTTTTCAGGACATCTATTCAAAGCCCCTCTGTATGGCTCTTTGGGGTGATCTTGAAAGAAAAGAAATAGCAAGCAAAGGTAATAGTCATGAAACACATGCCAAGCCTGCCTTTTGTCCTGTTGAAACAAAGTGGTTCGTCATGTTCTGTACATTCACCAGGTTTCAAAATAGGTTTTCATCACAATGGGACTATCTAAATCCTGTTGTGGCAGAACAAGGCAATGTTCTCAGAATCAAATAGAAAAGGAATACTGTTGTATCTAATTGCAGTTCCTTCACTATATTTTCCAACTGGGTTTAATCTAGCTGCATTCATGCCCATGCTAATCACAACATAGTCTGTGCAGCAGAATTACCACCAGACATAAATCAGGCTGTTATAATTACACAGCAGGCATTGGCAGAAGCCTCCAAAGTCATCAATATAAACTACAGAGATGCAGCTTGTTGTTTTCTCTGACATCTCAATATTTGAGGGCTACAGCACAAGGAAGAGTGGACATTATAAGTTATTTCATCCAGCTCTGTTAAAATTGCAACCAGCGTTCTCCCCAAAACTTGCTCCCTCCACGATATTGTTTTTTGTATTTTGTATGTGACGGGACACTTGTGTGAGGAGCAGGTACAGTAAGAAATGAAAGCCTGCGCTGAAACAACAGCTGTTTCTACTTATGTAATGGCTGCGGGATGACTGTTCACATCCTGGCTCGTTGAAGCTGTCACAAATCATTAATCTTGGGCCCGTCTGTGGGGCCACACTGTCAAGTTGTTTCTGGACATGTGTTGCCAGACAGAAGTAGGACACATGATTTAAGCAGGCGCCTCACACCTTCGCAGTCTTACGTGATAGCTCAGAATAATCTGACCTCACCTGCAGCTCCTGCTTTGTTGCACCAGGGTGTGTTAATTGAATGTCATTAAACGTCTTTGTTAGTGTGAGGCTGATAAATGTAAAACCTCTGTGCATGTCCTTTAATCAGAAAACCAACCATATACCAAACCAACTATCAGCATAGAAACTCAGAATAATATATGGCACAATATCATCTTTTATTTTTTCCTGTTGTGAGCAGTTGACTGTTGAAGGAGGACAACAACAAAAACATATCATTCTGTCAAGTGAGCACTAAAGGAAGCCATTGCACATTTCTTGATGGTGAGGTTTATGTATGTCTGTTGCTCCCCCTTGTGCAGTGCTACATGTGTTGTTAGCTGGATGTATTGCTGGTAACAGAGAACCTTGTAGAGGTGCCTCAGACTGAACAGCACATCAAGGGGCTTAGATGCAGCATTAGTGGGGTCTTAAGTAACTTTTCAGTACTGCAGGACATTGAAAAGAGACACGGAGGGGAAACTGCACTCCCTCTACTGGTGGATAAAAGCAAATAATTCAGCAGAGTCTGGCTCAGATTCCCTCATGTGCTTACTTCACATAATGTGTTTAACATCATGAATGTTCTCGTTTTATATGGCACAGATATTGCATCGCATAGATGCAGGTAAATAATCATGCATTTTAAGTGTGCAGCCTTTTCTAGACACATCGCATGTATTAACTGTATTTACAGGTGTGAATTTGTTATGGGGTAACAACATTCAATTATGCTAAGTTGAATTATAAAAGAAGACATAGAGGTACAGGATATAGGGGATAAAGCAAGTGAAGTTTTTTATTGATTTTTTGATCTACTTGTTGCTGATATTATGCAAATTAGAACAAATGAATTATAAATGCATTGAACCATTAAAGTGAGATGTACAGTTTGGCTCAGCTCATAATTGCTTTTTCAAAGACTAGCCTTGGAAGTAATTAGAGGTTGGAGTAAAAACACTAAGCAGTCAGATAATCAACCTGCCATTAGCACCTTAGGGGCTGTATTCTGTTATCAGCTTGACCCTACTCTCCTCTCCTCCTGATTTGCAGACTTTACTCTTTAGACACAAAGTGTTTGTTGATTGATTAGCACAAAGATCATCATGTAATACTCTCAATATATTTGTGGTCCAGGAAGTTATTGACTAAACAGAATGGATGGCATCATACTTGTTGTTTAGCAGCCTCATGCTGAGCAGAGTACACTAATTAAGTAGTCGCTCTCTTTTTTTTTTCCCCTGATACAAAGTCTCATTTTATTGCTTGACCTTTCATGGTGGCCACTGACAAACTTGTGATTGAGTGTGAATTTCATTATGGAGAGAAACTCATCTCAGGTTTGCAGGAGGCTGAAAGGTGTTTCCTGCTGAATATAATCCCAATCATCAAGCTCCAAACCACCATGTAATCTCAGTGACCTCTCATTTTGTCATTTTCCACTCTGAATTAGCTCAAATAGAGACATTTGTCCCACATGTTAATGTTGAATGAGACTGGAAAAGAAAGTCTTGGGGGAGATGCAGTTTACATTCAGACTATACAAAGTATAGTATATAGTGTACAAAGACTGTTCAAGCCCTTGTTGATTAATGCATTGATTTTAAATAACAAGGTGACAGGAAAAACAGTGTTTTGTTGATCTCATACACCTTTTGGTTGTTGCCTGAACATACGGCTCATGATCGTTTGGCAACAGGTATAAAGTGCAAATCACTGTGAATAACACATGCCTGCTTTCACATGTCATTGCCTTGGCAGCTTAAAAAAAAGAAAAAAACAACAACAATACTTTGCTTTCAGTTTTATTTACGGTTAATTTAATTTATTTACAGTATTTCAGCTTCAGTAAGTGCTGCACCATCCATGGATCATTCTTTTCACAAGGAGGGAAGACAGCATCCTATTTAATTCTGTTATTTTCCCATTAAAACCTGAGAAAACATCAAAGGCAGAATGATTTAATTAACAATGTGGAGAGTCTGTGCACAGCCGTCTGCATTTTGCAAATTACTCTTTGCTGAGAATAAGAGACTTATCAGGTCCATACAGACATCACTGCACACCTCAAAAGAAGTTGCGTTGACAAAAGGAAGAGGAAAATACATGTCTCCCCCAGACAGAATTATCCACTTCACAGGTATTTTCAGTTTACAGTTTCCAGGTTGGAAAATTAATACCCTTTCTTCTTCTGCCAGTAGAGTTTACAGTTCTTTGCTGTGTGCACTGTGAAGTGCAGACTGAACAAGGACTAGAAGGGGAGTTAAGTGTCATATATGGAATATCACTGTGATTTGTTCCTTATGGCCTTTCAATTCTTGATAATTGTTTTTGAGGAAAAGTATCTGTAGGAGGCTGTTTCTTCATGATTATTCCCCTCCTGCCACTCGGGTTTGGGAGTGTTCAGCCTGTTTATCACTGCTCGTGGCTAAGATGTACAATATAGCCCAACAAACCCAGAGAAGGGCTCTCAACATACTTCGTAATGACAATGAATAATATTTTCAGATGGAAATGGAAAGAAATACAGCTGGGGCACGTTAAGCACTTTAAATGGTAATTGTTCCACCTTGCTCTTTATAGACCAGTATGAATGAAAGAGCAATTGAAATGAAGGGGGTGGGAGACAGACACATTCCTTGTGGTCTCTAAGCACTGAACACATTGTTGAGATAGTTTGTTTAAAGGTCTCTCATACAATGTTGTAGCGCACAGTGTTTTCTTCTTTTCTTTTTTTCAACAGCTCCCTGTTGTGTTAAGGTGAGGTATGATGTCTGATTATATTTCCATAATGAATTATGAATAGAAATAACTGGGGTCTCATGCTTGCAAATTAGTAAATTAGTTTATTTTGCGTCTATGTCAAAGAGATGGATGGTTAACATCCAGCCCTCCTGAAGTCTGACTTCAATATGTTGGCTCCCTGTGAGCCATTGTAAATAAGCGCTGATGTGTGGGTGAGGAGTGGAGGAAAGATAATGAAAGGAATGCAACAAACCCTGCTGAAGGAAACCATCTCCGGATGAAGTCCACCATAAGTGCAGCTTTTTCAGCCTAATGCTTTTTCCATGTTGTATGGACAACCTGCAGAGGAAGTTGCCTCATCCAACAGATGCTTTAATAAGAAAGCAGAATCCCTGAAATTGTCCTCTCAAGATGAGAATGAAATCTAGAAAAATAAACAAACAGAAGTGGGGAGAATAAGAGAGAGAATATGAAGAGATGGGGACAGACAGAGAGAGTATAGACAAAGACGGGAGAGAAAATCATTTTATTTTTCAAGGATGACACTTCTAGCCAATTCAAAGCCGTACCTTTTTTTTTGCAGTGTTCCTCCTCCTGTTTGACATTTCTGTTAGACAGTGCCGCTGCAGCTCACCGCTGCCATGTTTCACATAAATTCACATTAAATTTTTTCCTCAGAAATGATCTTTTTCATTGTGGATGAGCGATCTCGCAACGTTATTCTGGTCATGAGCGAACCACCACAGGTGAAGTGGAGGAGGAGCAAGGCAGAACGTTGTGGTGAAAGAAATGTCACATTTGATAGAATCACTTTAATTACATGCATGTGCTAAATTGTTCTAAGGTGCCTTCACATTGTGTTGGCTAATGCCATGCTTTGAATGACATTCTAATTCACATTATTTCATGGGACAATGAAGAGAAAGCATGTGGTGCTTTATCATTTATTTTAATAATCATTTTAATTACAGCTTAAATCAATCATGGACGACCTTCAGTAACATTCAATGAGAAACCAGTTTCTTACAAAGTGAAACAATAAAGCCATCAAAACATGGTGACAGAGGATTTAAATGTATGGAGTAATGTTAATCAAAACAGGACTTTTGCTACAACATCTAATACAACCACTACCACTACTACTACTACTAAATTCATGATAACAACAACAATAATAATAATGATAATTTTGCTTATTTCCTCTCAATTTTCCCTCCTGATTTCAGCTTGCACCCTGACTGTTTATTGCAGATGATAGGTATTGTTGGGGGGTGGCGGTGTGGGGGTGGTGGTGGGGAGGGTGGTGAATGTCATCAATCAGCATTAACCATCAGCTCTGAGCTATTGACTGATGATTCACCACAGCAGAATCTCCTCTGACTCTAAAATGAAAGGCAGCAGCGGCAACATGAGGCAGAGACACTCAGTTGATTGGCACCTCATTGAGTCTGGCAGGGGAGCCTTTGATTGCACCAGCTGTCAATATCACATAATTGTTTTTCTTACATACATGGTGCCCTCTGGTTTTTGCTGCTCCATTTGCCTGTATGGCAGCTACTATCTAGATTTTTTTTCTCCAAAACTTAATTTTCTCAACTATTATGAACACCTGACTTTTGTTGCACCTACAGGGAATGGACACATTTACCTTCTTGGTGATATAGCACAAAATTATATTGGTAAACTATCACCCAACATGTCACACTGCAACATCAGTGTATTAAGATTCACAGCCCTTACTAGACAAGACAGATTAGCTGCATATGGTTGTAAATCTGCCCTTCACAGCTAACAGAGTAGCCAGTTATGACTTGAAGCTTTAATTGGGTCCCTTTGAATTATCACATTAAGTATTTTACAGGAATACATATACCAAGCACACTTCTGTCTTGACAAGGGTGAACTCAGCGTGTATTCACTGAAGTCAGGCTCAAATGGAGTTTAAATGTCTTCTTAAATGGCACCAGTAACTGCCAGAGGAACTGTTCAGGGCCCAGAGAGCAACCCTGTTCTCCACTGCAAGGTCAGCACAGAAGACACAATTTAATTGAAATTGAAACTGTCTACCTGATAGTTTGAAATAATTAGCAATATCAGAGTGGAGAGAGGAAGAGTTGGGGATGAAGAAAAATAAGGACATCATGCTGAGATAAAAATGGCAGACTGGTAGCAAGTCATCAACTCTGGTGAATTGAATGTCACTGTGATTGACTGGACTTGACTGGATGTCACACGTGAAATTCAAACAAGTTATGCAAATAAGACATTTGATACCAAAACTTTCACAAGAGAGGACCAGTCCATTTTTCTTAGAAAAGCAAGTTTTTTTGTGTTTTGTTTTTTTTGAAGTGAAATGGTTTGATGGGGTCTCATGCAAAATAAGACACTCTATACTAACTATTAGGAGCTATTGCTCCTAAAATCATTGACCCTGCACTGGTAGCTTTCTCTTCCCACCCATAAAAAACAAACGCTGCCACCCCTCAGCCCTAAAAGACTTCAGAAGTCACTCCTGCCAGGCCCAACATTTCTGCACCAGTTAATAAAGGGGAAATGAATCGTATCAGTGTTGCTGTCTTTGCTCATGGTGAATAGGAAATTATCATAGAGATGGGTATTGGTGCCTTCACACACTGAATTACATTGAGAGCGAGCCTGTTTTTCTCTCTGTCCCACATTCACACACTCACTCATACATGTGCACAAAGGCGTGCACGCGTACAAACAGACGCAGTAGCTTGAAATAAACTGCAGGGATGAAATTGGCTATAGTGATGTCATCGTAGCTGTGGTGGTGGTGGTGGTGATGAGCCAGGGAGCCCTGGCAATTTTCTCCCACAATTCTACAAACACCCGGACATGTTAGTGACATTTGGGTTTTTTTGTCTTTTTTTTGCTAAGTTCCCGTCTCTCCATGCCTTCCCTCGGCTCTGCTAAGACATGTCAACATTAGAGCTGATACTAGATGCCAGGCAGAAGAAACGTGACACACCCTTGCCTCTTTGTTGGTGTTTGTCGTGTTAGAGGAGGACGAAACAACTGACACAAAGAGGATGGAACCGCGGGACAACACAATATACAAGTGTCCTCAGGACCTGACAGGCGAGCAAAATCAAAGACATGGGGTGTTAATATCTGATAGTTAGTGCTCTGGGCTAAACAGCATAAAAGACATTGAGGTCAATGGGTTGTTGTCAGTCTCTAGAGGAAAGCAGTTCTGTGGCTATTTTCTCCATCTCTTCCTCTGTGGACTGTTGTAGCCACTGGAGCATTCTCCTCATCATCACAGGCAGAATACAATCAGCAAACCGACTTTCTGCTTTTGCCCTTTTATTTCATTATAATTCTTTTTTTTCCTACTGAGTCTGTTTAGAAGCCAAAGAGGAGCCGTTAGACTTTCCAGTCTAGAAAAGAAAGCAGTGTTGAAGACACTGAAACCGGTTTTCAACTCCAAACTGGTAACAATATATTTGGATCAAATCTAAAACAATGACACTTAACTAAGAATAATACATAATTAAAAGCATTAAAGATAGTTATTTTTAGGAGTCTGCTATAATCATTATTATAACCATTAATTCAATATCAAATATTGATGCAATATATCAGTATACTCTATAACCAGACTGAATATAAACGAAATGATAATTGCTCTGAGTTATAATTACGTTTGTTCTTACATTTAAAAAGGCTTGCATTACAGTATTGAATAAAATCACCACAAATCCTTATCATGAGCTAATCTGTGTCAATAACACAGAGATAGTGTGTAACATCAATTGAATGTGTTTATGTAAGAGCAGTTTTCATGAGGAGACTGTTATGAAAGGTTTGGGTCACTCAGAGTCGATACCAATGGCAGCAGAGTGAAGCTTCTTCTCTCCTGGTTGAAACTGAAGTCTCTACAGCAGCAGTTATTTAAAGTATTGTTTATTTTTTCACAGATTGGAAATATGTTCTAGTTTTTTTATTGCATTATTTATGAACTTAACTTCACACCTTTTTTTTTATCTTTCAGTACCTGCCATACTCTCTCACACTCTTCTTCCCTCCCTGTGTCTATCTGAATCTGTCGCTTTCTCTCTGTTGTGAATGGTAGTTGACAATGCTTATGCTCAACACACCCCAAATAAAGTGTGTAGTGACAAAAACATTAACACAAGCCACTGAGTACCTCTGTGATTTTAGTGAGAGCATATCTGTCAGCCGGGACCTGGGGGAGTAAAAAAGCATATATCTGAACTTTCAGTGTCGGCTGTTTGGGTGGAGGATTGTCACAGTCAACATCAAACAGTAAAAGTAAAGCTGTGATTTATTGAATGTGCTGCTTGTTTCTGCTTTCATGTTTGCCACTGATACATTATATGACTTTTCTTCTGCTTTCAAGAACATGGTGATGCGGATGAATTAAACATGTTAAGCAGGAACAGGTCTTTCTCTGAAAGCCTTACCCTTTTCTTGATAACCCCTTTTTAGACATTCAGTGGACTTATCACAGCGTATAAATAGGACAGAATTCATTATTCAGGGGAGGTTTCAGTGAAAAATTAATAGTCGTCCCCGGAGGAGGGTCTGTGGCACTTTGGAAAAGGAAAACCTTTAAAGTGTACATGCACAGGGGGATCTGGAGAGAGGCTGCCCCTCATATTAAAACCTTTACCATGCTACACTACACACTGATATTTCAAATATGAGTTTGCTCAGCATTAATGACTGTGACTAATACTGCGTACAGTCTGCATTCAGTTCCTAAGCTGTCCTCAAAATATTTTGAAAATGGAGAAAGAAAAGGAAGAGAAATGGGATGCACATGACACATTTTCAGGATTGTCAAGCAGGACAAAACACCTGGACTTGAGCTGCTGACATCTGAAGAGAGACCCCTGATTACACCAAAAATTTCACTCACTGTACAATAAAAACAAAAAAAAACACAACAAAAAGTGTACACTAGGTCCCCTCTCAGCTCTTTCATATAAGAGATTACAATTTTCACCGTGGCCACCAGCCACTCACACACTGAAATCATGCTGCCGCCAGTGCTGAGTGGTTTTCAGCCTGCCAGTTATCCGTTGAAAGATGGGCTTCATGATGCCTTTGTATCCACTTCCTATCTGCCTGGCCATGGAGGCAATAACAGTAATGTATGGCTAAGGGAAAACAGAGCTAATCATCAATGACTGCAAGATATATAGCATATGCAGTGGAACCTTGTTTATTACCCTCTCTTCTCCTCCTGCTGGATCCATCGGCCATAGCCTACAGACAGGCTGCCAGATCTGGAGCTTCTTCAATGTTAATTTGATTCAATCTTGTTTTCCATAATAATTGGGGGCAATGGGTCAGAGTGATGAATTTGCTTGTTACATGACACAGGATGCAGCACAGTGGAGGCTGCTGTTTGTGTCTCTCTGCTCTCTCCTCCCTCATGTAAAGCAGGGGCCGCATTTTTTTTTTTTTTATTAGCGATAATCTGAAAACATCCCATTGTTAGTGTCTCCTAATGCAAAGGTTTCGTTCTTTGAGGACTTCTTCATGCTTCAATTCCCCTTCTAATTTGATTTTTATATGGGAAGCTAAGAGAGTTATAAGTGACATTTACATTTTTAGATGAAATTCATTCTGTAAAAAATCAGGATTGTTTAGATAGTATTCCCACCGGAACAATCCAATCTTCTGCAAATATCAGACAGCTTTTTCAGGTCCCACTTAATCAGCCGATTTTCCTTTCTTTCTTAATCCTTCTAAAATACTTTCACTTCTTTTTTATTCCACACTCTTTATTTTCATTTCCCAGGCCTCACATTATCTACCCAATATGGAAATTTTCAGACATTCATCCATGTGCAATGAATTTTAAGGTGAATTCACATTTTTTTAATCTCATAAATATACATTTATGTATTGCTTCCTTGTCAGTGACAGCACTCCTTCAGTACATCTACAGTACCGTCCAGCGCCTGCACAAGTACAGACTCACAAAGAGGAGAATCAATGGGTACCCCCATGTGAGGTTTTAAAAGGAGAGCATCAGCGTTGGTGTGTGTGTGTGTGTGTGTCTACATGTCTTGTGATTCTACCCCCTCTAGAAGCTCTGTGCCTCTGCCTGTGTGTGTCATTGTGGTGATGAGCGCTGATTGCAGATTGTTATGGTGTTTGCACCTCTCATCTCTCTGGCCCATGCTGGGTATTTGGCCAGGCCTGATTGTGTTGATGGTGACACTGGCACCTTGTCCTCGGGTGGGGAGGCCCAATAGCAGTCCAGACATAATGAAGGAGATGTAATCAACCAATGTCACACACAAAAAGTCAAGTGTGAAGACGAAAGCTGTTTGTGTGTTCTACCTTCCCAACTGCACTCTCTTCTGATGGAAATCACACAGTTGTTGATGTCAGTTCTTGTTTTTTTGGAAAGTGAGGTGTTATGAAGTTGAAGTGTGTGTTTTTTTTTCTTTCTCCTCCTGACAACAAAGGTGACTTGGAGATAAAGGAAATTACATTAAATTAAGTCTTGACATTATGTTGCTGTTGTATATTCTCAGGGGAGAAACAGGTGCTTCACCCTACAACATACTTTTAATCAATGGCAACAAAAAGAAAGAAGCAAAAGCCTGGCACTGGGCTGTTCAGGAGATCCTTTCTCTCTTTGTGCACTTTGTCCTCTCTCTGTGCTTTGTTATTTGTTTTGGTGTTCTAATCTCAGCCAAGTCAATAATATTCTTTGTTGTCTGAAATTGTGTGTCGGGAACAAAAAGGCCTCCTCCGTTTGTTGAAAGTACCTGTCTGTGACTTTTCACTCTCTCACACTCTAGATAAAGTAATCATTAGATGTTGTTTTCTGCCTGCAATTACTTTCAGTTACAATGGGTCAAACACTCGGAAAGCAAAAGGGGTCGAGAGCAGACAAGGCTAGATGGATTACAGGAGAGAAACTGTATAGGTCCCACAAGTGCTGATAAATACGTATGTAGCTCAGAGACTCACTGTTGTCAGCAGCGTCTCAGTAAATGCATCAAAAGTAATTAGTCTAGAGTATATATGGACAACCTCACTCCCCTCTTATCTGCATCACATTGTCTCCTTTAAAAAGGGACATTCATTACATCTGGCACTATTTGTTTTAAAAAGTAAAAAAAGTGGAGCAACGGCTCTGCCATTTCTTACATCTCCCTTTTTATCGCTGCTACACAGAATAGCTCTGAAATTTATGTTTCAGTGGAAAAATCCACTCTGTGATTATTGTAAGTAATTCATTACCATTCACTGGCATGCAGTTCTTTATGTGATCACTCAATAGGTTGGCCAGGGGTTCAGAACAGGCTCTATAGAGATATTTCTATTGTTTCATTCCTCATTCTATGATAAAATCGTGTTAATAAAATTCTGCAGTAGTCCTTGACAAGCTGTCAACCCCAGCACAGCTCCTTATAGATCTTAATACATGTCAGCCTCCTACATGGCACCGCTGACCTCTACGGCAGAGCTGGTCTCTGCCTTCCAAAGAGCATGCCAAGTTTTTATTGCTACAATGGAATATTTACTTCCTCCTCCACGCCCTTGTCAGCAGTGACAATGACAGCTCTTATTGCCTTCGCCAGGGATTATACTGTACCTCCTCCTGATAAAAGTAAAGAAAACCAAATAGCATTTGAGTCTGACGTGCAGAGAA
This sequence comes from Trachinotus anak, assembly GCF_046630095.1. Lineage (NCBI taxonomy): Eukaryota > Metazoa > Chordata > Actinopteri > Carangiformes > Carangidae > Trachinotus > Trachinotus anak. Next base: position 269,915 of record NW_027273872.1, on the reverse strand, counting down.
AAGTTAATTTTCAGAATCCTTGCCATAGAGACAGGTTTTTTTCCAGAGAAGTCAGACCTTGTCTCCATGCCTGCATATTCTTATTTCATTGTTAAAGTAATGTATATGCAGAAATTATAACTACAGCATATACTTGTCCTTGCCTCAGCCTCTCATGAGCTTTGTTATATCTTGAATTTAACCTGAATTCTTATGAGTACATGTCATCAAAACCATGAATCAGTCACAAGTGTGTATCATAAATATAAACCCAAAGAAGGCAGGAGGAACGGTGACAGGTATCAAGCATGAACATGTTCTCACTAACTTGTTCCATGCAGATGCTTGGTCAGGACCCCATGGTGTCGTTTCTTAACACACTCCTTTAGACAACATGTGTTTTGAGTGAATGGAACATTGGTGAAGATTATGGAAGGATCGTGGTGTGGTTTAATAAAGAAAAAGTTCCATCTGACTGAATGCACTCTCAGCCGATACACACCTGCTTAACTCATGCGTCGACTTTCAGCACAGCAGAGAACAATGTAAGTCTATCACACTACCCCTGAAAAATTATGCTAAAGGGCTACGGTGTGTCAAAAAGTGAAACATCCCTATGTGACGACTTGGGAGTGAGACTGCCCTCAAGTGGGCTGTGTCGTATTTGTAATTCAGGGAAAGCAAGACGTTGGTCTCCCCTTCACTTGATGACTGCCAGAGCTGTGATGAAAGTAATGGCATCTCTCCTTTCAGTGCAACACCAAGAGGTTTTAATAGCGCTATTATAAATGCCCATTCATTTGCCTATCCAGATTGTACATTTGGAGTGGGTATAGGCCAAGTGAAGAGATAAAGTCTTATTTATTACAAGCCAATTATTTCTACTGAGATTCTATTAGTTTGAAAGAATCCTCCATATTCCTGTTTTTCAGTATTTTGGTTTCCCTCCAGACACAGAGACTCTCAGCCTCATCTCATCTCCTATCACACAACAACACATAATATGAGGATGTTAACATTTTTCCACTTGTCATGGTAATGTAATATATTCCAAGAAGGTTCATGAAAGACAAGGTCTCAATTTTAAACATCTAATACAGCATCTTATTTTTTTATTTTGTGACATGATTAAACTTGTTGATCCCACAAATGAAGCCATACTGAGAGAAGCAGAGCTCTGGTGAAAGGTTTATTTTCTTTGCAGTTTTGTGAATGTTGTGTAACTAAAAAGAAAAAGAACTTCCTCTGAGCTTTCTAAGTCTTTGCAGTGAAGAAAACAATTATGTTGCATAGCGACAGTCCATGAATCAAAACCTTAAACAACAAGAGAACCTTTCAGTCCAATAGATCACCATCTAGAAACAATGCATGTAACACAAGTATAATGTAAATACGGCTATGATCATGCTTGCTAACATGGATGCAGTGTGCAACATGATGCTTTCACGGGACAATACATGAGTTTGATGCATGTAGGTTTCAGGCCGAAAAATTAAAAAGACTGCACCAATTAACAGTGTAGGATGAGTCAGGGGCCTAGTCCACCTTCCTGATGGCTGTTCAAGGAATTTAATGTCCTAGATGCATGCAATTATCCTTTTAATTAGCAATAATGAGTTTATGCATGCTGAAATAATGAGATGAATCGTGATATGTGTGCAGACCTTAATGTGAAGCTCATCAAGATGTAACTAGCTCTGTCAGTAAATATCATCAACTGTCATGTTAAATATCTCATACTGTTGTACTGAAAACTGGCTATTACGCACCCTAGCTGTGTGTGTGTGTGTGTGTGTGTGTGCATGTGTGTTTCTGACTGTCACAACCTGTACATGCATTAGTGGATTTCATGGCCATCAGAGAAAAAAATAAGGGAGATTGGATTGAATGCGTACCAGTACAATAAAAGAGGCAAAATAAAATGTGTAAACACAAAATATGTAATCCCACATTCACCACTGTTTAGGAAAATTATACTAGAAACACGTGTGCGTCATACTTAGGGGCTGATTGTTTTAAATTAGAACATTGTATTTACAAGGACATGATTATTGATGAATTGCCTTCACGCCAACTGACTGGAATATTACAAAAATAAGATGAGCAACTGAACACTTCAACACAAGCCAATACAATATACTTGCAGTTTTTGATGGAGTTAATCTGAAGACTGGCTCAGTAAGGCTTTTATCCAGCTTTTAGGATCAAGTCCGTGGTGATGTACTAGACTGCATTGGATTGAAAGATGTTTATCTGATGCTGGTGTTCATTTTTTCCCCTGCTTGCAACAGCATATACTAAAGTCGTAAAATACTTAAAAGTCTGAACGAAAAAAAAGTTCTGTCTTAAAAAGTTTGTGAGGACTATTGAACTGAATTGGATTGCAAAATATTGCAGGCATTCAAGTTATCATGTCTGACCCCTTATATTTCTAAATTAAAAGATTTCACAGAGAAACATCTGCACTGCATCAACCCCACCGTGTGTCCAGAGGAACGGCTGTATTTTCATTTAGTTTGAGAAAACATTGGTTCAGAATGCTTTTCATGCCATCCAGCACTCTCATGCCTCCCTCTCACATGTGTTCAATGGTTATACAAGCTGTAATGTTTGACCACATGAATGGAAGGTCAGCTGAAGGTGGATACAGCGGTGTTCGATCAGCGGCTGGCCAAAGGATGTGTTGATGTTGCAGAACAGGACTGCTGTAGGCTACCACTGGTATTGACCTTGTGTATGACCATAACATCCACTAGAAACCTAGAACCATGGCATAGCGGGGTTTCCAAGAAATACACAAGACCACATATAATAGATTACTTCATGACGGAGCAGCCAAATTAACCTGCAAGTTGTTTTGAATCAGAGCATGAATTGAATACTGCTTCATTTCTAGAGTCAACAGAGCTCAGTCACTTCCGGTGACTGCAACTCAACTTATGTTAGATGTTCCGTCTCTACAGAGTAACTAAACCCTATCATAGTTTTGTTTCAACCACATCACCACTTCTCAGAGAAGATGAATCCTCTCAAATGAGAACAGTTGGTCTGATCTCAGTCGTGCTGTCTATTATACCCCATTGTTTGCCATTATCCCCACTTGTCTGCCACTCAAATTTCCTTGAAGGGAATGTAGGAAAGAATGTTCACAGCATCAGTGATGTGTGATTCCTCCCGAAAGCTCTGCGGGGTACAGTTGTTTCCCCTGAATACAAAAGACAGCGGCATCACAAGCAGGCTGTGGCATACCTCTAGCTGACGAAAGCAGCCAGAGCTGTCAGCGACATCACTCACGCCGTGCTTTCACCCTCCCAAACCCGCCACCACCTTTCCAAACTCTCCCACTGGAATAGAAAATAGTACAGGCCCATGTCTTTGGGAGAGGCTGGTTGTGAAATATTGCATACAAAATTTGGAGGCACTGAAGGCTGTTGACACAGAAATGCTGTGAGTTCAAGCTGTGTGAAGTCACAGAGCCTCAGACTACGCTTCAGTTGTAAAGTACGCCACGTTAAAGACATCTGTGCAACTGCACTGATCATTTCAAGTTGAGGAGGTGGGAATAAGTCTGGCAAAGATACACTTTTGAATGCATGTCTGTTGTGTGCTTGAGGAATAAGACATTTATGCTAATAGCATTACCTCATCAAAAACAGCAATACCCTGAAAAGACATCACCAGCAGCAGAAAACACTCAGAGAGAGATTGAGTCAGGGCACAGCCCAGACTTGGCTTGGCCCTTTTGCGCTAGCTCAGAGAATGAGAAAGCAGCATCCATTTTTGCCTTAATGAAGTTAGTGACCCTCTGAAAGGTGACACATTTACCGCCCAGGGGATTTATACACTCCTGCTCCAAGGCTCCAGTTCAATATGGAGAGGACAGATTTGACTCCACGTGGGCCCTCCAAATATATCCTCACAATTTATATCAGGCGATTCACTTTCAGACACTGCTCTCATAATTAAAGTTGACGCTATGCTATTCAATCTGTGGTAGCACAGAAATACAAAAAAAAAGTGCACTGGGCCATTATGCACCAATCTAGATAGTTTTGGGGGGCTGGACTGCTATCACTAATGTAGACCTATAAGAACATTCATTTTCATTTGCCATACAACAATAAACAAGATGGCAAGAAGATTTGCCGATGTCTGTGGAATAGAATTACACAGTGCGTGCAGAACTTGTATGCATGAAGGAAATAGTTGTCCCAGCACACTAGGGTCTAAGACCACTTAATTATTTATAGCATTCTTATTTATGCAAATATGCTAAATAATTTCTACATGACAGCTTGAAGCTGAGGCCTAGAGGAGCGATGTGGTGTTCGAATGAGGACCCCTCTTTCCTTTGTATGGCCTAGGAAACAACACCGCAGGCTCCTGGTTGCCGTGGTGCATACTGTTTTACATTCTAATTATCTGGCTTGACAGGCTTTATTGCTGAGGCTCAATGCTGAGGCCTCAACCCAGACTCATTCCACATGTGATGTCAGTGGCGGGATAATGAGATAAGATAGTTTGAGTGTTTAGCCTTGCTCGGTCGCCTCTTCATTCAATTTTCTTTTTTTTAATTCTCTTCCATGCATGCAAAACTAAACACTGGCACAATTATCTATGTATATTAATTGTACCTAAATATGCTAAAGATGCTCACAGCATCCTGGTGTAATGTGTTCTCCTTTTCCCAGCTCTCAGTATTTGAGTTTTCTTATTAGACCAGATTTATTTTGGATTCTGAAAGATCAGAAGGATTTAAGGTTTGCCACACTGACAGTGATTAAAATAAACAATGCTTTGTTAAGATGTTCATTAAATATTAAATACAGTAAAGCCAATCCAAGACACAAACAGCAAGACATTTTTTTTCTAACTTTAATTAAGCTACAGGGAATTCATTGCATATTGTAGGTAAACAGACAGAGTCACGGGAATACCAATGGAAATTAAATGCTCTGCTGGTGTTTTTCTCATTACAAGATGAAATGAAACATTTATCACTGACTTTCATTTCACTAAAAGGCTGACATTTTGTGGGTCAACCACTGATAGAGACGACAACTGTCTTCTGTTTACATAATGATTCATGAGTTCATTCAGTGCTTTCTCCTACACCCTGGTAAAATCATCGTATTTCAGCTGTACTCTCTATATGTTCTGACCTGATGGATTAACTGTGTTGTTTTCTTCTTTTTCTCCTTCTCTCCATTTTTACAGCCATCGAGGTGAACCTGCAGAAAGCCTTGGCTGAGGCCTCTGAGACCTGTACCCAGGAGTGTCTGATACTGGGCCACTCTGACAGCTGCTGGATGCCCCCAGCCCTGGCCCAGTTCCAGAGTCCTGGCAGCAACAGCCCCACCTCCACCCCTACTGCCACCGCCATCCCCGGTACCCTTCCCTCTTTTGGCTTCCAGCAGAGCTGTGCCCGAGGAGCCAAAGCTAACATGGGCAGCGTGGGGGTCATTGATGGCCGCCACACCCTGGGCAGGTCTGTGCCCAGAAAGGATGAACTGGACAAAGGGATCAACCGACCACAGTTCTACAACACCCTGGATAGACACTGCAGTAATAAGAAGGAGGACCCCGTCAAGGTTATCCCCCTGGCGAGCTTCTCCTCCCCAGGGCAGCAGACGTCCACCGGCGGGGGCAGCAGCTCTTTCTTACATGAGCACCAGTTGTAAGAGTAAAAGACAGATCATCATTGGCCTGTCATACATGAGACTCCATCCACTGACGGCTTTTTGTCAGTGACTTATGATTAGTATGTATGCGTACGTGTGGAGGTATGCATAATCTGAATAACTTTGACCAGCTGGGTTTTACTAATGAAGAGAATGGATTTGATCATGATGATGCTGTTCAGGCAAAATCATAAGGGATCAGTCTGACAGCTTAAGCATTTTCAAGGAAACGTAAGTCTTAACATCGCAGACCCATGTAGAAATAAAAGGTAGTTCAATACCAAAGTAGTTCCATCACAGAAAAAAAGATAATTTTTGTTTTCAGTTTGGTGATTTTAGCTTAGTGATAAGAAAGGGCAATGTACGCTTTCAGCTCCTTGGGCCCAGCTTAGTGGAACTGTGCCCTAAAAGACTATTTCCTTGCACAGAAACAAATGCAAATACAGTACTTTGTGTGGAGTGAGCTAAATTGGGCTAAATGTTAATTATGAGCTCTGGGTGGATGGTGTTTCTGTTCAAGTTTTAGTGAAGTATTGCTCTGTATAACACGCAGCACAGACTCCTTTGGTGGTGGAAGATGTTTCTTTTGTCTTGCTTGAACGTGTTTCAGAAGTCTATTTTGGTCAGGGGACTGCAGAAGTATAAAAAAAAAGTCTACACCCAGAAGTAGGCCAATGGTAGACAGCACCGGTAATCTTTTGCATTCTACATTTTCACCATGGACCAGTACACAAAATATAATAGAGGACACAACACAAACTCCTGCACATACACTCACACATGCCCAAGATGTTTTCCATATGGTGGTTGCTCCATCTATGCCAACTCTATTAAGACAATGTTTCCTTGTAGCATTATCTCAGTAGCTTAGCCTTGGAAAGCGCAGACAGATGCGCTTTGGAGACAAACTCTTTGTTTCCTTCCCTTTGTTTCTATTTTTCACATTTTCCTGCTGAGAAACTCACATGATAACAGCTATGGAGCTCAGTCTAATTACTTTGATGTGTGATCTCAGTGACGACCCTCATTGTGGTTAGAAGGTCTGGAATGGCTCTCCAGGCTAGCCAGAAACATGTAGTTTGCATGTGTAGAGGTAATGAAAAGGTGACAAGTGCTCTGAATTAGCAGCTTTACACACTCCCTCTCTTCCCATCATATCATTAATAACATTTATGTTCTTGCTATTAATTAGTATTTTGTGTTTCCACACAGTTTGGTTTGGCTGTATTATCAGTTCTTACTGTGTTGACAGCAGAATAATAGACCAGAATGCACAAATTTCTTCAGGGTCCTGAGGCCAACTGAATTATTGATGTTAATGTTATTTTTGCAGTTATCATAAGAATAAGCATTGGCACTATTTGAAAGGACCTTCCTGCAGGCTGCCCCTCACCATGGTCTCATCATACACACACTGCATCACTGCCTGTGTGTGTAAATTGTACTGATGATGATAAGTACTTCAGACTAACTCTGCTGTAACAGATTGGGTGCAGTATAATCTATTGCTACAGCAATAAGTGACTTTGCTGATATCCATTTTTCTTTCCAGCAACATCCAAGCCAGGTGTCTACATCATCAGGTATATGATTCATGTGATTCATTTTGTTGTACCACCTTGCAAATTGGGACGAGGCCTAAATCTATAATGCAACGTGACATTCTCGAGGGAAGGTGCAAGGCAAATTGTGTTTGCATGCTCTTAGCTACCACACCTATTCGCTCCAATACTTGGGGTCAGGACTCTTATCATTATACAGAGGATATATCTGAGACTCAGTGAAATGATCACTTATAGGAACAGTGTCAAGGACACAGGAAGGAGCAATTCATTTTCACCCAAGTCAATTACGAAAATGAATTTAATACAAAACAAGCAACTTAACTACATCCTCCTCCAAACATCCATTGATGAAAATGTCCCTGTTTGGGAATCCAATTCCAGCTCATTTACTAATACTCAGATTTTTTTTTTCTCCATCACTTTTCATCTTATTTCTTAGGACAGACATGTATCGCCAAATGGTATAAACAATGCATATTTAATCAAAAGGAGCACATATCAAAGGGAACATACATCATGATGTCACAGAAAATTGGAATTTTATCACTGAAAAATGCAAATCAAACACTTGTGATCTGTGATCAAAAAGTTGCCTCAAAATCCTCACAAGTCTTTTCAGGCTCTGTTTACAATCATGTGAATAAGTAGGGCAAATAAGTTCCTGATTGGATATTTTCAACAAAAATAAAACTGAAAAATAACTCTCAGCTTTTTAAGAACCCCGACCCGAACCCGAACCCCCTCTATTCATTAACAATGAGAAATACAGGCACTATCTGCTGTTGGAGTGTTTATGAATATGAAATTGTGCCCTTCCTCATACCACAGAGGAAGAGAATACCCACTGTCACACTGTAATAAAAATGTGATTGTTGAAATAATTTACCCAATCACATGTGTACAGTAAGCACAATATTACCTGTCTGTGACTCACACTGTGTTTTAACTTATTCTGCCCACATACTCCATACGTACTATAATATTGCAGCAGCATAATCGAAGGAGAAGTTGTAGAGGGAACAGTATAATAACTGCATGAATGTACATCTGTAGGATGTTGCTTTTGATAATAACATGAGTTATTTTGTCTACTGTAGTAACATTTTGTTTTATGCCCTTTCAGAGGTAAAAGTAGTGGTGTTTTTTTTTTTTTTTGTTTCGTTTTTTTTTTTTAACAAAGAGCATACCATATGAATGTTCATTTGTTTTAGGGTTTTTTGGGGATAAGGCTGCTCTGACTAAGTCCTGTATCAAAGGTTTTTGTCTTTCACAAAACACACAGTGAAAAAGATAAAAATGTTAACAGTGATCACAGGTTATCACTTTGCATGATTCTGCTCTCACTGCTATTTTCATAGTTTTCTAATTCCCTCTACCCTGATGATAGAAATAATGAAGATACTATACTCAACACTGACAATTGCTGTTTTAATTTTCAGAATCTTTCTATTCAAATGTGTGTCATGATAACCATGCCAACCCGTGTCATGTTTTGCATGAACTGTTTGGACTTCCATGAGGCGTTTTTTGACACTTGCCTATGTAGGCCATGACATTGTTACATTCAGTGTCAGTATTGATGTTTACTGCTCTACATGTTTGTCTGTCTTATGGATCAAAGCAAATGTTACACAGTGTACACATTCAAACTTTGTGAAATGTGCATACCATTTATTCCTCCACATACACACAAATATCTATACTGTCAGGTAAACTGGATTTTAAACTGTACATAGCAGTACCCCTAAGAACCAGTGATAATGGTTTCAAACTGGAAAGACACATACAGTGAAGACTAAAAGCTACGGGTTAAATACTGGAATTCACAACGTTGATAAAAAGGAAAGCATAAGAAGTGATGAGATGACAATCTCTGTTGTAATGTAAATGGATACATATGCATAATATTGATGAGAGTGTGATTGAATTTGTTTATAGGTGATGTTGTATGTGTGTGAGGGGGGAATGTGTGTGTCTCCTTGCATGTATGAATGTGTGTGTGCGTGTGTGCACATATGTGTATACTGGCATGCACCTTGCCAGAATATTTTATGTACACAAATGTATCTTGTACAAAAAACTATATCAAAATATGATATGAGACTTAAGTATATGCTTGTAAATTAGTCATCAGTGAGTCAGGTCAAGTTTGCTCCGATAGAAGGCTTCAATGCTTGCCAGCGAATCTGTATTGGTCAATTAAAGCTATACAGTCTGTGTTATGCCTTTGTAAGATATTCCATTTAAATCTATGAAAAAAAAAAGACCTTCCATATGGTGAAATGATTTCTCTTGTCATTGAATTTTACTTGAGCCATTAAATATTGCGTCCTCAAAGTATTCTTGAATCATGCTTGTCCTTCACTTTTTGCTGTTGTTTGATTAGATTTGTGTGAGAGTATTGTCATATCAGTGATAGATGTGACATGAGAGCATACTGTCACTGTATTCCAATTATTCCAATTACAAGCTAATGATATAAGACCCATCTAACTGGACATGGCATTTCACCTTCATAAATTCAGGGAAATTAATGCCGCTGGGGATACAATTCAGCCTATGATATATATGTGCATCTTTATGACAAAAGAAAAAAAAAAAAACAACCATTATTTAGTATGGAACAGTACAAAGAAATATCAAGGAGCAGCTGTCTTGCACAACATCACTGCATGTCTCCTCAGAAGCAGCTAAACGTCAAAGACGCATTGTATTCATTTTAAACACAAACACATTAACTGTCAAATTACACGTAACACTCAACGTGATTAAAACTTGTAGCCTCTATGTTATACAAAGGCAATACCATTATATACCATACCCATTGTTTTCTTTTGTATTCAATGATCAGGGTCAGGATATTGGTACATTTATATTAAATCAAATATGGATTTTAGGGTGCCAAGGCAAATCAGTGATAGTAGTAGTATTAGTTATAGTAGTAGTAGTAGTAGTAGTGAAGAGAAACAAACTGCTGATTATTCATCTACATAGTAAGTATTAAATTATGTATTTCAGAAGGCCGCACCTAAAGTTTATGTGGTCAATTAAACTAATGATTGAATGTAGCACGAGAGTCTTTTATGTTCTGTTTAGGAAGGAGCAGAGCTCTCACCGATCAATTCCTACAATTTTGATATGTTCCAACAATACAAATCAATGTGCTTCCCGTCACCAGGTCGCTCCTCTACTCATTAGACTGTCCAGCCATTATCATATCAGCATAGGCCAAAGACTTAGGGAGGATGCCTATAAATTTCAGAGGAAAATCAATAGAACACAATAAGCCTTTAATTTTAGCCTTTTGGTTCGAGGGCCAAGAATTAAATCTAGGTTTAAGCAAGGAGTAGAAAAATATCAGTTTATTCATGTACTGTGGCTGTTCAGAATGACAGCTTTGATTTACTTTAGACTCACTGTGCATCATCATCTCCCAGCATCTTCAGTGATACCCTCAGGCTGTCTATATACCTGTGGCCATTTGGCCTCATAGGCATCGAAGATACAGATAAATGAAATATTATAAACATAAAAACATTTTATTTTATTTCATTTTATTTAAAACTCTTTTTGACCATTGCTTGTAATACAGCTGGACTGTGCATCTATATATCTATTCACCCATCCATCAATGTACCGATCCATCTATCCATCCATCCATGAGAGCTATGATGCCTTGAAGGCAAAATCTGCAACAGCCTTGAAAATCCCCATGGGCTATGTATCCTACCTGAGGCCCTTTTGGCTTAGTGCTTTACTCACTCTTCTCTTATGAATACATACAATCCCTCAGAGAGGAAACCTAAAGCATACAGTATAGTGCAGGGGTTGATGTTCACAACAACAGGACATGACAGGATCTCTCGGCACTGACTCCTAATTTGCACGACACACAGAGCCACGTAATGTTCCTCGTAAAGCGCCAAAGGTTTGCTGGACTCTGTCATCTTGCCACATCTTCAGCATATGTTCAGTCCCCAGTCTCCTTAAGAAAGCTGGCTGTGACCTGCCCCATTAGTTTTCCATGGTAATTGGCTAATAATGAGATGGTGACAGTGCCGAGGATGTCCGTACTGTCAAAAGACATGCATATCCAACTACACCAATCTGCATTTTAAGTAATTACTGAATATTTGAACAGTAAGGATTTTATAATCTTAACAGGGCGCAGAGTGCTTGTTTCTGTTCTCACCCCCTCCCCCACCCCACCCCCACCCCATACCCTCCATCCCCATCTGCTAACAACCCAACTTATTGTAAGCCTACTTAGTTCTCAAGGTGTCATCTGTTCAAGCGTCAGGAGAACATATAGAGATTGTCAAACAGTACACTCATTTCAAATTGTAATTAAACTGGCCATCAGGTACCTTGAGGCTGTTTAGTCAACAGCAGGGTACTAATTACTATAAGATGACCTTTGGAATAATATCTGGTGAATAATTCATAGTTGAGAAAATTGCTTCGGAGACATGCCAACGACATCCAAGGGACGACTGAGTGTACACACCAAGAAGATTCCACTCAAAGATTTCAGCCTGGCCATGAAAATGAGGTCAGCAGATGGATGAAACTGATGATTGTTTGTTTTTTTTAAATGAAATGGTTGCGATAAGCTCTGGAAGACAAAATGAAAATTTTTCCTCCACAAAGAGAAATGTTACCAACCAGAAAAAAGACTGACTTATGTGAAGTTAAAGTATTTTGGAGAGAGGAGATAGCCTGTATCAGGATAGCTTAAGAACCAAAATATCCTGATGTGCAAGTAGACACCTCTGTATGGACTCAACTCTACTGGCTGTCAAATAAAACCCTGTAAATGATGCTTCTAAAATCATGATTATACAGAAAATGAACTTTATTTTATATTAAGTTGGACCTCATAGCGTAAGGACATTAAAAACATTGAAAGCAGTTAACTACATAAACCTATTTTTATTTGTTTCATAGCCCAGTGACCAAAAAAAAATCTTCAGGAGAACAGACGATAGAAAATAAAAGTGAAAGAAATACAGTATTTTATATATTAAAAAACAACAGGGGATGAGATTAAAGACAAATTCAACAGACTTGTCCTCCTGCAGTGACTTTCAAATCCCCTAACAGCATCTACTCCCTTAAGCTTTGAATGTTTCTGCAGGATATTCTGCTCTGAGAGGGCAAAGGTCCTGAACAGTTTCTGTCCCATCTCTACTCAACCTTGAGGGACCCTTTGCAGAAATTACTCCTGGGACCATGCACAGAACTGTCCTCCACGTCTGCGCGACAGAAATACATAAACAGTTGCAAAACTAGTCCTCCAAACTACACCAACATGTGACAACAGATGAGTCGAAGTGAATGAAATAATTCACTTATTTTTTTACTCCCAAATAATAATAATCAGTGGTGGACAGTAACGGAGTAAATTTACTTGAGTACTGTACTTAAGTACATATCCAGAGGATTTGTACTTTACTTGAGTATTAGATTTCTTTGGTACTTATTACTCTTACTTGAATACATTTCCAAGACAAATATTTTTACTTTTACTCGAGTAAATTTCTAGGAAGGCTGAAAAGTACTCGTTACTTTCAGGTCTGCTCTTTTTTTTTTTTTTTTTTTTTTTCTAAAATACTATTGGACACAAGCTGTGTTTGTCAAAGAATGAAACCTATCACAGTGCACGCTCTCCACTGGGATCTACGTAAAAGCGGATAATAGAGACAAGAGACAAGACAAGACAGACATGGGGAGACAGACATTGGGAGACAGGCACGGAGACAGACAAGACAGACATGGGGAGACAAGACAGACATGGGGTGACGGACATTGGGAGACAGGCACGGAGACAGACAAGACAGACATGGGGAGACAGAGTTTGTTGTGCTCCTATATTGTACTGGTACATGTCCTTCCTGGAAAGTCAAGTGACTTCAACATTGAGTTATTGAAAGCAGAGATATAGTTTTTTGTAAAGCAGTGGTTCTCAACCAGTGGTCTGGGGACAACACTGGTCTTTGAGGGGGTTCCAGTTCCCAACTTAGCTAAATGATAGAGAGTTAGTTGGACGGTGCAGGTTCATTTGGTTACAATTTTAATGATCGTTAATAAACACTGCATCTGCAACATCTGCTGTCCTCTTATGATCCCATTCATTTTATTTGTTTTTATAGGTGTTTCTGCAGGCTTTATATAACTTTGTGGTTCTAAAAGCAAGCACATCAGTGCAGGTGGTTTCAAAGAGTTAATTCTCAGAAACAAGAGTTAAAAGGTCCTTAAATTCATTTAGAAAAAATTATAGTAATTCATTGATGTGAAAAATAAGAAGTTTACTCTTACTCTTACTTTTACTTAAAGTAAATTTAAAAGCATGTACTTTTGGATACTTAAGTACCTTTAAAAGCAAGTACTTTTTTACTCTTACTCGAATATTTAGACTGAGCTACTTTTACTTGTAATGGAGTAAATTTTGACCGGTAGTATTTGTACTCTTACTCAAGTACTGGGGTCGAGTACTCTGTCCATCTCTGATAATAATTTAGGAGTAAAAATTAGACTTTTTTCCAACACTGGTTTCTTCTAGGTTGGCGGTGTCTCTTTTAATGAAGCACACACAGAAGTAGTTAGTTAGTTATCCAGTAGGCTGAGCACCACGACAATGATGTTAACCACATGTCCAAGCTGTCTGAATAACCACATCCAGTATGATCTCAGTTGAGTATTGATGGGAATATTAAAAGAGGGTCAGACAACACTCTTCACTGCCATCACAGAGGACCCAAATGATTAGTCAAAATTTGGGGTAATTGGTAGTAATTAACTTTGACCTTGTCCTCTTGGACATTAGAGAACCCAAGCCTTGCCAGAAAATCTCCCTCTGCCATTAGAGAGCAATTACTGATAGGAGACCATACAGCAGCTCAAAATGTGTCATGCACTGAAAAGATCTGCAATAAACAAGAAGCCATGGATCTCTATGTATCATGTACACGATAGACATTAGTCCAAGGTTTATTTTCAGTCCAGTGAACTTGTTGATGCTACGTGGCCTCTCAAACAGAGTTTCAGTCATCACAGTTTTGTGCTGTCATTGTTTGGCCTGTTCTTGAACTATTTTGAGTGGAGTTTGACTTTGTTCATTTTCTTTTCACAATAAAATTCTTACATATTCGTGTCCTCTGAGCCTGTGATGATTTTTCCTGCTGAGAACAAGATACCAGTCCTGGAGCAAATAACTTTATAGCTGAGTCTACACTCAAGCAGCTACAGGAGGGTACAACAGTGGTTGAAGCAACAGCATGCTAATAGTCTAACAATGACACTTTTAACATGCTGACGTTAAGATGATATTTAGACATTTAACATATGTGACTTGAAACCAATGATGTCGACCTCATGGTGGTACTAGATGTCAGAGATCAACTAAATCTGTAGGATTTGTCTCATGGGGACCATGAACATCAATCCATCCACAAGTGTTTAAAAGATGAAAGTCTGGATCCAAGTGGTGAACTGACAGACAGCCCATCATTGCCATCCATGCTGTTAACAGTTTTCTGTGTGTCACTCTAATCATTGATAACAACTACCACTTTTATTCTCCCTGGGTTTTCCTGCCTAAATAAAAAAAAAGATGAGACATGTTGGCTTCCCTGATAGGTAATAAAGAGAAACCAAGTTCATATCATGCCCCTTTCGCAGTAAGGAAGTACATCAGAGAAACTGCTTTTACTGCGAGTTCTTTGTGTGAATCTAAAGACAGTATCACAGGGCAGCCACTGTGCCTGACAAGCCCGTTCACGCTCAGCACACACACAGCTTTCCTGCAGTTAAGGCAGCAAGTCCCTGAAGCTCTTCCTCCATGGAGTTTATTGTCAGAGTCTCTCCGATGGTAGGACGCCTCTCCCTCCTCTTTGAAATCCGGAAGATCAAACAAAACAACAGTGTTGACGCAGGGTGTGTTGTGTTTGTGGTTTGAATATATAATCAATTTCCATGGTTAGAGGTTTTTATTTGTTGTTGTATTGTTGCTAGAGTACTAAATGGATAATGAATGGGATAATATACCCTACTACACAGAAGCGCTGACAGAAAAGGTCCATTTTATTGTTGTTTTTTCTACAGTTGTCTGTTCCATCGTCAGACTGATGATGGGAGAGCACCAGGATCCACAATCACTGTGGGCCACCACATTTGGGCTTGTCAAAAAAAAAATATCCATAAAGTTTTTACCAGCCCTCTTTGTGTTCCAGGACTGGACTCACATATGTTATCATCCCTCACCAACACGACCTGAGCCACAGCCCCCTTCCCCCAAGGCCTGCCTCTAATAAAGGCCTGTTATCTTCATCAGTTGAAGTAAATAAAGGCCCCCGTCACTACCTGAGGAAATATAGGAATCAAAAACTGAGCCGCTGTAAATGCTCCCTGACGAAGTACTACAAATTGTATATGACAAATCATTTTGAAAAAGCAACAGCCAATGGGAAAAGTCCAACACTTGGTCGACCAACCAATGGTGTAATTTCATCACTCACTCAACTCTATCTCTCGCTCACTGAAGTTTTCTGATGTAGTGATGGTCTTTGGCCAGTCCAGACATACAATGTAAATGCTATGCTTTGAAAAATGGAGAAAGACAATTATCTATCTATCTATCTATCTATCTATCTATCTATCTATCTATCTATCTATCTATCTATCTCACACACACACACACACACACACACACACACACATATATATAAACACTGGTATGGTCATTTAATCACTTTCCAAAGTAGTATTATTCAAGACAATCAACCTTTACTTTCAAGAACATCTATTGAACAATGGCAAGCAAAAACATGGTGGGATGAAAAGAAAGAAGCAACAGGGAAAATCAATATAGCAATTATGTGTGCAAATAATGGACACCAAGGTGTTATTTTGAGGGACCAAAAAGAAGAGGTGACATAAAGCCAATTCAAATAGTGCAAACATTTCATTGTCTCACATCTGGCGCTTCTGGCATGGATTTTGTGTCACCAGGCTCTAGAAAAGCAACTTTGTTTTTTGTTGTTTTCCTGCATTGCCACAGCTGAATTACCATTGTTTAGCACTATCTAATCATTGGGTTCTTCTTTATGTTCACACACAATCACCAGCCTCTGTTAAAATTCAATTTGCTATTATGTTTTTATCGGCCATAGAAACCCAGAAAAAGGAGGCAACAAACAGCGATTAGCTAATTGAGATCTTAGACAACACAATCCCAACAAAACACACACACACACACACAGACAGAGACAGAGAGAGAGAGAGAGAGAGAGAGAGAGAGAGAGATTGGGCAAGCACAAGAGGAAGAAGGACAGATAAATGCACATGCACACATACCTCCCCCACCCCCCTCCATCTTTTACCTGCTCAAAGGAGGTCACCTCCAGCTCTGTCGAGCTTTGCAGGTGGGTCAGAGATCTGGATGTGATAACTGGAGGGAGTTTAGAGAGCAGACATTTGACAAGCATGACAATGCTCTGACAGCCCTCATTGGGCCGTGATTAATGACTGACATCCCTGTCACCTGTCTCATACAGAATGCAAATGCAGTGCTGGGAGAAAATTACCCTAATGTGGCCCATAATTGGATGCAGGAAGTATCACGTAAAGCAAAAACGAAGAGGGGCTTCTTGGTCCTGCAACAAGACTTTATTATAGAGAACACTACAGAGTTGATGAGAGAGATGCTGCAGCATGATTGAAAATGACCGCGAGCAAATCCTTCTCATTTGTAGTAACACACTGACATTTAGCAGCAAGTCCAGGGATGAACAGTGTTGATGTTTGGCATCTTGAGTTGAAAAGTCACTCCTTAGCAGGCTGCCTCACTTTATGTACTAATCATTTGTCTTGGTCAAATCTTACTGAGCTGGGGCAACAGTTTTACACAACACATTGTACCACAGCGGAGGGAGCCGTGTCAATACATTTTGAAAATTAACTCTACTTGTATCTGATAAAGATGAGTGCCAAATTTAGTAGGGTTGACATTGAGTAGGTGCTCTAGGTGCTCCTTGCAAACAGCTGGCATCAGGTTTTAATGAATATGCATGGTGAATATCATGCACTGACATTTGTCATTGCATGTTTTCACTGGAACTGCAAGTTAACTTTACCTTCTCAAGGGCACTGAGTTCTGAAGCAATGGCTTTGCTAGAGAAAAGAAAGTTTGGTGTGACTTTAATCTTACTATTCACAAAAAACGAAATATTTGGTTTCTATGGAAGCACTGAATATATTTTCAACATCCCTCAGTCCACAGTGCTAAAATGACAGTTATTCTAGAGGCTTTGTTAAGCTGCAGTGATACCATTCGTTTAACCCTGGTACGGTTCCATTCACCGAATGCTGTATCAGAGGAGCAAGTGCTTTAATGAAAGGACTGAACTGAAAGCCACATTTGTCACTTAATGCTGATCGCTTCGAGTGCTTCCACTGAAAGACAAATGTCCATCCTGACTCACACAGTATGATTATGGATCTTGTTTTACTTTCCAAATAACATTTACATTTAGAAAAATAAAGGTTAGAATGTATGTTTTCAAAATAAATAAATAAAAAGAGAAGCCCATTTGTCAGACATGTAAAGTCTACGTTAATCTGACAGGGTTTATTATTGAAATGCTGTACAGCCAAAAAATTACACCACACAAGTGCATACAGGCAAGAAAAGACAGAACATTATCAGTGTGTTCTTAAGTGATTATTTTTCTTTGATTGTTTCATTTGTAATTAAAGAGCAGACTGTAAACTATGAAATCCACTGGGTGGGGGTGGGGGGCCACTTCCATGTCACCATCCCACCGGTGGGAGTAAGTGTCAAAAAGCAGAGCCCTTTTTGAAGACTGAAGAAATTACAAAGACAAACAATTATGAAAAACTAAGAGGAAAAAGGAGATGTACAGTAATGAGCAGATCTGATTTTCTGTATGTTGTATTGCTAAGAGGCAAGGTTGGATGTCTCTTGAAGTTTCCCATTATCCTGATTGTATAATATAAAGATATAATCAAGCAACAATGTCCAATTAGGAGTGCATACACGTGCCTCTATCTTAAAAAAGGATGAATGAACAATTGACACTGTGAATTTGTTTGCATGAAACACTGGGGCTGCTCCCTAATCACAGAGTTATTGATGAATCCTGGGGCTTAAGGAAAAAAAAGAGCTTTGATGTATATCTGTGATACGATGGAGGCTGTAGGATGTGACCAAACAGTCCTTTCCAGGTGGTTTGAGTGATTGCCTAATCCCCTGTAGCTAGATGATTGCAGAGCAAGGTCAGTTTGAAGGCTCAGACTGATTGAGTGCTGTCTGTGGTCGGGGGCTTGCTCCAGTCTCTGATGCCATTAGATGGACAGCAGCTGAAGATTCACTCTGGAGTTTTTCAACACTTAAACCAAACCTGTCCAAATTGAATGACATCGGCGTGTCAGTTATCATCAGGGTATATGGTATGGAAACAGTATAAACAACAATCATCAGGGCTGTGTTTCCCTTAATAATCAGGGGGGAAGGTTCATTTAAAATAAATAAATAAATTTGGATTAGATTTTTAAAAAATAGATTTGGTTTTAGTTCAGGATTCACTACCACATTCTGCATCTCTGAGTATTGTTGTCTTCTTGCTTTTTGTATACTTTCTATGACCCTATCGAGACTGCTGTGCTGACAAATACGTCATAACCACATTATCATCCCCAACTGACTTCTCCTAGTCCTGCCTGATTTTTATTTGCATGGTATCAGATATTGACTGTTTTCTCCTAAATAAACCCCGTTACCAGTGTTGTCAAGTTGCATCCTATACCTCATTGACACCAATTTATTCCTCAAGCTGTCATTTTGTTACTAAATTGGGTTTGTGGTATAAAATTCAGCGTTTCCTGAGGCTGCAATTGGATCACCCCCTACTGCTATGTACATTCAAATACTGAGGGAAAGTGCTGTTCTGTATATCAAACTCCACTAGTCTGCAGCAGAAATCCTTTGTGCGGACATCTCTGTGACAGCTCCTTGGCAACTTGTACGCTTGTGTGCCACAAGCTCCCTAAGCTGACTGTTTGGATCAAGTGGGAAGAGGCAGCTATCCCAAAGAGAACAAAATAGCAGATCCCAGCAGCTTTCACAGCCGATGCTATGAGATTTACCAGACTAGAGAGGAGGGTGTGTGTGTGTGTGTGTGTGTAAGATTGGGAGGGGCAAAGATGTAGTTTGAAATCTTTTGAAATGTCAGACAAATAAGAGTCACAAGAGGCATTATGTTTCCATAATGATCATGTGCTGAAGCTTAAGCCTTTCTTTTAAAAGGCTTAGGAAATGGATGAAAGCTTTTTTCCCCCTTTACCATGAGCACTTTGGAGTGTCAGGCTTATCAGTTGTTGCAAATTACTAACACTTTTTAACTCAAAGCAAATAGCTAATATTTCAAAATAAATTCAAAAGGTAAATAACCATGTAAATATTTTGAAAGTATTTAATTTGATTAATTCATGTCTGCATTTATTTGGTTTAGAAGGAATTTTATACAGTAATCATTAAAATTATTTTCTCTGAAGATTTGCTGTACATAAGTGCACTCTGTGAAAACAAAAACACTCAATTTGAAACTTTCTCCAGTTTGACACCCACATATAGATGAAATCAAACATGATTTTGAGCAGACACAGCTTTGTTTACATTTCATTTTTCATCCCTTTTTAATCCCCCAAACCACAGGCAGGTACTGGCTCACCACTGCTGATTCTCGGGCAACTGAGCTTTAAAGACACAGGCAGAATTGATTCCAGTCCGGTGGACACTCCACATCATTTAATGTATTCCAGTCTATTACCACTTTTGTTCTGACACCTCATTCTTTTCCACCAATATATGAGGGGGTCATTCAATAACTGACACCTCTCTTCCATACCGTAGTCACATCTCTGTTGCTGTTTGAGCACGTGTCACAGCTGAGAGGCCTGAATTTCAAGAGACAGATTTGCTGACAGAGATATCCCATCACTCCTTGGGCTGAGGCTCGCACAGGAAATGCTACACTGTAAAGGTGCAGTAGCCTTGTCACTTTCATCTGAGGTAATTGATCACAGCAGACAACAGCTGATGTGTGCAAGTCAACTGCAGGGGGCAAAAGGATGGTGCTTATTCATATAAAAGATCTCTAGCATCTCTCCAGTCGCTTCCATTGATACGTTGGCATCATGCTCAAGTGAAAATCAGCCTGGCAGGGAGTTCCGCTCAGGATGTCTGTTTACATTTTAGTCCAACATGACCATACATAAGGTAGATGGCTAAATGTTATTTCTAACTGGTCAAAAAATTCCATCCTATTAGGGCATAAAATGCCTCGACAGGCTGCCCATATGAAACGCTGCAAGTGAGGGATCTGGCTGTCGCAGTGCAGGTGCACTGGGAAAACTATTCTGCTAAAAAAAAAAAAAAAGCACACCTTGAGAGTTCTCAAATGTCACTTTAGCATTCAAGGGCTTTGTGATTCATTAGTAGCCCAGCAGACTGGTTAGATGGAAGCATCTGTTTTCTGGTTTCAGTCCTTATGTCATCAATGTCACAAATAATCACAGACAACAGGTGGTTTTACAGCTACAGGTACTTTAACATCCAGTCTGCTCCATTATACTTGCCATTATTCTGCACTGTGGGTTCTTTTTGGAGATTACTGAGACTGAGATACACATTTTTATATGTGTTTTATTTCATTACTGTTCAGCTTCATCACTTGATATGAATTTATATTGTAATCAAATATAAAGGAAGTTTTCCATGCTGCCCACGGCTGCAACCAGAACTTTATTGACAGATGAAGTTTTGATTAATGGATCTTCATCAGGTGTGCAAACAAGTGACTGATGTATCATTATAAGAGAACATGACAATCTATCAATGCTATCCACCTGAGGCCTCAAAAATAGAAAACATGAGATATTTACAATTTTTTCTTGTCAACAGGAACAGGACAAATACAAAAACCAACAATGAATGATGCTACTTAATTCATCTGCAAAGCCTCAGACAGATGTCTGGAAAGTCTGACAGATGTTATTCCTGTTTTCAGTATCGCTCCATTATTGTCCAAAACCTTTTAAAAACATGAGTGAGCTTTACTGTTGTATTGAATGACATAATTCTTTATTACAATCAACATGGGCACTATAATTTATTTTCAATAAGTCTCACATACACCCTTCCGCTGCCCAGAGTAATCACTGCAGTGGAAATGTGTATTAATCCACAGCTGAAAAAAGTTCCCAACAAATGTATTAATGACTCCCGTTTGAGTAACATCTACTTAAAAAAACCCAGCTGTTTTATACAACTGTGTCCTTCAGACTTCAGTGGAACACAGTTGGTTTGGAAGTGAGTCAAACAGCCAAACTGTTGTAGGTTTTGCTTTTTTCATTGGATTTTTCGACAGCAAGAACATAGAATATTTCCTGCCTTGTTCTTTGAACTTCATAAATTCCACATGACATGAGGTTAGTACCTCTATGATACATGTGATGTTCATTCAACAATGGGACAAAGACCTCGTCACTGAATACAGACGGCACATGGTAAAGAGGATACAAATGGTCACTCAGACACATGGGGCCCTTCTGTCATTGTGGTGGTGCACACACCACATTAAACTACAACTCCAACGTTACACACAGCCACTGCAGTAATATGTACGACAAGAGAAACATTACATCACAGATTAGTCAAACCAAGTCAGTTTATTCATAATCTTCTCATTTTACTAAAGTGTCATCATGTTTGGATTGTCCTCTCCTCCACAGTCCCGGGGTCAGAAACAGAGCTGCTGCCTGCTGCTGTCTTATATAGGAGCAGCAGTCACCTGCACAGGTGTGCTGATGGCAGATGATACCATGTTTAACTGGGTCATGGGTTATGTTGCTAAATTTGTTAAATTATAATGAGACTTTGGGATATTTAAGTAATTTAATTGGTAAATTGTGTTTTCTTTGATAAGTTATATTAGTTGGCATCAGAACTGGCAGTAGAGTTGCATATTGAGGGAAATAGAAGATAACTGATTTAAGTGCATTGTTATTTGGTCCAGGGGGAGGGGCTTAGCAGTTATCAGCCTCTGGCCAACAAGGCTCTGGAGGAGGAGTGTGAGGCTGTCTGAGTGTGGCTGGGAATCAGGCAGGTAACTTTTGCAGATGAATATATATTTTTGTTTTCTTTTCTTTTGTTTTCTTTTTCTTTTTTTCTGTGGATTTCCAAAGTTTTGTTCTCATTTTTGTGTGTGTGTGTGTGTGTGTAAATAAAAGCACCTGAATTTACTTTTGTGTCTTAAGACATCTTTAGTCCTGGCTTGAGATTAGACTGGCTTGAGTGCAGATGCTTCACGCTTCACTCCTTTGCTCTCCGCTTTACTCTCTTTTTCATTGCAATCTTTTCCTTTTGAAATGTTTTTTTTTTTTTTTTTTTTTAATGGAAAGCGTGTCCTGGATACCTACATAATATTTAACATACTTAATTTATGATAGTTACTGAAGGCTACCACTATTATTTTAAACTGTTTTACTCAGAGAGTGTGGCTTATCAGCACAAGCCTGCGCTGCTGTGAATGGGATTGAGGAGCTCAGCTAACAGAGGCTACTTAGCAGCAAGATGCCTCTGTTTTCCATGGAAGATTTCCACAAACTGCTCCAGAAGATAGTAGTACTGGAAACAAAAATTCATCGGCTCAAAGTGAACGTCGAGATAAATGGACAATATGGGAATGAAACTACTCTGCCGATATCCCAAAACATGGACAGGGAGCAGGCTAACACCAAGCTAACTAGCACCACCAAGACGTGGCAGGAGCCAGGTGTAAATGGGAGTAAATCAAACAGTCCTCCCTGGAACTCTCTTGGTGCAAAGCCAAAGCACAACAAATTGCCTCCCTCAAATATGGGAAGACGGTTAACAAGCAGAACCCAGCACCCGGAGATTCGGTATGACACCAAATGGCCTGCACTGCCATCATACAGGAATGTCTCTTCAACCCCACTACCACGGAGAAAGCAACCATGGACCAAGGCAACAACAAAAACTAAGAGCAAGCCCCAAGATGCAGGGATTCTAATAGAGAACAGATTTGCTCCACTTTCACAGGACCCAGACTCCCCCAAAGAAGGCTCATCTCCCAGGACCAGAGAAAGGTATGAGGCTAAATCGAATGCTAAAGGGCTACAGAGAGAGCTAACCACTGGGCCTCAAACTCTCATATTGGGTGATGGAGCTGTGAATGACATAAAACGCTTTTGCAGTAAGAAAAACACCAAAGTACTTTGTTTTCCCAATTACATGGTGTCTGATGTCTCGAAAAAGATCCTGAAGATTGCTGCTGAGCATCCGACACTGAAATCGCTCATCATACACACAGGAGCCCTTGATGTTGTGAAACAACAATCGGAGGTATTAAAACGAGACTTCATGGAACTGATAAACAAAGTTCAGTGTTTAAATACTGAGGTGTTTTTCAGTGGACCTCTGCCAACAGTTCGGCGAGGAGATGAGAGATTCAGCAGGCTGATGATGCTAAACAGATGGCTGAAAGATACATGCACTGCTCAATCACTGAACTTTATTGACAACTTCAATATCTTTTGGGAATGCAGGCACCTCTTTAAGGCAGATGGATTTTGCCTTAACAAGTCAGGAGTACAACTGCTAAGCTCCAACATTTTTTATCATCTGCGTCAGGCACCAGCAGTCTTTGTCAAGGACAAGGGACAAGACAATCCAAAACAACGGATAAGACAGCGCTCTGGTGAGGGCGCTGAGATAAGGACTGACAAAGGAAGACAGCGGACTCAGAAAGAACCTGCAGAGTCACCATCTTCACCCCAACAAGTGGATTCAGCCACAACAACACAACACCAGGAGTCTCCCCTAGCCCCAACAGCCCGAAAAGGGGAGTCTCCCCCAGCCCAAACAGGAGACTCCCAACCTTCACCCCCCCAGACCCCACCCAGCCCCCAACTCTCTCCAGTCAGTCTTGACTCCCCATTCCTGGATTTCCCTGACAGGATGAAGAGCTTCGGAGTTGGAATCCAACTAACACCACGCCACGATCCCATATTTTCCCTCATTAACCTCCCACATCGTCCACCCCTTCCGTCCACCCCACCCCCTCCCATTCCACCACGTTGGAAGCCACCTTCAACCAAAAGTCACCGAGCCTCCCCACCCCCTCTGAATCATCATATCATTGAGTCTGACTGATATGTGCCGGGTCCAGGCTACAATACTGATATCAACAATGTTCTTCCCCAGGAAGAGTCAGGGCCCTATGGATTTCAGGCAGCCTTTTCAATCCCTGTGGTGACGGGTTACAGAAAAGTGATCAAACTGGTGAGAAATAAAAAGGGTTCAATTAAATCTACCAATCTAGTGAATACAGCTTGTCAACCTCAAAACTCACCAGTGTTTCCTGTTATCTCCACAAGGTTAGCTCTACTCAATATCAGATCACTAGCCAACAAATCCTTGTTAGTAAATGACATCATTATGACCTATAATCTAGACTTCTTACTTCTCAGTGAAACATGGCTGACTGAATGTAGCTGTGCTACCATTCTCAATGAGGCAGCACCAACAAATTTCTGTTTTATGAATAAGTGTCGAAGTGGTAAGAAAGGCAGGGGAGTTGCTGCCATTTTTAAATCTATATTTCAGTGCAAGGAAACTATATTTGGTGATTTTAGCTCTTTTGAATATCTCTGTTTTTTAGTAAAGGGGGACCCAAAAGTTCTCTTCCTAATTATTTATAGACCACCAAGATACCCAGGAAAATTCTTTGATGAGTTTGCTGAACTGCTGTCAGTTATCTGCACTGACTACAACTTTTTTATCATAACAGGGGATTTTAACATTCACATAGACAATAATACGGACACAAATGCCAAAGAACGTCTTCTTGACACTTTTGGCCTCTTCCAACATGTGAAAGGGCCCATACACACCCGAGGCCACACTCTGGATTTGGTTATCTCTAGAGGTGTTGACATTACTTCTGTTGATATCAAGGACTTTGCTCTGTCTGATCATTTCTGTGTGTTCTTTGACTTACAGATAACTCCAAACATTCAGTTACTCTCTGTGTCTGTTAGGAAAAGGTACATAAATGAGAATACCAGTGTTAGGTTTATGGAGGCTATAGCCATGTTGCCAACTGTGATCGCAGAGACAGTTGATGAACTCCTGGATAAATTAAACTGCAAAATCTCAAATGTCATTGATACCATTGCACCTATTAAATCTAAGATGACCTTGACCAGGCAAAAAACACCATGGAGGAACACTTTGCCGGTAAAGGCCCTGAAAACAGAATGCAGGAAATCAGAGCGTAAATGGAGAAAAACTAAACTCCAAATTCACCATGACCTCTACAAACAAAGTCTTTGTAATTTTAACCATGGGTTATTCAAGGCTAGACAGCAACACTTTACTGAAATGATTAATAAGAACATCAACAACACTCGTGCTCTGTTTGCTATGGTTGATAAGCTTACAACCCCCGAAAAGAGAACACTTTTCCACAGAAAAATGCAATGAATTTGCTTGCTTTTTCAATGAAAAAATTAAATCTATAAGGCTAAATATCAACACAAATCAGCAAAATAATACAATCATGCAATCCCCAAAATCACCTAGGAATAAATCAACTGTAATGTCAGAGTTTAATACCATTGACCAAAAAACCTTAGAAGAAACAGTTCAGCATCTTAAAACATCGACATGTTGTCTGGACACAATGCCTTCTGACTTTTTTAAAACTATTGTAAGCTCTGTCCAAACAGATCTGCAGCAAATAATAAATTGCTCACTTCAATCAGGCACATTTCCTAAAGCCCTAAAAGTAGCTACCATCAAGCCACTCTTAAAAAAGAGAACATTGGATACTACCCTTTTAACCAACTACAGACCCATCTCAAATCTTCCCTTTATAGCCAACATCGTTGAGAAAGTGGTTTTTAATCAACTCAGCAACTTCTTGAACTCCAGTGGACTCTTTGACAAATTTCAATCAGGCTTCCAACCTCATAACAGTATAGAAACAGCTCTTATTAGAGTGTTAAATGACATAAGGTTGAACACTGACTCAGGCAAGGTGTCAGTTCTGGTCCTGTTGGAGCTCAGTGCTGCGTTTGACACTGTGGATCACAGTATACTGTTGGACAGGTTGGAAACCTGGGCAGGACTCAGCGGGACAGTCCTAAAATGGTTCAGGTCCTCTTGGAGGAGCGGAGTTATTTTGTGACCATTGGTAGTTATCAATCTGATCGAGTGGCTATGACATGTGGAGTTCCTCAGGGGTCAGTCCTTGGACCCCTTCTGTTCAACCTGTATATGCTGCCTTTGGGTCAAATTCTGCAGAATTCTAATATCAACTACCATAGTTATGCAGATGACACACAAATATATCTCGCACTGTCTCCAGATGACTGCAGTCCAATAGAGTCATTGTGTCACTGTTTAGAGCAAGTCAAAAATTGGATGAACCAAAATTTCCTTCACTTAAATCAAGAAAAAACTGAGGTCATTGTCAGTAAACACCTTGAGTCACTGTCTATAGAAACTAAAGACAAAGTCTGAAACCTTGGCATGCTGATAGACTCAGATCTGACCTTCAACAGCCATATCAAATCAGTCACCAAATTGGCCTTTTATCAACTTAAGAACATATCCAGAATTAAGGGTTTCATGTCCCAAACTGATCAGGAGAAGCTGATTCATGCTTTCATCTCCAGTAGACTTGATTACTGTAACGGTCTTCTGACTGGACTCCCTCAAAGAAGTATCAAACAGCGGCAGCTCATTCAGAACGCTGCAGCTCGAGTTTTAACCAGAACAAATAGATCAGATCACATCACCCCAGTTCTGAAGACCTTACATTGGCTCCCAGTCAGCTACAGAATAGATTTTAAAGTCCTGCTACTGGTCTACAAATCACTGAATGGTTTAGGTCCAGAATACATGAATGACATGTTAGTAGAGTATAAACCCAGTAGAGCTCTGAGATCTACTGACTCAGGTCAGATAGTGGAGCACAGAGTTCAGACCAGACATGGTGAAGCAGCATTTAGTTGTTATGCTGCACACAACTGGAACAAACTACCAGCAGAACTGAGATCAGCCCCAACTGTAAGAACAGAACAGCTCAGGGTGGGCGGCCATCTGCCTCGACCGGTTGGGTTTAGGAGAAGATAGAAAGAGGGGGAGGGGGAGGTGAGGGGAGAGAAGAGACAGAGAGAGAGACCAGGAACAGCTGTGTCGGTAATGGTGTTAGCTGAGCTCTTTTTAAGAACTTAAAACTCTATCTATTTTCTTTTATTTTACTTTTTTGCTCCTGCTTTTAACTCTGTGTTTTCTTTTGTTTTTATGCTGTTTTATGCTGTTCTTTTTTGTCTTTATGTAAAGCACATTGAATTGCCTTGGTAGGAAATGCGCTATATAAGCCTTGCCTTGCCTTACCTTGCCTTTAGTTTCTAACACAGCTGACCCACAGTTTTTGTGACAAACAACATCATAATCTTTTCTTTAAAAAAAAAAAAAAAAAAAACACCACAAAAACTGGATCAATCCCTCCCAAACACAGTCTCGACAACATGGAACATGGCATATTCAACTCACTACATAGTATTATTCAATTGACACTCTTGGTTGTGTTTATTAAATGTGTAATGTTTAATTCTGCATGGAACAATCTCATGGCACAATACATATCTTCGAGTTGAACCACCCACCTCAGCTGGCTGAGCAGTTTACACTGATATTTTGGATTGGCTCATTAAATAAAATCCTTCCCATCAATACTCTGCTGTTCATTTTTCATTACAAACACTTATGATTCAGCAGTAGTAGGAAACGAAGATGTCACAATGTCTGTTGAATATGTATTGGCTCCTGTGTCTTCCTGTGAGAGATACTGTCCACTTTCTTTCCTTTCAAAAGTAGAAACATCCAACTCAACACAAGTTGAATTGGATGTTTCTGACCCAGCTCGACACACCCCTCCTGCTGCGAAAGACATAATTACCAGAGGCTGTAAACTTGACACTTCTTTGAATGGGGGAAATGATGGTGTGATTATGTCCACAGGAGACTTCCACATCCAACCTCAAATCCTTCAGTCCTACAAATTATTGTGAGAACACACAACGGGGAGCATCTGCCATTCTCCCTGCCATCCAGCTCCCAACATGGAGGTGGGAACCCATTTTGACATTAGGTGGATGACCCATATCACTGACTTTTAGCCATTTTCTCAGATGAATGAGATAAAGGATGATGCTTCTCTGTAATTTGTGAAATTGGTCAATTAAAAAAAAGTTTGAAAGTAAAGTTTACTTTTCTCATATATATTTGGAAAATTCTGTTCAGTGAACTTCTTTTAATGTGTTGATCAATGTCTTTGGTTTTGTTGTGTGGCACTCTTTGCATCATGTTCATGTTGTTCAATCAGAGATCTGATGTCTTATACAATCTGGATTTGATTTGTGTGTGTGTTTATAAGTGCTAACTGCCGTGTCAGTCACTTTATAGTCCATATCTCTACATCTCAGAAATCCCCCTCATCAATCGTAATGCGTGATATCAGAATTAAACATCTGGCTGGTCCTCCCATCCAAGCTGTTTACACTGTTTTTGATGCTTCGCTTTAAGTATCTTGTATCATGTATCTAATGTTTAATATACAGCTTAGACACACCTTGCCATCTGTGTGGTTGCCTTTTTGGGAATCCATACATTATTCTTCTCTGCTGTGATCCATATTTGTTAACATAATACAACCGAATGATGTTAACACAATTTGTTCCAATTACTGTTTGAATTTAGACTATAATAAGTGTAATTTTGTATTGTTTAAGTCATATACAGTATACACTGCAGCTCTTGGACTTAGATTTCTTGATTGGATTCTGGAGTAATGCTTTGTTTTCTTACATATGAACAAACACAAAGTTTAGAAATTATGTCTCTTGCAGGGGAATTAGGACAATGCACCTTGATACAAACAAATCTGTGCAACTTTCCAAAATCAGATTTCTCAGTTCTAAATTGCTGTGGACACAATAGCAATTTCAGGGTTGTTCAAGTTGAGACGGTGCAGCAGATCTCTGAGGCTTGTCGACCTTTATCTCAGCAAACATCAGAATCCCTATACAAAAAAGCAGAAAATGAGCTATTGATTTTCCGTTTTTCTTTTTCCCCCTCACTTTCTTATTCCCCTCCGGTATTGTCATTCCATAGTCTAAATGAAGGTCAGCATTGGTTTCCTTGTCACTGCCACAGAGATTCACAGTAGAAATATAGCAATCTCTGTTTTTGAAAGAAAAGGTCTTGCAAGACAGAAGGAGGTTGCTTTTGTCTTTAGGGATTAATTGGCTCAATAAAACTTTTCTCTCTAAAGCAACACAGTTCAGTTCAATTTAGTATATGCTAGATGAGCACACACATTGTATGAGAATATAAGCAACACATGCACACACATACACTGAGAACACAATATGTCTATGAAGAAAAACACAAGACGATAAAACAGTTTTGACTCCTAATGCAATTTTTAGACAAAAAGAAAAGGGATTGGAACAAATGTGTGAAATCAAAGACATACAGAGCCTTGACCTTTGCCCATAGTAATGAAAGGGGCATTGATTTTATCAACTGCAGTGCTTGTTTTAAAACTAGGTACATTCAGTATAATCAGACTGTAAAATCATGCTCTGCTACATCACAGATGAGGAGCTTGTCTGTCCTCTCTGGCTCTGCAGGAACTGAAATGACAGACTGAACTGGGCTGAGCTGAAACTCAGAGTCTTTCCCTTTAGGACGAACCTCTAAATTTACATTAGATTGTAAGATCAAATGATTGTTACCTGTCTTTTGTCCTGATGTGCCTGTAAATCCTCTGAGTTTTCTTACGACACTAGAGGACAATTTGGGAGATTTTGGATCTGATTCACTGCTTCGCTGACATCATCTTAATGTTATTGACTAGATCTGACTCTCCCTGATTTCAAATTATTAATATCAAACTTTATTGAATTTTATGACCTGATATCCTGTGGTGTGAACGGAACCAACCAGGAACAGAATATGATGTTTTTCTACCCAGCAACTGACAGTAACTTTCATAAAAGCTCAGAGCACTGTAATATTAACTCAGTACAACTCACATTCACTCTTTAATCGACCTCTGTATAAGAGTAATGTTAGCTTGTAGGATAAGCTTGCACTAGGCCCTTTGAGACTAACAATAAAACTTTACAACTCACCCCCAGCTTTCGCTACAAAATGTATGAGTCTTGCTGATTCCACCTCTCAGCCATGACCTCATCCTGTTTTTTCTCACATTTTGTTTTTCGGTGCAACCAGCTCACGATGATGGTTCACTTCTATGTGTGTTTTGCTCTGAAGTCACGTTTGATCAGGCGGGTTTGTGTGAAATCCCAAGTCCCTGGAATCATTACTCTGAAATATACACCAAGCGCTCGGTCCTGCGTCTGATCTGAATCACCCTTGTGATTAAATACTAAAATCCTGTCATTAAGTTCGTGGTCTCCCGCGTTTTTAAAATCAGTTAAGATTTTAAAATCTCTGATGTGCACTGAGCCTAAGTTGAGAGAAAACGTTTTCTTTAGCTCATTCATACCCATAATGCAATGCAACATTACATTTGTCCCAAGCTCGTTTCCCTGCAATTTGATAGTTGGTGGCAGAGATTCTCGTCATGATTTTAGGTACATTAGCTAAAACATTTTCTTAGTGGCATCAGTGTGTTTCACTTGGTGTGCTTCATCTCGGCTCATCACCTCCCCAAGGTGAGCACGCTATCTTGCCAAATCCAACTCTGTGTGTACAGTGCAGAAGCATTTTTTGCATATTCTTCACACTTGTTTATGGTTTACTGAGCAGGTCACTTCCCCTGCTTGCTTCAACAGCTGCTTCAGTGATGACCCCCCCTCTTCCTAACAGGGGTTGGAAGACTACTTGTGTGCTGCTCCCTGTCAAGCTCTCCTTTGCTGGTGAGGCCTGCTGGTGACCTCATGCACAGCCTTTACCAGGCCCATATGAATAATTTATCATTTGAATTTAGCCCAACCCTAACATTTCGATGTTTGATGCCCACAGGCTTTGGCTTTAACAATATAGATAGTGCTCCTTTCCTCTGTGCATCATCAGATAAAGTCTGAAAGCACAGCTAGGGCACTCCATATCAAAACCATGGATATCAGGGATGCTGTATGTTCCACTAGATTCCACTGTTCTATTAACTCTTACTGCAGAATCTCTGCCCATGCAATTGGATTTTATATAGGTTGCAGACATTTGATTTGAAAATATTGTGTTCTGTCAATAGAGAGATAAGATAAGATGGAAATTTAATAATCGCCATGGGGACACTGTTACGGAGTAAAATAGCAACAGGATACATCAGAGAGAAGAAAGCAAAAGAAGTCACATAAACACACACAAAAGATTCAAAACAGAGAGTTTCACCTCTAGAGCAGGTTGAGCTGGTATCTGTAAATTATATGAATCAGTGTAGCATAATATATAAAATACAGCATTAAGAGCAAAACAGCAGCAGTAGTAGCTGCAACAGAGCTGTGAGGGACGGTGCTGCTGTGTTGTTGGACAGCCTTTTTGAGCATTTCTTTCATACAACCTGGATTTAAACCTCAGCCCCTAACTCCTAAATTTATAGACACAGAGCACACAGCCTTGAGCTCAGCTGTTGGATTAAACATGAAAAGTAGTCTGGTTCATAGACCTGAGTCTCCTCTAGACTAGTAGCCTCTCTCATACAGTGTCTCTTTTTTGTCAGTTCAGCCTGGCTTGTTGATGTACATGCACAGGTACTTGTAGGTCTGCACCATCTCCACCTCTTCACCCCAAATGATGACAGGTGTCAGTAGCTGCTCATTCTGTCGGAAATCCACCAATGGCCCCTTGATCTTACTGACATTTAGCTGCAGATGGTTCTCCTTTACTCCACCAGACACCCACTATAACAAAATCATCAAAGAACTGCTGGAGGGTGCATGATCCAGAACTGAACTTGTAGTCAAAAGTGCAGTGAGGGAATCATGAAGGAAAGTGTATTTGTGTGTATTTAAGTGGGTAGTCTTTGTTTCTTGATGGTCCATACAGCTAAATGCATTTACAAACAACCTGATGAGAAACATTTTATATTTATAGCATTCTGTAGCTCATTATATCACCACTAATCAAAGAGCACAACTTGTTTATTGCCTTTTCTTTTTGCACTGTTTTAAAATTATTTTTCACACAATTTGTTCAGCATTTAACTTTGCATTTCTTAGGAAAACACATTACTGGGACACCACTGAATGCTGTACTTTCAAACAAAACCAGGGTGAAAGAAGGATAAATTCTCCACCTTTGTCACAGTTAGTTCTATTAAATATACAGCTCACCTCACTAAAACCTTGGATGACTTTTATCAATCAGCAGTTCACATTATATAGGCAGCTATTCAGCCTATCTCATACAAAGATAAAATTCGATTGATTGAATATCATCTCTTGAACCAGCAGGCTCTTGGCTGATATAACGAAGAAGAAATTCTGTCTGCTCTCAAAGCATCTTGCTTGCATCAATATCAGGAAGCTCATGACAGGCTCACGTGGATTATTTTCTGTGTTATTCTTTATATCTAATAAAACTCACCCTTAATTTACTTTCTGAGAAGACTTTGAGGGACGTTTTCTAAAATGTTGTACTCTGGCATTTTCTCAGATCTGACTTTTTCTTCCCCCCAAGGACATCTCCTCCCGCTGCCAAGACCTGTCAGGCAGGAGCATCTCAGAGTAAAGGGGTGAGAGGACACCAATTAGAAAGCCATCCTCGGCCAAGAGAGCCAGCGGCACAGCTTGCCACAGGAAGTGGGATGTCTGACTTCCTGCATGGGGTCACAGCTGTTTGTGGGGAGGTTACCGCTACGAGCCAATACACTGTACCATTTAGCGTCTGACGAGGCAGGCCTCATTTGAATAGCAAAGAACCGTCTCAATGTCACCAATAAATTTACATGATTTTTTTCCTGCTACAGCTGGGATCAGAGCAGAGATTTTACCGGAATTAGGAGCGTCTGACAATGTCAAAGAGCAAGACCAGCTCATTTCAAGTTGGCCAGTTTTCAGATAAAGATTATTACTTCATTTAGGTACAGTTAGGTAGGATTTTAATCCTCCAGTCACCAATGTGTTAACACCATATATCTGTATGTACTATACATGTAAGGTATTTAAATTTTATATTACAATTAAAAAAGTATAAGGGGGGGGGGGGGTACTGCAGTTACATTGCATGCATCCTAAACCACTCGAACACCTATCCTCCAAGTTTTTGATATATTTCAAATAATACACTCTTGTTTATCTTATACAGGCTCTGTATTGGATTTTAGTTGGCTGTGCTATTATAAAATATGTGGAGTTTATTTGAAATTATGTTAGAATGTTACTATTTTTACAAGTAGTTCCCATCAGTGATTTATTTTATTTTATTTTATTTTATTTTATTTTATTTTATTTTATTTTATTTTATTTTATTTTATTTTATTTTATTTTCAGAGTAGTTGTTAAGTATCTGAAATAAGGCATATTTGATTATGGAAAGAATCTCTTCAAACAAAAGACAAGCAATCAAGTACAAAATCTCAAAGCAACTTCTCCAGTTCATACAAGATTCAAATGTCTTTACCTGAGGTGGTGAACAACTGGAAGCATGGCAGGGATGGGAGCGTGTGATTGGCTCCTGCTATGAGCAGCTGTCTAGAATGCCTAACCCAATTACATCCTCTGATCCCCAGTCACTGGGTTGATGCAGTCAGAACCATTAATCTCCCTGGCTGAGTGCTATGCCATGTGTTAACAGCCAAGACCCCTGCCTTAACCACCAATCCCCACCATTGAGGTTGAAAGTCATGCCAATCATATATCGACTCCTTTGACTCTGATGTCCCCTTTGGTTCACTGTGATTGTGGGCAAACCTCTGATGACTGTGGAGAATACATAATGTACAGTGTAGAGGAAACACTCTTTTCAACACTGTCAGCCTGGTATTTGTGGAGTGAGGTTCAAACAGGAGTTACAGTGTGTGTTTTTAGATCTGTGGTGCAGGTGTGTCGCGCTGGAGAAGGCATGGGAAGAGGGGGAGGAGGTCAAAAACATTTTCCGATCTCGGATGTTAACGACAAAATATCCTGGAGTTGTGTCAGGGACCAATTCCAACAAATCATTTTCAAAAGGGACAGTAGTAAACAGTAGAAGGTTTTTTTTGCAACTGCCTATTTCAGAGAAATGAAAGGCACCTTCAGCTCATCATCTACAAATGCCTCACTGGACAAAAAGAAAGAACAAAAGAAACAAAACCATTTTTCTCTCTACTTTGGCGTCTCTGAATTTTCTACCTATTTCAAAGATAAAGAAAACCTTTGATTTACACCTTTGATTCCCTGTCTCAACAATAGCCAATAAAAAGTTACCCATTGGATTGTTGTGACCTCTGACTGGCTTGTGAAACTGTGAATAATGCTCATAACTGGGGGAATAGAGAGCCAGGCTAATGTAAAATTAGGAGAAGTGCTGTAATCAGGGTCTGAATTACATGGACCTTCAGTTCCAGTTTAGTGAGCCCTTTTTGTTCACAAAGATTAAGGGAGGAGTCAGGCAGTCCTCCATTGTTCCTCTGAGAAAAAAAACTCATTTGCTTTCAACGATAAATATCTTTCAAGCATAAATCATGTCTCCTAATCCCTTTACCAATGCCACATAATGCAAATTGTCTCTCATTTACAGATCACACAAAAGAGACAATGAGGGAAGTTTGCACACAGAGCTCGCAGCACCGTCCTTCCTGCTGAGGAGCAATGGACTTTTACCCAAGATCGGATTACAGTGGTCTATAGGCTTTATCATGTGCACTCATGTTGCATCTGTGTTTGTACTGAATCAACACCTCTCACTTAATCTCAGTTTAATAGTGCCCATTGCAGCAAGGACACCAAGGATAGTTATTTTTATACTAGATGATATATGGAAAGGTGTGATTCTTTTTTTTTTTCTAAGTTTTTTTTTGTCTTTTTGAGCCTTTATGATAGATCAGTGGAGACTGACAGGAAAGGGGGTAGAGAGAGGGAAATGACATGCAGGAAGGAGTCGGACCAATCAGGAGTCGGACCGGTGACTACCTGCTAAGAGCTTCTTGCGTTCACATGGTATGCGCCCTAACCACTCGACTACTGGGCCGCCCAGGTATGATTCTTTTAATAGGCTAGCTACCATCAACTTTTAACTTGGGTCAAATTTAGGTCTGTTACACACCTTTCTACTCCAGTCTCCAAACAACATATGAGTCATTTACCCAAGGGAAGCAGGTTCAGCTCTGTGTGTGCATGTTCTCCATTTCTATTCCCATGACAATGGTGCCTTTACAAAACATGCATGCATCTGAAATTCTAAAGTAAAAGGGGATATGAAGAGGGAATAAAAATGATCCCCTGAAGCTGATCCTTCATCAAGAAAAAGTGCTTCAGATCATGCCTGGTTTGCATTTCTAGTTCTATCTGGCGTTCTCCTTTTGAAAAGCACCACAACAGACAGAAATGCAGGACAGCACCATCTACTAAACATTAGCTTTCCTAGAATATGAGTTGAGAATATATATCTTCAAAGATTACATATGACATCAGTGTTCGGGATGTATTTGCTCTATAGGAAGTTGCTGTCTGTAACATGGTGTGACCTTACCTTTCATACTAAAATAAACACTACAGGGCACACTGAGCATGTTTTATTGACAGCTCTTCACTGCATGATGTCCTCTCTGCCATAGCGTCTCTGAGAATAAAACACAAAAAAATAAAGCTTGGGTGATGTGCATTTTGTGTGCCAGCTAAATCCCTTTGTGTATCTGTCTGTGGCTGCATTTGTGTGTCTGTGTATTGTAAAAGTATATGAAAGGAGTACATTTGTGTGTGTGTGTGTGTGTGTGTGTGTGTGTGTGTGTGTGTGTGTGTCAGTGTAGCCTACAAGCAGGGGGCATGTCCTTGTAATATATTAGGATCAGTGTGTGTTTTGTTTGTGTCTGCCTATGTGTGTGTTTTAGTTGGTCCTGGAGGATCACATTGTTTTCAGAGGGGCCTGTGTGTGGTGGCAACATCTGCTTTGAGCGGGTGATCCGTCTCCTCTTAGCTGCCATATAACAAGTCATAAGGGATTTTATTCAATGAATGCCCAACACAGAGGGCTCCATCATAAAATTTACCATCTCACAAGGGCATAGTGGAGGTTGTTCTTTATACTTCCCACAACAGAAAACAGTTAATTGAACTGGTTTCTTCCCAGTAATTACTGTAAATAATGAAGTGTATTTTCTGTCTTGATCAGACAAAAGTCACTTTTCTTGTTGTAAGATTTTACAGTAAACAGTAGCTACATTTTCTGTTGCTAATAAGAGAGTCTCAGCCTATTTGGTAACAACGAAATATTCCCTGCTGCTTATTATCATTAGTGTCATCTACAGTTGATGTACATGTCAGCATGTTTGCACAGAACACAGTTTCACTGTCAGCAGTGCACTTTCAACACTGGCAGCATAGCAGGAGTTAAAAGTAAGCTTTCATCCCTTCTTTGGATAGAAGACTGTTTTTAAATGCCCCTGGCTTTCTTCCAAGCTCCTAGCCCCAAGCCTATGGGTCTAACAAGCATGATGCTTTGAGGATTGACTTGTGATTCAACCCAAATTTACAAGCTGATTACTATGCAGACACTGAGTCAAGTCAAATACAAAAATGCGCGCCTTATTTTTACCAACAATCTTTTAGAGAAATAAATGGTGCGCACGTGTATTTTGTATGTTTGTGTGTCTGTGTGAGCATGTATTTAATGGGCACAAGCTGAAACTTTGATGTAATTGATAAAAGAAGCTATTCCCCCTAATCCTAATGGCACAATTCCTTATGATCCTTTATGCACAGACTTGCAGAGGATCAAAGAAACAGAGTTTTGCCTCTGGCGATAAAAGATGTATTAAAAATGAAGGATATATTAACAGGATAAAAATCACGCAATTTATTCAATTGATAAGTTCAGCATTGCCTGTAGTTCACAGGCTATTTTCATCATTCACAAATAAAACTGCTCCTATAACTACTGAACCAACTGTCCTTCGTTATGGTTAGGAACACACACTTTTCTCTGTCTCTAATGAAATGTTTTTCAAAGTAAAAGTCACTGTGGGCGTGGGCTCATTACATCATCTGGCATATGTTCCCAACTGGATGATATGTGCAGGATACATATATAAACTATATCAGCATAATTTGGCTACGGTCTCTGCATGTGGTGATTTTTTAATCTGAGGGCTTTCATCACCCACGCAGACAAAGACTGATGTTAGACATGAACCAGCTGAGATCAGTGGTGAATTTCTCACTTTTGTAACAAGTTTTCTCTCCAGTTAGCACATGCTCATCAACACCAGCAAAACCGAATTTACCTTCCAAGAAAGTGCACATGTAAGGACAGAGCACAATTCTTCCTTCAAAGAAAAGTATAACTGCACGCCCAGAAAATAAATAGAAGGGGGAAAGATTTTAGTCATGATCACAATACATGCAGTGTGGCCATAAAAAAGTGGCTTCTATTGGAATTAAAGTGGCTGTGAGAGTGAAAAGAAATCACACAAAAGTCACACAAAAAGCCTGAGTTGTCGTTTTGTCTTGGTAGAGTGATTTCAGTGGCTGAGGAATAGAGTGAGACAAGTCCTGGTGAAATAGGGCGCTGCTCCCTCACAGGTGATCTATGGTTTGTCAGCGCCAATCAGCCTGGAATGGGAGAACAGTCCATTCATCTGCTCATGGCTTATTGAAGAGGGTGGGTTGCTTTTGAATGCCTCAAGCCCACAGCTCCTTCCAGAGGCACTATTGGATTGAACCTATTTATCTTCCTCTTTATCAGTTGAGAATGCACTTTTTGATTTATACGTCCATACGATTCTTCTCACTGTGAAGAATTCCCCAACATGCAGCGCAGGGGCCAGAGCTCCTGAACATGAGAAATAGTTGCAATGAATATGTCTTACTGACATCAAGTAAATATCAACAGGAGGTCTCTGCAAAACACATGTAAATAGCATCACCTCAGTAGTTCCTTTAGTACTAGACTTTAGTACAAGTGATTAAGATACAGATGATTGTATGCTGTGGAAAAATACGGTCTGTTAGATGCTCTGAAATGGAAACATATGCATATAACTTAGATTTGCATTTAGACAAGGTATTTCAAGGTCAGGAGAGGTTTCCAGTGTAGCACCATAATAGTACACATTACTACTGGTGAATGAATTTCAGAACCTCATACTGGTTGTAGGTGTAATGTTGATGCACCCCAGGACGTTTAAGATCATATGAATTCTAGTTTTACTACACAAAATCGGTTGAATTATCCCAATTTTATCACCTGAATGCACCAAAGAATCTTTACTCATTTCACCACACACTCAGTTAAATAAAGCAATACCTCTCACCACTGATATAATAAAAGAGATATTAATGCATCCCAAATTCTGCTGACTCACAATTTGTGGTTAATACACTGTTATATAATATGTCACTTCAGCCAAGTAATTTGGTCAAAGATGTGCTCCAACTGAGCTGATCATTCCCATAAAGTACAACTAGCCATGTTTTATTGGATGCCATGCCAATTCTTGTGGAAACCAGGGAGCTTATTAGTAATAATTTTGTGCTCCCCATTTTTATATTATGTACAGTGGGGTCCAAAAGTCTTAGGCCACATTGAAAATCTCTGATATTTTCACATAAACTGTTATACCATGTACAATCAGAAAGAAATGTTTAAGATTCTGCACTATTTCTGTGTCACTAACAAACTTAACTCCTTTGTACAAAAGGTCAATTTCAGATCTCCCCAGTGTTCACCTGTTTTAAACAGGGCTATGCCTCAAGCTTCCAGCATATCATTGCTTACTAAGCAGAATTATGATAATGGGAAATGGCATCTCAGCATCAAATCAAAGCTAGGCTAAAGGTGTCTAAGGGGACAGAATATGGAACTCTAAAACACTTTGCAGAAACTGGATCCATTGCATCAAAAGCACGAACAAGCAGACCAAATGTGACCACACCATCAGAAGATCAATACATCAAGCTGAGTTCCCTGAGAGATAGAAAAGCAACTTAATCACAGATACAACATTTGCTTAATAAAGAACACAAGGGTTCAATCAGAAAAAGTACTGTCAAAAGAAAGCTGTATTCTAGTGGTCTCAATAGAGTTTCTAAATCACCTCTCAGGAGGGAAAATATGGCCAAACTGTTGGGCTGGGTTAAGAAATACCAGCATTTCACAGTGGATGACTGGAAAAAAAGTCCTGTTAACTGATGAATCTAAGATGTCTGTAAGGAGACAGGTGACAGAATGATACCACATTGTAGCAAAACAACAGTGAAACATGGTGGTGGGAATATTCAAGTCTGGGGGTGTTTTTCCCACTTTGGAGCTGGACACCTGCAGCGAATTTGACTACACCACAACTAAAATCACCCGTCCATTCTTCAGAGACATGCTGTACTCTCAGGCTTGCATCTTTGTGGAGAAGGATTCATGCTGCAGCAGGATAATGATCCCAAACACACCTCAAAGCTTTGCAAGAACTACTTGAAGGCCAAGGAGTCCTCCAAAGTCACCTGACCTCACCCCCAGTGAACATTTCCGGGAGCACTGAAGACTGAGAAAAGCGAGCACTCTGTGACATTCAAATCATGCTGGGACAACATCAGGTTTTGCACAAACTGTGCAGACCATGCCAGCTTGAGTGCACACTGTCTTTAAAGCAACAGGGGGGACAAACCAGATACTAAGTTATTCTGAAATTCATGTATTTCTCAAAGATTTTCACTCAAATGATTAAACTGATCTTATGTTTTGTGATAAATATTATGACTGAATGAGTGTCGTAATATCAAATTGTTATGGGAACAAGTTTTTTTTTTTTTTTTATTTTATGAACAAACAATATACATATATATGAACATACACAAACAAATATATGTCCCCGTCCCCCTCCCTCATCATCCCTCCCTCTGGCAGCATCCCTTCCACCAAGCCCCCCCCCACCAACCTACCCCCGGGGTCTCCCATGGACCTCTCACTTGTAATTGATGACAAGGAATATGGCACCAAGTTTTCCTCTGTTCATGACCCAAGGATCCTGTTCTTTATTTGTGTTGCTGCATGTGCCCACATCTCCAAAGTGGAGGACCTGGCTTTATTAATTCAGGCTGTGGAAAGCTCAAGTAACACAATGTCATGGAAGTAAGTCAGCCACTTCCTGGTACTAAGATTGTGGGGGGACAACCATCTTTGGACTAGGAGTTTTTTCATAATATCACATATGAAAACAAATGCAAAATAAAAATGTGGTCTCCAACTTTTGGAACCCATTGTATATACAGTATGTTCCTTCAAAGACCTTCACTATACCTCTTCATTCAAGTCACACAGCTACTCATGGAAGAATAGTCTACTGCCATATATTTACAGTCCGGGGAAGGACATATTTTTCTGGGCTTGTATCACTCTGGTGTTGCTGATGGCTGGTTCATAGCTCCATGTCCAAACTGGTGAAAAAGACGCATCGTTTCAAACCGGAAAGCAGATTCAATTCTAAATCTAGCTGTGTCAGTGTACTTCAGTGCACATAAGACTCTGTCATGCAGTAATAATCATACATTTAATAAGAAACCTCCTATAGTTCATGACTTCTTAAATACATGGGGTCTTTAATTTTGCTAGCTGTCAGTTATTCATGAGAGGCAGCCTTGATCTTGCCATTGCAAGCAATAAAATTCATGGTTACAGTAGAACTACAGGCAAGGAAAATGCAAGAAAGAGAAAAGATTGTGTGCACATATGCCAACAGAAATAAGCACAATAATATTATTAACAGTAATGATGATAAGACAACAAGCTGTAGTGTAATTTGACATGGGTGTTGTGGGACCCACTGTGAAGTTGGAAAATTGATTAGCCAATGATTAATCAACTATCTTGTTAAATTTGATATCTGGACCTAACAGGCAATTGTTAGTTTGTAGGTCCACACATAATAACATAAAGTTTGGATGCACAATGCGTGGCTGACACTTACAGGGACAATTAGACCCAAGAGCATACCCAAATACAACAAAATAAAGAAATAGAAGCTATTAGAGGCTAGCTAGAGTGAATTTACTTCCTGGAATATCTGTTCCTTCTGTTTAACAACTCCAGAATAATAATGGTGCAAAACAGCCAGGGTTTGAATTATAACATTATTGCCATAAAACCTGGTTTTGGAAACAATTTCCCAGTGACATCTGATCAGAGCTATCTAGCTTTCGGTCAAATAATCTAATGATGAAACATATATGGCTCTGCTGAATGGAAAATCAGTCTGCTAAACTCTTCTGTACAGACCCTTGCAGAGATGAGGGAGGTGGTAATCTTTCTATTCTGATCTTAATGAAAGTCTTATGTCAGTCCTCTCAGTTTGGTGTCTAATGTGTAGACCAAAACTCATAATTATGTGTACTTTGAAAATGCTGTGGGCATGAGGTGCAGCCTGTACAAACCCACAATCACTTTTGAGAATGCCCTCTCAGGTATTAATAGCTAGCTTTTATAAAACTTGCATCAGATTTGGAATTTGTTTATTAATGAGATGAGATGTATTTTAAATATAAGCCACATTATAGTCAACTATATATATTTTATATGTCCTTGCTATGGGATGTTTCAAGCCAGAGGAAGAAAACCAATGAGTGCTAAAGTTTTATCAGTGTCATTATTGAGCTGCTGTGGTGAAAACACCTAGATCTTGTTGTGAAGCTAAACTGGTTTGCTGTGTATCAGATATCAGTTAGATAAATCCCACTCCACCAGAGCTGGCTGTTACATTGTGTGACATTAAATCACACCTCACCACATCTTCCAAATTTAGCCTGAGCGCCCTATGCTGCTCAGCACCAACTTTTTAAAGTAATTCAAAATTTCATCTTAAAAGAGTGGAATTTACTGCATTGCCATAAAAGCAAGCACTACCAGACAAGCACAGTGCATGTTCAGTAAAACAATATGAGATCATAAAGGGTGAACAATAATGCATCTCAGAGGCAGATTAAATGAAAATCAGGGAACCAATAAGGCTTGTAATAATATACTCTGACAGGCTGGCTATAAAACAGGGCAGACACTCTTACATCTCAGTATGGCACAGCAAAGGTTCTTCCTAGAAAGAAACATCAGTTCAGCAGAGTTAGACAAGACATGCAGTTTAAATCAATTATTGTCAGTTAATAATTGTCAGTTTTGACAAAGAGGATATCAATAGGTGTGTAGTGTGAGGTATAGAAAGGTAAAGATATGTTGCCACACAATCAAGTCATCAAATAAGAATTTGAGTTATTTGTGATTATTTGCAGTGATACAAAGGCACTGTGTTCCAGTACTGGATTTCAGAAGTGACAGATAAAGCCAGTGGCAAAGGCTTCGGTGTGGCATTGGGTTATTACAGTAAATACACAAGTCTTTGTGAAGTGTGATTATACCTGAATGTCATTTCATTCTCTAGCATAAACACAGACATTACTGAGCACATGAAAAAAATCCAATGTTTAAGTTCCAATTCAATAGGTTTGAAGGTTTCATCATGGACGACAAGTGTTCTCATGGAAGGCCTCTTCACACACTGCAGGACTGAGACAGAAATCCATGCAGTCTTTCTCTATCTTCATCATTCCATGCCCAGAGGTATCAAAGCCCTTCTCTTTGTTGCCATGGAAACATTTTACACTTTACATATTACATATCCTATTTTGACTTGTCTTTTTTTGTGCTTGTCTATCAAATAAGGCAAGAGTTTTGATAAGGAGTTTTGATGATCTTCAAGATGAGCCACTTACAACAGGGTTTTAAGAGCTGATGAACTGGGAGGCAGGCGTCCAAGAAGCCACTGTTGGACCTTGGCTTTGAGAATTCAACCTCAATTCAATTTTTCTGGCTGTTAAACAGCTCTGTGACGCCTCTCTGAATATAACACTGTGGTGACATAACTTTCAATCAAACAGGCTCCTAACAGGGAAGGGTATCATTTGGCCCCATTCACAGAGCATTTCTTGCTGATTACTGAATGACTCATCATTTTGTTGAAAATTGGCCATCAGAGCAATTGTACATTTTGGAAGTATCTGTGTATGTGTGTATGTGTGTGTATATGCATTTGTCTATCTTTAGAAAAAAATACCTTTACAACATGTTACTGCAAACTTTCCCAGCTGAAAAAATGAATGACTGATGCTAAAATATGAATCTCATAAAACACACCTGGGAAAATGATCACGGCAACATGACCCACGTGAAATCTTTTTTGCCTTTAGTAAGAAGCTAATATTGGGATTTATGACATGTCCTGAGGCGATGTCTCAGGCTGATTGGATGGTACTAGTTACTCTTTTGGTAAGTCACAGATTAAATAAATACCAAATACAACAGTCCAAACCACTGACTGCCACTATCAAGAGAATCAAAACGATGACAGGCAGAATAGTCCTGATACATCCCATTGGCAGATTGGAGCATTTAGACATCTGCTACATCTCTAATATCTGTGCACTTGCTTGTCATGGATTTGTTTTGCCAAAGGTTTCACTTATCACATCTATTATTCCATTCTGGTTTTAAGCTGCATCAAGAAAAAAAACATGTCATTATACACTGAATCAAATTACTGGTAGTAATGTGAGAAAGGTGCAACTGCTGCTAATTCCACTGAGAATCAGCACCTCATTTGGAAGTGACACCTTTCAATTCATTGTTTGCCATTCAATATAAAACAATGAGCAGTGACTCAAGCATAAAAGCTCCCACAAGTCTTGCTCTATGCTATTGAAGGGCCATATCATAAAAACAATAATAAAGTGATAGTTCAGGCTACACTACGATTTGGGGTAGTGTGAGGTACTTATCTATAGTCAGTGTGTTACCAGCACTAGATTCAGATCAGTGTGCTCCCAGTTTGGAGAAGCACCGGGAGCACTGAGCTGTGTGCTGCTGTGGATGGGCTAGCAGAAAACATGTTTTAGCCACTTTGAAATATGCCCACAGAAAGAGCTATTATCAGTTTGAGTGTTACAACACTATATTTTGAATATTTTCACCACTCTATCTTGTCGTTAAACAGCTACAGTTTGTGGACCATTGAACTACTGTATCACTATTCACAAGCGCACCTACAGGTAATACAGTGACTATAGATACAGTCAACATCTCACACA
The DNA here is from genome assembly GCF_046630095.1 of Trachinotus anak. Lineage (NCBI taxonomy): Eukaryota > Metazoa > Chordata > Actinopteri > Carangiformes > Carangidae > Trachinotus > Trachinotus anak. The sequence goes on along the minus strand of NW_027273872.1, from coordinate 225,289 downwards.
ACCCCACGTCAGATAACCCAAACTATCACTTTAATTGTCAGACCAGTGTCTGTGACACTGGACTTATGCTGACAGAGAGCCAGAAAGAGGACTCCAGAGTATTTATTTTGTAGTCTTTGGTTCTTCTATTGGTGGCCAATGCAGCCTTAGCTCATCAGTGTTCCATACAGACCTTTTTTTTGACCCATCACCTTATTTCAGTGTGCCCCTAAATGTGGATGTCAGATGAGTTTGTTGAAATATATTCAGTTTTGAAGCCCCCATAATCACTGTTCTTCCAATTAGAGGTGCAATCCCTCGTTTAAATCACTATCTGGATTTGGGTGAGAGAAAGGGAAAATAAGATGGCTTTAATGAGGGTATGGCAGGAAGAGAATTTGGCTCAAGTTAAGGCCAGGAATTAAATAATGAAGGATCTGAATCTTTGGATGAGAAACCTACACTCTCCAGACTAACTAAAAAGCTAGAAATGCTTACCTTCACCTGGACGTCAACCATATTGTACAAAATGTTTGTTTTTTTAAAAAAGCTGCTCAGTCACAGTAGCGCTCTACAGCTTGGACAATAAGCTTTCCCCCTCAGCTGAACTCTGCCTTCATTTTTAAAGCTTTTCTTACCAAAACTCTTTCAAAGGCTTTGATAAACTTTTCCTGAAACCTATAAAAGTAATTCAATTGAATAAATGAATGTGTAAATAATTGCTTCTGTGCATTTTTGATGGAAAAATCTTTAACAATACACAATCTGGTGTATGTGCTGTCTCCAGGACATAACAGTTGTTTTTCTGGTTATTATAATTTTTTCATTCCTTTTTGTTTTTGTTTTTTTTGTGATTTTTATTCTGCTGCTTTATTATTTTATTCTGCTGCTCACAAATTTTATTTGATGAAATTACCTGCTGCTGTAAAAACAAAACTACAGTCAAAATGTCATGTTCTCCTTAAAAGATAAAGAAAATCAAATGGACTTCAAAGTGGAATCTGTGGACTCTGGAAGGATAAAGAGCATGTGAATATTACCAGACAATCATTATGTCCTATATTTATTTAACAATTTTACATGTGCATCTACACCAAAAAAAAAAAAACTTCTGTATGTGCCACTGTTGGCAGCAAAAGAGGCCTCAACTGATTTATACATGGTCAAGAGACACATGCTGTTAACAGGCGGGTACAATGGACCAGCATTCACTTGCTGCTTTAGCGCAAACAGCAGTTTAAGTCAAATCATGACTGACCATATAAATGGACAGTAAGGTCATGCTGGATTAAAAACTGACTGCTGCACAAAGGACCAAGCAACAAACGTTTCAGAGCCACCTTACGTGAGTGGCAGTAATTTAATACAGCATACAATTCAATGTAAAGAGAACAAAGTCACACCTCTGAGTTAACTGAGTTTCTCTCTTCTTTGTTGCGGTATCTGGTCTGGCAGCGTGTGCATGTTAGTGAATGTGAGTCCCTCCTGTTAAACAGTTGGCCCTCCCCATCTTTATAAACTCTCAGTGACCGCCCACAAACATGATGGCACGGTGCAGTACGCAGTGTTCAGGTGAAAGGACCTCCAAGAATTTCCTGGTTTTCGTCTAAAAAGCTGCAGCTTGACTGAGAACAGGCTTTTCTTCTGATGGTACATAATGTTTCATGTAGGTTTTCATTAGTGTCCGGCTGCAGGAACATGATAACGTTAGTTGAATGCTGTTACAATATTAGAAATGTGGTCAGCAAATGTTGCTATTGCTAGCTGGCTAACTCAGCATTACCATGGAAGATATCACAGCAGTGCTAGCGTGGGCCAAAGCTTGATTTTTTTGTGTGTTTTTGTTTGCTGGTTCTAATTTACACAGGGCAACTTTATTCAGTTGTGCTTCTTGTTATGTTTTTAGTGGCCACTTTCAATCCAGCACATGAATGGTAGACTCCACCACTACCATGTTGAAAAATAATATAATGAATAATCACCAAATGTAACATTTAATGAATAATGCTGGAAAGGTTCTGAAGATAAATAGAATTAAAACCAAAGTTTGATTTCCTGAAAATCTTAAGGATAAAAACATTGTCTTGGTATTTCTTTCCGTCCTCTGCATATAACTACACAGTGATTCAGATACTATCCACCCAGTCATATGAAGTAAAATAGTAAGAAAATATGTGAAAACAAGTAGAAGTTTATTCTATTTTGTTCACGAAGGTGAACAGAAAGCTTCAGCTGAATGCTTCAGTATACTCATGTAATGCTTTTTTATCACGTTTGCTTGTTCAATACTGTTATTGTAGGTATCTCTTCAGATAAAATTGAATACTTAATTTTTTATGTCATTTTAAAACATTTTGAGAACTGCCTGACCTTGTCCAGTTGTATCTCTAGACAGATGATTCATTTTGAACAAAGCAGCAGGTTTAAAGTAAAGTCTGTGCCTGTGTAACCATGAGCCAGTGACCATTGGCGGATACTTTGTATTCAACTACTGCAAACTTCACACTTTTCACTCAGTAGATTAAAAAAAAACTCCTTCAACACAGGTTCTTCATTATGCAGTGCTGAAGGCCAAAATTCATCTTTACCTCAATCAAACAGGTTTTCATCCTACCAGAGTTAGAGACTATATAATACCATGAGAAACATTAGCAGATCATGTAATAATCAGTTCACAAGTAGACACTGATTGTATATGCATTACCAATATAGACATATGCTTCATAAAATTACATAATGATTTTTTCCAGAACTGTTCTAAAAACAATAAACTGCCTCTTTTGCAAAAATCTTATGTGAATTAGTCGTTTCTTCATCCATGAGATGAGGGTGAACATAGAAACAGGGTTCTACAGCTTTGGGGAACCCAGCTGGAGGCTAGATGCAGACCTGGGGATATTTGCAGGCAGGGGGTCTATTAACGCTTAGGGGAGCCAAGCTTGACAGCTCCTTACTCATCTGGGCCCCACAGGGAAGCTTGTTCTCGCTCCGGCGCTGTTGTGATGGTCAATACCGGTGCTTCCAGGGACACCTGGATGTGAGCTGGGATATTTGGTCATTCTAACGATAGTCCGACATCAGGGATTTGATGCAGTGTAATCCATGAGCAGGGTATTCACTTCTTCCTCTCCTTTTTTTGCTGATCTAAGACAGAGATCTAATAAAGGCAATGGGCCTTTGATAATTCATGTAAGAACAGTGCATGTAAACCTATGCTGAGGCTTATAGTGCAGTTGAGGCCTTATGTGTGCAAAGCAATATGCAGCAATCATGAAACCATCAAGCACACATTGTTCTCATTATGCAGAGACTGCTGGGGGCTACGGAGGTATCAAGGCAATAATGTCAGTACATGCCAGCTCAGTTTCGCCATTTCGCTCTGTATGTTACAGATGTGAATCAAGAACAATGAGGCAAGTGCTTGTTAATTGTACAAAGCATTGCTGTATGTTTCTAATGAAAAGCATTGCCTTGTGCTTGAGGTGCATTTGCATGAGAGTTTGCCTATTTGTATCATCATTATTACTTATTGGAGTTTGTGCATCATGTTGGTTTTGTTTTGTTGTTGTTGTTTTCAAACATATTGGTACATTTATACTGTTTTCACTGCAGGGATAAAAAAACAAAAAAAAAAACACAATTTATCTATTTACCCAAACAGAAGATTGGTATGTCCCTCTTTTTCGGTTGGCTGGCTAGCTAGCTGTTGCTGGCATACAACTGGTTTAAAGGTGAGGAAGCAGGGACTGGTTGTTGTCATGAAATTAAAGTGAAATAAACTATCTAACAAAAATTTTAGCAAAAAATATTATGAATAAAAACTAATGTTGACTTTTGATAAGTTATAAAACCTTCTTTATTTATTAATTTTCTGTATTTATTCGTACAATTATTTATTTAATAATAAGTTTGGATGTCTATATATGTATATAGTACCAGAAAGATGTTCTTTTATCTAAGTATTGCAAAAGTTAGTAAGTTAGTTAGGACAGCAGAGATACTGAGACATCACTGTATGTCCAGTTTCCTCACGGCACATTTGAAAGATTTGAAAGCTCTCAGACAATAACACCTCCGTCCAAGAAAAGCTGCCACATGACTGAGAAATATATAAATATGTTCCTATGTGCGCATTGTGTGCATACGTGTATGTGTGTGTGTGTGTGTGTGTGCACTGTTCAATATGTGAGTACACGTGTGGGTGATATTTTACCATTAGCCATTGTGGCAATTCCCATCTCACAATGGATTCAAAAGGGAGTTCATCTTTGTGTAATTCCAATCCATCTCACCGAACGGCTCCCAGAAAGCTGATATGCCTCTGAATATTTGCTCCCATCCTTATGTAGCTGTGTCTTAATGGACTCTGACAGCTGTGTGGCTATTATCGATGTCTCTGCAAAGCATAATGAAAGTGAAATCACTCCTCAACAATAGGTGGCAGCTAAATGGTGAAAATATTCGCCCACTCTGACAGGTTAACATGTATCAAAAAATTACGTCGTCATACCTAGACTGCAGTCATTAGTGAACTACAAACATCAAACTCATTTTATCTGAGACGCCTTATGGAGATATCTATCTCGTACATGTAATGAGCTACTGCTGTATAATCCACTGATTTTTAATGGCACATCCCTGGACAGACATTCCAAATTAAACCCTGCACTGAATAAAACAATGACGCCGTTTTTGTTACTAAAGTTGCTCATTTGTAAATTTCCTCCATATTTCACTGGAATGCAGGTGGCAGGCATTGAAATTCTGGGCACCTCCCAGCTATGGTCATCGTTAATTAAGGCGGCTGTGTTCTGACTTATTGACCCCTGTAGCTCAAGGGATTTTGATGGGTTATGGAAGAGCTCAAGGAATCTGGCCCATAGCCCAAGTTCTATCCATTTTGGTCATCTGCAGTGTTTGATGCATGGCAATTTAAATCCTCTCGTCTAATTAAATGTGATCTGCACTTGTGCTAAATGACTTTTTTTCTGCTCGCTGAGAGATATCAGCTGCCTCTCACACAAGGTGACATTACACTTTTCCATTATGCAGGATTATAGCAGATAGGTAGGACTTGGAGGATACAGTGTATGTATATAGAGGGCCGCTACCACACTGGAAGACCCTTTTTTATTTCTGGTGAATAAGTAATGGTGATGAGCAGACTGCCAGCCAGGGGGAATCAAAGGGATTTGGGGCTTAATTCACAGCTTAGCTACCCCATCTCTGGTGTCAGCACAATGCAAAGTTCAGTGCTAAATCATTAATAAAATAATGCCATCAGTCAGCCAACAGTCAACGTAAAAATGTTCTAATACCTTTTGTGGTCAGTGCTTGAACTCTGGGACACAGAAGTATGGAGAGAGAGGGATGAGTCAGTTCACTTTACAAATGTATGTATCATGATACACAATTAAAAACAAGACTTCTACTTTAATAACCACAAAAAAATACCCCCCACCTTAAGTAAAGGTGTAATTAAAACAGCTTATTAGAGGACATTAATCAAAGATCATGTATGTCAACAAACATTGCCATTAGATGTTTGGATGAGTCAGTGTCTGACAGAGGTAGACAGCATATGATGCTCCTTATCTTTATCTCTTGACATAAAAATAACAGCGTATTAACTAATGCATGCATTGCATCAGAAAATGAGCCTTTCACAGGACTGAAATTCTGCTTAAATGGACTGCACAGAATATGTTTTCATCCACATGTCAGCTGCATAAGAACGTCAGCACAGCCTCAAAGTTGCACACATGAACGTGACCAAATCCACTCCCGTAAGGTGTGGGCAGATTGAACATAATGTAAATAAAAGTCGAGGAAATTTCACACTGAATATTAGTATCATGTTTTTATCTCTTTAATTACATCAATAAAAATATAAGTGCAAATGAGTAAAACAATGATATTTTAAAGATGAAATCCTAAGCAATCAAATCAAATGAGAACATAAATATATCACTATCACATACAACATGTGTATAGATTTGCTGTCAGAAGTGTTGTTGAAAGGTGTGTCATCACTTTTTTTTTTTAAACATTGGACGTGTTGGGGGCCTATGCTCCTGTCCTCACCTTCTAACAAGGTGTTGGTACACCTCTTATCTCTCCTCTCTCATCTCTACATGCTTAAATATCAGGAGTGCTGAGCCAGCTAGGAGAAGCCTGTAGATGCTGCTGCAATAGTGATGTTGCTCTTTATCCCCTTTCCGATGTCACACTTGGTCTTTGCAGCCAAACTTCACCAGATGAGCATGTGATGCCTTTAAAAAAAATAATAAAAAATGAGCGTGACACAAGGTGAGCTATGGCATTACACTGACTGCCACATCCTGTTGATGATGAGACTGTCACCTCACTGGCAACACTCAGACTCTTTCAAGGCTGCAGCTACAATAACACTTAGAATGTAGCACATCTTCCTGTTTCTTGTGTCCAATTATGAGCAGTGGGTTAACTGCCCTTCTGAACTTTCTCTCCATTGGCATACACTGCAGTGACCTTTCACAATAAATCTATTCTCTTTGCTCTTATGGTTAAGCTGCTAAGCGGGAAAGAGCAGGCTACTGGGCTTGGCCCGGCAAGCTGCGCTTCTTCTCAAGAAAATCCACACCCAGCTGTAATGAACCATGCATTCTTCTGCAGCCTGGGGTCGAAAGCAGGACTCCTTCACTTCATATAAAGATAATTTTATTGTTTGCAGTGCAGAAATACAAATTATAAATTAATTTAAACACCCTTTATGTTGATTTATTTTTTTTATCACTTATTGTCAGATGTTGCTTATTGATGTTACTGGCAAAGTCACTTAAGATGTCATTATTTCGATGTTGTGATTGATCTAAAATCAACGTACTTCTTTCATGAACAGGCCTACAGAAAATGTATGCTGCAAGTTTCTCCAGTGAATCGATTTTTTGTCAGTAACTGAATAATCATTATTGTTTATTATGTGTCTGTTTAAATTTAAATAAAACATTAGTGTAAAGCTAATCACCCACTTCTGTAAATACCATTACAGGCTATTATTGTGCTATGGTGGGAGAAGAGCACAGTAGTGGGTGTGTCATTGCCTATCATTTAACTATATTTGATCTTTCATGTTTCCTTTTTGTATATTTCAGCAACAGTCACATCTAGATGCAGTACGCAGGGAAAATACAACTTTTATCTAACAATGGCAGTAATACTGTTGATCACAGCTGTTTGTAGGCTGTATGAAGCACCCTCTTTCCAGCTGACTGACTGCCCACAATTATGAGGGCTGCCCCAGTTATGTGTGTTTAATCTGCTTTCTCTGATTCACAGTCATTACAGTTCTACATGTTGTTCATTGATACAGGACCAAAACAGGGGTATAGATTAGTCCAGATAACAACCTTTACCTTGGTCAGAGAGTGCCTGTGCAGAGGGGGTTAGGATCTTGACAAGGATGGCAGAGGCGGAGACCTCTGTCTACACTGACCTTATCAATAAGACCAAATGTTCTTGTTTGTGCATAAGCAATGTAATTTTAAGGGTGTCACAGGGAGGAACTGTCATAGTTGTTATGGTCATGGCCAGAACCATGTCAGTGTAAGATGCCATTGGGTTCTACTGGGAGTGCAGAGGGGTCTGGATTCACTGCATGGTACCACTATAAAATGACTTAATAAACTAACCTTTTTCTGCAAGGGAGAAAAGCACAGATTTGGAAAGTTTAAAAAAAAAACAATGCAGTTCATAGACTGATTTTAGCATTTACATGTGAGAACAAGCAACAAAAATTTCCCAAGAAAAATGGCCGGTGTGGATTAACGTTTTGGTATATAGATGTTTTTCTGTGTTTCCTGACAATGATGAAGACTGGGTGGTGCATTTGGATAGATACAGAGGTATATATTTATGTCACCTAGTGTCTAGCAGCAGCCATTAAGAGTACGTGTTTACAGGTAAACTCACTGGATGCAAAAAGGAAAAAAGATGGATAAAAGCAGAGAGCGACTGACAAATGAGAGTAGATTTAAGGAAACAGCCCATCGTCCTTCAGAAGATAGATTCTATGAATCTAAGACCAGATCTTGTGCTGTGATCAGAACCAAAGCCAGTCATGTACTTTGTGGTGTCAACAGTAGTATGGGAGGATGCAGCATAAATGGCCTATGAGAGGACAACGCTAAGTTGGTAGAGGCAGAGGAGTGTGGTTGGAAACCTATGGTCCACCCAGTGGAGGTTGGCTGAAGGCATTTTGCTGGCAGATCAGTTATGTCCCTGTTAAGTAAACTGGGTGTAAAAGGGCAGAATCTAAAGTAGCTAGTGAAAAACATGGCAGACACTGCAGCCAGGTCCAGTGAGTGGCTGTGGGTTAGAGGAAAGGTGAGTGACTGGGGCAAATAGAGGTCAGTGCAGAACTGGTTGTGTGCACTATGAGGCTTCTATCTAAATATGTAATTTTCTGTATCTATATATTTTGTACATTATTATATTGTTATTATTTATCTTTCTTTTCCTGTTCTCTGCACTGCCACTTTGTTGCTGTAACACTGTGAATTTCTTCACTGTGGGACTATTAAAGGCGATCTTTTTTTTGATCAAAGTCTTTTTATTATTATTTTCCATTTTTCCAACTACATAGAACAATACAAACAATACAAAACTACATAAACAAACCCAATCTAAACAAACATAACATAAGCCCTTCCCACCCCATCCCCAAAGCACCAGACCAATGTTGGAATACATATACATATATATATACTGTACACAGTTACATACAAAGTAAGGTCTTGACCTTACCCTGTAAAGTGCCTTGAGATAATGTATATTATGATTTGGCGCTATACAAATAAAATTGAATTGAATTGAATTGAATTACTTATTCAGCAAAGTTGGCAGCAGCCACATTCTCAACAAAGGATATGAATGGTTGCCAGGTAGAATAAAATTTCCCAACAGATCCTCGAATGGTATATAGAATTTTTTTTCTAAATGTATATAACACATAACCTCTCTGATCCAATGTCCATATGCTGGAGGATGGGAATCCTTCCATTTAGAGAGAATAAGCCTTCTGGCCAGCAATGAACAGAATGCTGTCTCATTTTTATATTGCACTTACTGAGAGAGACACCCACTGGGGCCACCCCAAATAGCGAAATTAGAGGGGATGGATGTATTGTTTTCCCACATATTTTAGAGAAGGCCTCAAAAATAGGTAGCCAAAATCTATACAACCCTGGACATGTCCAGAACATATGCAACAGTGTGGCCGGAACTTGTTTACATCGATCACAAGTTGGGTCCAAATCTGGTTTGAATTTAGATAATCTATCCTTGGACCAGTGAAGACGGCGTACGATCTTCAACTGAACCACAGCGTGTCTTAGGCATACAGACGAGGAGTAAATTCTCTGAAAATTTTTTTGCCAAACTGGCTCTGAAATAGGTTCCTCTAAGTCTGTTTCCCATTTACGTTTAAAGAGACTCCAGACTGGTCACTTGATGTGAATTGAGCAATGTATAAATTTTACGAATAATTTGTTTGGTAACCGTAGAACATTTAAAGATAGAGTCTAAAAGTGACTTGGGAGGGCATAAGGGAAAACAGTCTGAGTTAGAAATAACAAAACATCTAACTTGAATATACCTGAAAAAGTCTGACCTAGGAATACCTCTCTGCGATATCTGTTCAAAGGAGGCAAACGTATCTTCTACGTAAAGGTCGTATAGTGACTTTATTCCAACGTGTGGCCAGGAGTCAAAGGCATCATCGATTACTGATGGGATGAACATGTGGTTTTTTGCCACTGGAGCAGCAAGCAACAGCCCTGTAATGTTGAGGGATCGTCTAAACTGGTTCCAGATCTTCAGTGTATGGATAACAGTCGGGTTGGATGTAAAATTAGAAATGGGCTTTTTATAAGGTAGTTCAGAGCACAGCAAGGCTGCAGGCGAGGTATGTTCAATTGAGGTCTTCTCCAGTACCAACCAGCTGAGGTTATCAGCATCACTCCTCATCCAATACATCAATGTTCTAATATTAGCAGCCCAGTAGTAAAGTTTGGGAGTGACATGCCTCCCATTGTACGGGGCAGTTGTAAAATGCTTTTACCTATCCTTGGTTGCTTCTTATTCCATACAAAGGCTGATATCTGACTATCCAAATTGAAGAAAAATGATTTTGTTAAAAACATGGGGAGATTTTGAAATAAATAGAGAAATTTAGGGAGCACACTCATTTTGGCTGAATTTATCCTTCCTCCTAAGGAAAGAGGTAGGGCATCCCAGCGATCTAAATCCTGTTTGAGGCTTGATAGCAAAGGTTGATAATTAGCCTTGTAAAGATCCTTGTAATTGCGTGTTACCCATATACCCAACTATCTAAATTTTTTAGGGCTAATCTTGAAGGGACTTGGCCCGATATCTGTCCCATCTGTAGACATAATAGGCATCAGCTCACTTTTCTGGAGGTTGACTTTATAGCCAGATATACTTCCAAATTTCGCAAGTAAGATCAGTAATTCTGGAATGCTAGAGAGAGGATCAGAGATAAAGAGCAACATGTCATCTGCATATACTTTATGCTCCAAACCTGCCCGCTGAATCCCCTTGATGGCGGAGCTCTGTCTTAAAGCGATTGCCAGCGGCTCGATTACAATCGCAAATAGGAGTGGTGACAGAGGGCACCCCTGTCTTGTACCACGTTGCAACTCAAAATATTTGGATATATTATTATTAGTGTGAACTGCAGCCATTGGAAGCATATATAGGATTTTGATCCAAGAAATGAATTTAGGACCAAATTTAAATGCTTCCAAGGTCTTAAAAAGAAAGTCCCATTCCACGCGGTCAAGCGCTTTTTCAGCGTCAAGCGAAAGTATCAACCCATTGCTACCATGGTTAGGCGGAGATGGACCATACAGGATATTAAACAGGCGCCTCATGTTAAAAAAGGAATATCAGTCCTTTATAAAGCCCGTCTGATCAGGGGAGACAATGGATGGAACCACTTTCTCAAGGCGGCAAGCTAATATTTTTGCGAGGATTTTTGCATCTGTGTTCAGGAGGGAGACAGGGCAATATGAGCCACAATTAAGAGGGTTTTTATCCTTTTTAAGCAACAATGAGATAACCGCTTCGCGCATGGAGGGAGGTAAAGATCCTGAGAGGGGGGATTCATCAAATACTTTTAGTAATAAAGGGGAGAGCTGAGTCTCAAACTTTTTATAAAATTCTGTTTGAAAGCCGTCTGGCCCTGGGGACTTGCCACTCTGTATGTCTCTAATTGCTGAGATTGCCTCCATGACTGAAAGATCCCTCTCCAAGTCAGCAACTAAATCAGAATTTACAAACGGCATATTCAGGGACTTAAAGAAGTCTCCAACTTCAGATGGGTCAGTGGTTGAATCAGAGGTGTACAGTAACCGATAGAACTTACTAAAACAGGAGTTAATTTCTTTGTTATCAGTCAGTTTTACACCATGATCATCATATATTGCTGGAATAGTTTGGTTGGCATATTTTTGGCGCAGCTGATGTGCCAGCCTTTTCCCTGTGCTCATAGTGGCCATGCCTTGCTTTGGAAATAAGATATTCAGCCTGTCGAGTAGACAGGTTGTCAAACTCTGTTTGTAGTATCATACGGCTTTTAATCAAATTTGCTGAGGGGGAATGGCTATATGTCTTGTCCAATTCTAGTATTTCATTAGTTAACTGTTTAAGGCATTCTTTGTTAGTCTTCTTTTTGTTCACACAATATGAAATAATTTGACCCCTCAGGTATGCCTTTAATGACTCCCAGATAGTAGAGAACGACATTCCTGGGGTTTGATTAATCTCAAGAAAGAGTTTAATTTCAGATGATATAAAACTAACAAACTCTTCCTCTGAGAGAAGCAGAGCGTTAAGTCGCCATGGGCCATAGATGGGCTGTGTATCAGGAATGAGTATTTTCATACTCAGAGGCCCATGATCCGAAATAACTATGGCTTCGTAGTCGCATTCTAATATAGAGTGCAAAACTTGTCGAGAAAGAAACAATCAATGTGTGAATACATTTTGTGAACTGGGGAGAAGAAAGAGTAGGCCCTTGACGTGGGGTTATGAGAAACGCCACACATCAGCTACTCCATAAGACTCAAGAAATAAATTGATAGATTGAGCAGATTTGGTCAGGGGTGTTCTCCCGAGAGTACTCCGGTCAAGAGATGAGAGTTTATATCGCCTCCAATTATAAGACTATGTGTTGACAAGTTTGGTAGTAGAGAAAAAAAATGATTAAAAAACATAGGATTGTCCCAACCCTAACCCTAGCCCTAATTTGGTGCATAAATACAGGCGAGTATGACTGGAAGCGTGTATAATTCCCCAACCACAATGACATATCGTCCAGCTGAGTCAGTCTGTACATTAGACACTGTAAATTGCACATAGTTACTGATCATAATAGCCACCCCTCTTGCCTTAGCCTGGAAGTTGGATTGAAACACCTGACCTGTCCACCTTTTACTGAGGCGCAGATTGTGGACTGAACGTATATGGGTCTCCTGTAAAAATGCAATGTCTGTATTAAGCCGTTTTAAATGTGTAATTATTTTTTTAAGTTTAACCGGGTGATTCAGGGATTTGACATTCCAGCTCACACATTTAACTGGGTGACCACCATACCTCCTGATATTACTCATACTTACCATACTATGTACATCTTACACTCTGTTCCGAATATGCAACCCATGGATACTGAAACAAAATAAAAGAAAATAGCTCAAACGCAAAAGTCTGGCAAAGTAAACCCAACAAATAAATAGGTCCAGCATATGTACCCACCCCATCACCTACATGAACATGGTGATTACAGTGCCTCCCAAAAGAAAATCCACACATTTAGTGCTTGTTATGGGGGAATATAGCCCTGATTACCCAGGCCTCCGTCCAGCCTCAGAACAACAAAAAAATAATGATAATAATTCTGCTTTTAGATCTCTCACTGTATTTTGCAGAGTGACCACCTCATCCGACCAAGTGGACAGGCCGTCCTCCACTTCCTTAACATTGGCCTTCACCTGTTCTCCGAGTGGAGCGCTGCAGTGCTGTTTATAATTTCGGTTTTCACCACTCGAAGCTCACTCTTGAGAAAGTCTAAGTCTTCCGTAAGAGCATTTTTCAGCTCCGACTTTATCACCGCTGAGATATCCCCTTTCAGCGGGAGAAGGATTTCAGACTTCAGAGCTGAAGTGTCCATGTCGCCAGAATCCGGTGGGGATGACGACGACCCACCTGGGCGCTCGGAGCCACCTCGATCCGAGGAGGTATTGGGCCTAGTATTAGAGGGTCCGGTAAATTTATATTTCCGTAGATTCGATGCCATCTGTGCGCTTCAACGGATTGACTTAAGTTTAAAATTAAGTACTGAAACTATTCACGGATCAAAATAGTGGAATGCTCAGAAAAAAAAACTAAATTAAAACAGGCTAGGCGGGAGCCCACGCTAAACGCCCCCTACTCCCTTGCCATCCAGCCACGCCCCCCCTATTAAAGGCGATCTTATCTTTCAACTAAAGTCTGTGGTGATTTGCTGCCATGAAAGGTAACTGAAGAGGCTTGGCTGGTTTGTGTGGTGGATTATCAAAACAGGGTGAACATTGTTTGGTTTATATGGTGGCTTAGGCAGCATGCTGGTCATTTTAGCACATTGTTACACTAATTAGTTGCTTGGTGGGTAGAAGCATGCTGTCTAACTTGACATTGAGTTAGCTGGTTGTAGCTGGTTAGCATGCTGATGGCTGATGATACTGGAGTCAATATATCCTGTTACTCAGTGAAGAGGGTGTGCACCTGAAGACCATGTAGACTTGCCTGTACTCTCACACTCAGATTAGTTCAGACACCATGTCACTTTATTTAGTACGGTAGGTCAATGACCATAAATCATTCAGAGGGGTTGCTAAGTAGTGGCTGTTGGTGAGATTAGTGGAATAATACAATGATGATGGTTGGACAGCTGAGCAGGTCAGGCTGGGCTTTATGCTCACCCAACTTTTGGCACATTAAACTGTGTCTAGAAATACATGCTTTTTAATAATTCACATTTTTTTTATTATAAGGCTACATAAAGTCCACAAAACACCTGCAAGAAGTTAGCTAGAACTGGTTCCAGTATACAGCCTCTGCTGGGAGTAGGACTGGTACATTCTAACCAAATACTTGAATACCAGTTTCAGTGAAAATGTGAGTTTGGAAAAAGGGCAGCCTGTCTTGAAGCATTTGATATTGTGTGTTAAGGAATTGTCCACTCAGTTTCTGTCTTTCAGTAGGAATTGCCTTTGGTTATTGAGGTCCTTCCAAACAAGCCTTTTTAGCACATTTGGCACATTTCTCAAGTCACTGGTAATTAAGATGGGGTAACTACTTGCTTTGACCTCAACAAAGAGATTGAGTGATTTGTGTACCTTTCAGTAAACCTGAGCTGCATATTTAAAAGAGTGGGTCTCAGTAGTGCCTCAAACACAATCCATCCCTCTTGCCTAAGAGCATTTAGCTCTAACACATCAACACAATGCACTCAATCCTCCCGCCCAAAAGGATGACAGAGACAGTGACAGAGAGGTTGCATAATTTCTCCTGGGAAGATGGCATATCAAAATGGGATCCTCCTACAGCTGTGTATGCATATTTCTCAAAAAGTGTTTGAAAAGTGTTATCAAGCCCTGTTCAGTGTAGCCTGTGAGGAGATTTGTGGTTGATTCCCCTGTCCATTCATCAGTTTCAGCTGCTGGATGTATCTGGCTTTTTCTTCAGGGCTATGCTTAGCATTAAAGACTGAGTTAGAAACTTGTTGTGTGAGAGTCTTACAGTGCTAATACACTCAAAGAGCCAGCCAGTACAATGAAGTTTGTAGATTCAGCACAACTTGTTCTTGGTCATCTGCTAAGGATTGGATAGGTGTGGCAGATCATTACTGTCTGACCTGTTGCACTGTGTCAATCAGGGTTTGGTGATGGATAACCCCCATAGGAACAGCAGGAATGATAGGTCAATCTGAGACTTTGTTCAGTATGAAGGTAGCATGGTATGTAGCCAATGGTCTTTCCCTCTTAAACGAGTACGGTCCCATTAGAGGCTGAAGCCTGTGCAAAATTGAGAAAAAATAGACTGTTATAAATGATAACTGTAGTTCTGAAGCTGTGCTCAGACAGAGCCCGAAGTGAATTTTAGAGCACATTTTGATATAAAGTTGATGCAAAACAACACAAATGGGTGCACTGGGTAAAGTTTTTACTTTGGTGAAAAATAAGGTTTTATGGCTCCACTTCATAAATGTATGTAGATGAAAAGCTAATCAAACTTTCTTAGAGAAATATAACAAAGAACTGCAGTTTCTGCTAAGGTTTGATATCAGTCAAAAGACACACACAGGTGTAGCTACAACTAATGTCTTCACAGTTAAATTTGCAGGAACATACCCTAAAATCTCAAGCAGTCCTGGTGACTCTGAATGAGAGGTGGTGTAACTGCTGTACCTGCCAGTGATCATCAAACAACAGATTTAGGGTCACTCTTCTGTACCAAATATTCTGGTGCCACATATATTGTCAATCATTGTGCAATATATTCAAACACTAAACATCAAAACCTGTTGGAACTATGAAAACTGTCTTTGCTTTACAGCACGTCAGCTGACTTTAATCCATTTGAAAGAATAGGACATCACAAGACAGTATTTTCAAAAAGACATTAATAAAGCTTTAGTTGCCAATACAAAGTCTACTTTATAATAATGGAGCTTTGTACCTTTCGAGTGTGTGGCAGACCTTTCCTGCTCTTCCCTTTGGTTCTCACTCAACGTCCAGCAGAAACTCAGTTATCTTGATCATATTCTCTATTTCTTGACTTTACAGGAACAAAGACATTCTTTATTCTCTTTAGGGGATTGAGATGTGTTGTCAGAGACTCTGATGTTATAAACCTACAACATAGTCGTTACCTGATGCACAAGCTCTTCATTGTAAAAAAAACAAAAAAAACATTACCACATAGCAGGGGATGTGATACTCACTAACTGGAATGGCAATGTATGACAAACTCAAAGGAGAGACATCAATCGAGTCAGAATGTGTTACTTTTTAGCAGCTGTACATCCGACCACAAACACTCATAGCTTGAAGTGTGCTCAGTGTTGATGCCAATTTTGAAATGAATACCCTCTCTTAGCGTCCAATACCAGCATTAGCAGGCAATTGGCTTGAGTAAATGGGAATGTGGATAAACATTATCTATCACTTTATGCAAACATAAACAGTCTGTTCACATTACTGCTACAATATTTAACAAGATTACAGCTCACCTCATGGTAATACCTTAAATATTCAAAAGAGTCACCACTAGACAAAACAGCACTTAATAATTTAAATCTAAGCATTATTTCACATATTGCTGTGACTATGACTGACATTTGTCTCTGAGTGGTCAGTGTTGAATAAACAAAATGAATGTGATGAATGGTCAGGATGGTTTTAGCAGTACATGCTTTCCTCCAAAAACAAAACCTTTGGTTAATCTCCAGGGTTTGATTAAACTTGGCTGCACTGTATGCATACTAATTTGATGAAGTGCCCCAGAGTGTCCGTGCTTGATTGCAATATGTACTTTGATTGCCATTACTTTCAAAAGGTAATATTTTCGAATTGATTGGTGAAGTTACATTTGACACATATTTATGTGGTGTCTGGTTGTATTGTTGGTACTGAGACCATTTTGGAAGCAAAGGATTTGAATCTGCACCGAGTGCCCAGGGAAACAAAACAAATGGTCCTAATTCTAACAAATTGTTTCAATGCCAGTGGGTTTCTTCCCAGTGGTTCTTTTATAAATTGGGACATAATGCGGCTGTAAGTCAAAACATCCCTCATTTTTTTATGGGACAAACTCGATGATCTGTGTGCTGAGTGTGGGCTAGAAGACACAAACACACACAAGTGTACTCAGACACATACACTCAGACACATACAGACTCTACACCTGCAGACTTGCTGCAGATAGTGGGAGGGGATATAAATGGCCCATGGCGGGACCATTCCCAGCAGGCTGATAGCGATAGTCAAGCAAGTTCAAGGTATAATCTCTGTTGGCCCGTGAGGGGGACTAATGAGTGACTGGAAGAGGGGGGAGGAAGTTGATTATACTTTACATACTAACCTTGGCAACTGGGCCTGTCCTTTAATGACGGCATAATTCAGCGTTCACCTTGGGAGCCTGCCATGAGTTTTGGTTTATGAGGTCACCCGGGTAACCTCAATCATTCAAGTGCACGCTCTGTCTTTGCTTCAGTGACTCTCCTCAACACACACTTGCAGGCACATGCAGCAACACACTACCCCTGTGTTACAGATCGGCTGCCTGCCATCACCACCAGTGGCAGAACAGGTCAGATCACAATCTTCCTTTACTGTCTTTCTCTGTTTGAGATCCTTGTGATAGGCCAACCTGTGGTGATGAGTGAGTTGATAGATGTGCATATGACTCAGGATTATACTTCCAGTTTAATTAACACACCAGAGTATTGACTTGAGTGTATGGATTGTATTTATAGCTCATACAATAACACTGTTAATTTAGTGTCATCCAAATTCTACAAGCCAAGTTGATCATTTTTATTATCCCGTGACCCTGTGCTGTTTTCCTACAAACAGAAAAATATACTTGATGTTTTTGTCAGAGGAAAGTCTGTAGATTTAATGTTTGCTTCTAGTATAATAAAGAATAATCATTGTGGATACAAAGACCCTGCGAGTGTGATTAAAATCATTTTAAAATCAAGTAATTTTAATTACTTGATTTATTGCTATGCTAGCAATCACTTTTTCACGTCTGTGTCACCTTTTCAGTAGTTATCTTTTGTGCAGATGGAAGTCTTCATGTTGTGTAGATGTGAACAGAAAACCAAGCAGACATAATTCCTTTGATCAATACAGTAGTTATAGCTGAGCCACACCATAATGATGCAGTAAAGCTACAGATATTCTGTTTTTAAATTAGAACTTCTAAATCTTTATAGTGTGCTTTGTTTATTCCTGGTGCTGCGGTGATTTTACTGCTATTTTACTTTCGACTGCTTTTAGAGTTGCCGTTTTGTGCTGCTAAATCTCTAAGCCCAACCATCACTAATTGATACTAGATCTTATTACATATTGATCAAAAACAGGCTGCGCCACGTCCGAGAATGACATCTAATTAGATGATGTATATTTCATATGGCTCTTTTGCAATACAATACAACACGCTGATGTATTAAAACATCCATTATTCATACAGAATGCCAATACATTTGACATATTTATTTTTCAGTTTGCTTTGGCGGCCAAGCTGTTCCAGAAGATGCATGCAGTTGACTCTAATTTTTGGATCCATTGTGCAGGTGGGGCAAAGTGGCTCTCTTGTCTACATTATTAAAGGCCTCAGATGTGTTTTTCATGTTTTCAGCTGATGGAAATATATTATCATGAAGTTATGGAGGGTTGTAGCAGCACAGAAATGTATTAACACTTCCTGACTTGCTCTGGTGCAAAGTACAGGATGAGTATGCTTGACTCTACAAATATTGTCTGTGCTCCACGTGTATACAGGAGAAGAGGCAGAGCTTATGTGTCAGTGTGGTGATAAGAGCAGAGTGCATCAAATCATCATTCTCACTTGTTATGTTAACTCTGTTAAGAGTACAGAGCTTCATATGAGCAGAGGGTTAAAATGTAAAGGAACTGGAGAAGTAAAATGAGGATTTAATAAATAAATTTCATCAGCTAACGCAGTATAAAATGTCCTGCAGTAACAGTCGATATTTTTTTAAGCTGCATAAGGTAATTTTATGTAAAAATACACCCATTTTATCAGGCTCATCACAAAGTAATGCTGAAATCCCATCCTCACTAATTGAAAAAATATCATCTCACAATTTTCTAAATGAAGTTATAATTTTAACATTTATGTCTCACTGCAACTAGGAACCACCTTGAAACACAGTCTGGCTTTTACTCTTAAAATAGAAATGTGACCATAAATCAAGACCAATGGGATGCATCACAGCAATCCATTAAAAAAAATACACTGGCAGTATTTCTGACAATGAACATACTGTACAATGACAGTCAATTTTAGGAGAAATTACAGCTATTCTATCACTCAATCTCCTGCCATCTCAATTACACTCAGCACTTAGTCTTGTCAGATTTCGCCATGCAGAGTCTCTTTAATGACGACTTGCAGCTCCTCTTTAGAATTTACTGAGAGCTTTGATGTGAGTTGCCAACTCAGATTGCATTCAAGCACCTGTCACTTTTCCTCCTTCGAAAGAGGGGAGATGGGAGACGTACAGAGAGAGGGACCAGCAGGTGTGTGCTAAGCCTAGCAGTGGAGACAATACACTGTAGCCAGACACAAGCCAGTACGTTGATACAGGCAGCCATCGACGGAGACGCTGCTGTCATTATTGGCACGAGCTACTTCTAAACCAGAAGTCCCACTTTTATTTGGCCAAGGTTTGGGCAAAACAGAGGAATTGATCTGGAATTGATCAAAACACCTGTACGGCTCTCTCATCTAAAGGGGATTTCATTGATCTGCCAAAGTCCTTCTCTATAATTGCTTCAGTGAAGTGTAGGAACAGCAGTTTCAGGTGGGTAGGTATCAGAGGAAAGAGCACAGCTTGGACAATTTACAGATCCTTAAAGTAAAAAGACCACATCACCCCCCCACCACCACCAACCAACCCCAGCCCAGTTGCCATCGGTTCCAACTGCATCGACAAAAACAGTGATCGACTGATGGAGAAAAAAACAGTGATTACTATAGTCAGTTGCACCTGAATGTATAAGAACTGCTTTTTTAAGTTTATTTTTCAAACCCAACATCAAATTATGTATTCGGATACAGCTGTAAAACACCCAACTCTTGTTAATCCATATTATCGGCTCGTCACTCTACATCTTGATGTATGCATGCAGGTTTATATCAGCCCACAGCTTTTATGTTACTAGACTGCCACCTAGTGAGTGCTGTTAAAAGATCCCCATCTGGTTTCCACATGAGAAACGACTGATAGATATAAACAGCTGCTTTGAGCAAGGTGACTGAGCTTGTCTCGCTCAGACATTTTTGATGGCAACATATTCAGGCTCTTGCCAGCGGTAACACACAGAAGGAATTGTAAGTTTGTAAAAATTCACTAAGGAACCCAAAAAGGTTTCATTTTGCTGCTCTGTTAGGCATTTCAGATTTTATGAGAAAAAAAAAACTGGGAAATTTTAGTTCTGGAAACTGTACTGACGTTAAGTGGAAGATCTATCTAACTAATCAAAACGGAAACCAAAGATGCAGAAATGTGTATTTAATAAACAGGATGCTGTATCAACAACAGTTACAACTGCAGTCTACCCATCTGTTATCTTCAACCCTCTCTTCCTTTTCCACTCTCTCTTCTTCTCTCCATCCTTTCAAGGAAAAGGCGAAAGCACACTTTCCATTAGTCCAATCCACAGCCAGTGGAAGAGCTGTCTAATGTAAAAAGCAGAGGCAGTGGCTGTTGTTAAGCCTTCACAGAAATTGAAATTACTCAGCATAGCTTTTATTAGAAACATAAACCACAGTGAGTTGGCTTCCTGGTGTGTCTGACAGAGACTCATAATAATTGTCATAACACAAAAAGGAGGGATTCACTGGGTATAGAGAAGAAGCAAACGAACAGTAACAGGACAGAGGAATAATAACAGAAGGTCAGTGACCCTTTGTCTACCAGTAAAACTACTGTTACCTCTCCACTGAAGCAGAGCCTTTTGATCATGTGTCAGAGCAGAAAATACAAACACAGTTTGTACAAACTTGGATAGTTAGTCTAAACTTTTTTTGTATCTGCAAAAGCCAGTAAATCAAAAAGCAGAAGAAGCATGAGTGAAACATTGTGAGGATTTTTGTTTCCAGCTTGTCACTGCCATTTGGCAGTCCAAGCATAGATTCTGTGGCCAACATTTGAGCTTAACTTGACAAGGACTGAAAGAAAGAAATAATATGTAGGTGGCTTTAACAAGAAATGAAACCATTTTCAGTGAGTTTTGAGAAGTTTGGATAATTTGTTGTCTCTTATTCATCATCAGGAGCCATCAGATTTGGATCAGTTTTTATCAGACTGTACATTATGTCTCCCAAATATGCAGATGGAGGTCCCTGTCTTGTAGAACTGAGTAATGACTAGCCTGGGTAAGTATTGTTAAGGGACTGTTAGAGCAAACCCAATAAATTGCACAGCAGGGGCTAATTGAGAGAGAGAGACTGAGGCACGATTGTTGAATTCTCCAGAGATGCTTTTGTCTGAGGCCAGGCAAAGGGGAATGTTGCCTTATCTCTACTGTGATTACCATGTGCATCAAAAGCAGATTACACTCATAAGTATTACTAGGTTACAGATATTATTTATTAAAAAGCAACATTGCCTGGCAACTGAATTACTCTCTTAAGATTAATCAGACTTCTTATTCATTCAGAATTCATTTTAGATTATAAAATGGATCTTAATAATAGATGAGCTGTAGAACAACAGAAAGAAAGGGAGAAAATAACCGTTAACTGTCGTCCCGGTTCTGGTTTTTAATGTTGTGCTGCAGTGATGGGCTATTTTTGCAGGCTTAAATCAATTACAGCGTTTCAAGGAATAAATTAGCCAGCATTTTACTGTAAGCATATATTCTGGCAATCTATTGAACAATGGCATTTGTACAGACATAATTTAATGAACATCTGGTTTTCAGAGGATGCCTAATGATTTCACATTCATCTTCCCCTAAATGGCTAAAGTGTACGCTATTACATCTTTAATTAGCTGTGAATATGTTTCTGTCAATTGGAGTGATTAATCTCTTAAACATGAAATGTATCATGTGATTTCAGAAGGGCTGTATTAGTTCTGTTTTTGGAACAAGTGTCTGTCTTCTGGTTAAAAGTTTTGTCATTAAAATAAAAGTCACTCTGAAAAAAAAAATCTTTAATAATTCTTGATATTGCTTTGTTCTCCTGTCTGCAAGAGGTGAGAACTGTATTATCTTAAAGCAATATTCATTCTCTCCCAATTCACAACATAAAAAAATTTAATGACAGGAACACAGATATATTTAATCGTTGGGCTTCCCAGCCCAGCCATTAAACCCTCCTGTCTGCCACTCAAAGCAAATCAAGAAAATCTCCAGATCCCTAATGAATACTGTTTGGCACTTCCCAGTCTCTGAGACCTTTTGGACTCCTCAATGTGGTGCTGACAGTCATTTCTTCTGGCCCAATCACTAATTCCTCATTAGAAATGATGAGCTTCTTCATCACCTCTCTTTGGAAAAGGTTAGGCCCGGGCCCAGAGGAGAGGAGGGAGTCCTTCACTCCGGACCTGACGGAAAGCTTCACAGGCCTGCAGCTATTGATTGGGGGCTTCAGGTTGCCTCTCCACCAATGTAGGGGTCTGCACTGCAGCATACTAAGCTGATGTGTAATCAATGACTCATACCTCAGCCGGCCTCTGTGCACAGACCCGTCAAATTATACAGTAGCCATCCAATATCTGACATAGTGTGTTTTTAAAACTGCCTTCCGGAAGAATCACACACACAGTGCAGGCACACACACATACATACACACACACACACACACACACACACACAGGTAAATACACTTTGGATAGCACACTGGCTGAACAGTATATAAGGATGTGCATACATGTGCAAAACCTCACACACTCTCACAAACAACCCTCCCTCTCACACACACTCAGACACGCACATACAACCACTGGGTCCTGCAGGGCTACTTTGATTTTTCTCCCTCTGTCCAGATGAAATGTTTATCATCTCAAATACTCTGTGAAAAAAAATATATACAAGTTATAAAACCCAATCCTTCTTAGAAATGGTTGCCTTTGGAGCCTAGCAGGCACCAGCTGTGAGACATGGCCTATCCGTGCACTTGGCCAGGCAGCAGCTCCAACGTGCCCTCCTCCTCCTCCTCTTCATGGAGCTTAATGAGATGCACAAGCACACTCCAGGGCCAGCTTCCCAGAGCATTTAATCCACAGAGATATGATACTATGCTGGATGTTGTGTCATCCATCACAATCTCTCTCCTCTCTCTCTCCCTCTATACCATCATACCGCGCTCACATTGTTTGATTAGGTGCTCTCTTATCTATCTGTTTATCTGTCCACCTGTCTGTCACATCTATCTACTTTAACTAATGCAGTGGCGCCACTCCTTTTTAAAGTTGAAATTGAAGATGTTTTGTTGTCTTACTCTGCCTCTCTCTGTGATGCTAACCGCACCACGAACTGAACTAAGCTCCCTGGGGATATCTTCTCAATCAAACTGTGTGTTCAGTCTTTTGTACTTTGATTTCCAATTCAAAAAAAAGTTTGAGGTGTTTGTATGTGGTATTCTTTTCTTTGTCTGCTCAACCATT
This sequence comes from Trachinotus anak, assembly GCF_046630095.1. NCBI lineage: Eukaryota > Metazoa > Chordata > Actinopteri > Carangiformes > Carangidae > Trachinotus > Trachinotus anak. The sequence continues at coordinate 201,843 of NW_027273872.1, read as the reverse complement.
GTGGGCATCACTGCTCATTATAGCAACTTATTTCTTCTTGTGTTCAGTTGTTCTTGTCTCTTTCAAACAAATGTTGTCACTCTTGATGGAAATGCAAAGGTTTTTTTTTTCTTTTGCAGAACTTTGTTGTGTTTCGAGTGGAACATGTAAAAGCTTTCATGTTATCTACGATTATGTACTGATAACAAAACAGACATTTGTTTTTATAGAAATGTCACAGATTATTACTTTAAATTGATGTGAAAGCTTTGAGCTATTCATCCTATAAATCACAGAAACTGCATTAGTCTTTCACTGCGAAATGTTTTTGCATTTATCAATATAAATTCTCCAGATCAATGTTGTTAAGTCAACACATACCCATCAATACAATCCTTTATCCATTACACGGTCCATTACATTGTCCCTACGGCTTCCCGACAAGCCATTAGGTAACAAAATCTCGCAAAGGAAACACAATCTTTCACATCGTAGGGCAGTCAGTTTGGAGCCTTCATCACGATGTGGTCCCACCTTCCTCTGGGTTTTACTGTGCAGTATGGAAGACAAATGGAGAGCCATTAGTAGTGTATTAATTACATGTAGAGAATTACTTTGTTCATCAATCATGCAATTTTCCCTCCACTTGTCAGGTGTAATTTGGTGACACAATGAACAAAACCTGTGCTGTTCTGATCTCTACTTTTAACAGCCTGTGTAGTGGAACACTGAATGCATCTGCCTCTTGTTTCTTCTACAGATGCACTCCACCGTGCCACCCTGCTGAGCAAAGGTTCACAAAAACACCTCAAATAGAACAGACGCAAATTATCACGTCAAGATAGATTAATTGCAAAGATCACTGAGAGACTAATGATTACCACTGTCACAATGCATAGATGCACAGACACAGCAGTACAACCGCTTTTCAGTGGGCATCATATACAATTATCTGTTCTTCTCTGCCAGAATGGGTGTCAAAGTAGCAATGCATCAAAATCCAAATAACACAAATGATTAGACAGTCTAAAATCTGAGCTGCCATTACAAAGTAATGGGACACCAGAGAGGAAGCATTTCTGAGCTCTTTTTATATTCAGTTCAGTTTCTCATAAAATGATTAATATTACTCTACCTTCTTTTTGGAGCATACGGTACATGTGTAATAGCTGATGTAATGCATCATCATTAGGTAAATACAGCATAGAGTTCCTGCAAAGATACTACTAACATGTAATACAGTGTAATATGGCAGAAGAAAACCACACAATTATATGCTAAATAGTTTTACATTGTATAAGTACATATTAAATACGTCTGTACAACGAAGTTTTATATCATGATGATTATTTTGAAAGTAGGATGTGGATTTGGCAAAAGTGCCATTAACTCAACACAAGAAGACAGATACCTCTCATTTTATACATGTGGTGTATAACCTCATATAAAGTACTCATGTATTATTGAATAATTTATATCACAATGGGACCGTTATGTTATAATTTAGACCATTAATACAGTAACTGCATTGTTTTTATTTAGTACACTCACAATTGCGTCATTTCTATAAATAAGGCTACATTTAGTCTTGTTACATGAACAGTTTTGTGGATAGTAAGCGGAGTATTGGATTGTCTTTGCTGAGGTATGAGTAACTCTGGTGAAGGCCCTGAGGCACAGGTATGACAACGGAGGTAAGAACAAACATTTTTACCTCCTCTGAGCGTCTGCACTGCATCCTTGGCCAGTTTAGTGCATTCAGGGCCCCCTGCGACTACACGGTGTGATACCATTGACACAGATTATGGATTTCACCTGCTTAAAAATATGTTATGTGGGAGTGCGGAAATGTCAGGGAAGGCACCCAGGCTCTGAGATTTACTGGGAATTTATAGATCACCAAATGCTGCTCTCTGAGGTGAAAGGGAGGGAAAGTCCATGCAAGAGGCTCGTCAGAATGCAACCTCTGTTTCCCATTTCACCCTGAGCAAGAACTGATACCTAGCAAATTAGCATATACATGTATTTGCGCAGATCCAATCAAACGTCAAGGTGCCGACACAATTCGAGGATTCAAAGCAGAATTCCAACCAGTGTTTCAGCTGTAACTAATACCCACAGCCAAAGGAGGAGGAGGGAAGGCTGCTTTATCTTTGGAGCAGATAACATTTAAATCACAAAGGAGTTTTAAGCAGACGGCACACAGCAGCACAGGTCAGGTCACTTGTTCTTGTTAAAGCTGAGAGTGTCAAGCAAATAGAATGGATTAAGGGTGGACAAGCTATGCTGTCATGTACCATTCAGTTCAGTAGAGTATCTGTCTGTGGATAGTGTTGAATAATTACTTATTTGTAGAAAAGTCTCAGCAGCCCAGACACTGCATGCCTGATAAACAGGATCTTTTGATGGTAAATGTGTGACCAGTCTAAGATCAAATCAGAGTTACCTGCTAGCGTCTATGTTCTTATTGAGATAAGATTTTATGCTTACATCAACACTTGTGTCTGTGAATCAGTGCATGGAACATATTGAACCCTGTGCTGCTCATTTTATGATTTTGTGCTGTTTCAAAGACTTATTCTTCTTCTTCTAGGATTTTTTGAGTACATCAGCAACCAGTGATCACATACTGTAAAACCAAAATGCATCGCTTGTTAAAATCATATAAAATCAAAGTTTAATGATTGTTCAAACGCCCCCTGCAAAAAAACCCCAAAAAAACATACAGTTAATGGAAGTGGAGAAACACAGTGGAGGAATGGAAATGGAACAGAGGTGAGTGAAAGAATATATTAAACCCTGAATGGAGAGAGAGAGGAAAAATATTTTTCATTTGCAGCCTTCAGAATGTGTTATTAGGGAATGATTTCAACAGGCTCTTAGTAGCTCTCATTAGATGGTGTATCAAACCAGAACAAAACTCACTTCTCCTAACTATGTGGAGGAAGTGGATTGGAAAATTAAATGGGGAGAGGAGAGTGAGAGAGCAGTCGCTGCCACGCTCTTGTCACCGTGCCCCTGCTCCCACTAACAAGTCCGCTCAGTCGACTCGCGCTGAAAGTCATTCACATGGTCTTTAATTTCACTTCATTGATTGGAATTTAAAGCCCCGGAATATAGCAAGGAAGACATTAAGATTATCTATTCCCTAAACCGTGCGCTGAACATTTGTTTTTAAATTGTGGTACAGTACGGCTGAAACCTTGTCTTTTGAGTTTGCAGCCCTAAAACCTCAGAAACTTTACAAACTGAGCTTGCACTCGCTGTTGGGTACTATATGAGCTTCTAAAGAAGTATATATTTATATACTGCATGCTGTAGATCAATAAAAGTAACATTTCATTAATCTTGACATGCTGTTCCTGCTTGATGCCAGATGCTGGGGACACAAGCTGTCGAAACAGTAGACATGCTCCTCAGTGCTTACTTTCCCCTTCCCCATTTTCCTTTGTTTGCACTTCCAAAGACAGCATTACATCTGTCAGCAAGATATGATTTACATAAACATCAAACTATTCTTCTGAGTATGTGTCAGAGAAACTCTTGAGACTTGCAAAATATTAGCATTTCAAGGTTGCATTTACACTATGTTCATATCTCTTTTGCATATACTATTTTTGTGTGTTTTTTTTTAATTCACACTTATGTGGTTGCTCATGTCTCTGACCAAAGTGTCGAGATTTTAGACATGGAATAACTTGGTCATTAAATAGCAATGATGTCAGTTTTGATTGTGTAAAAAAAGCAAACACCGTCTGAAGTACCAGTTAGAAACAATCCATAACTTGGCAACTTGTGTTGTAAGATGTAAGAAAAACACTCACGCAGCCAGAGATAAGAAAATCAATCGAGAAAAGAAGTGTAAACAGTATTTCAATTCACTTCACTCAGCAACTGCATGCAATCACATCTTGAAATGGAAATTACACCTTGGACAAGTGCATGGCTATTTTATGGATTACTTCTGCCACTGATTGTATATCACTCATGTAGTCTGGCAGCTTCTGCATGATGGAATGGTTGTTAATGATAACTGTATGGAAATTTTGTTATGTTTGTCTACAGTATGTATTTTTGAGTGTATGCTTGTGTTGCTTTGTGTACACACTTGTGTAAATGCCTGTGTTGTGTGGGCACAGAGTGTCACCTTTTGAAAGAGACAAAAGTGGCACTCTGGATGCCATTTGCATGATTAGTTGTTATTGCTAAATGGGACTGAGCACTGACCTGGAATTACAGTTGTACAGAGAGAAGCAAATGACCAGCTTGATTGATTTTTTTAACATCTAAAGAGAAAAATCAGACTAACACGACTTGCGTTGCCATATACTGCTAATCTGTGCCCATTTAGAAAAGTTTTTTTTTTGTTTGTTTGTATTTTTTTTTATCTAGACCTACAACAACATTTCTTCAATTTGCTGTTGTTGAAGCAAAGCAAACTCAGAAATATATGCATGTTGACACAGCCCTAACTCCTCAACTTTCTTATTCCTTTAATTTTTTTCCTGTGTCAACTAAAAAAAAGTTGTACTACACAAAGTTTAGAGTGCACATCACGAGTAACAGGGACCTGAGTAGACCTCCTCTTCAACCTACAATATGTGGTCTCCTGAACTTATATCTTACACATTATACTTCAGGAACTGTATACATCAATATCGCCTTTATATGTGGTATTTTACTTTGCTCCAGTGTAAGGATCGATACTCTATGAATTTTTAAGCACATCTTAGCTTCGGGGGTAGCCTGTAACCTGTGGCACTGACAATCTCATTTGTGCCTTAAGTCCTCTTCAAAGCGCTGAACTAAGTTTGAAGAACCAAAATTATCTTGACACGACACAGGCAGGTGATCTTAACTGTGCCCAGTAAAATCAGAATTATAATGTGAAACACTGTACTCTCTGTATTTTAAAAGGATAGCTTTCTCCTGACTTCATTGTTGCTTTAAAACAAGTTGGATTCTGTAGACATTCTGCATATCCTGTATAGGGCACCATTGTATTCATTCTTTAAATTCCCGCAGCTCCATGCTGTGCTCAGCCTAACACTTCAGTTCTGATGATGGAGCTGTGAAAAAGGGCCTAGCTCTTCTGACAGTAATAAAAAAATGGTGGAGTGGGGCTTGATTCAGTTTTACACTGTTCCATTTTAGTTAAATGAAAAGTGAACAGTGAACAGTAATAAATCAGGTCGAAGCTTTGCAAAGAAACAGAATAAGGTGGGATTTCAATATTGAACTTGAGGTTAACTCTTGTGTTCAATCCTTTCTGTTGCTGACCGCTTCACATGTGCCTTAAAATAAAGTTTAGTTCACAGAGCAGCTTGCAAGCTGTCTGAATGCAGATGTATTTTTGACTAACACCAACTAACAGACTACATAATTGGCTGTTTTGCATTTTCTGGATGTGTTCTACTTTTTCTATTTCAAGCTGACATCCTCAACTGGCTTTTTTTCTGGTGTTTTTTTAAATGCTGAGCATGTGGAGAGCATTGCTCTCAGCTCTACATAGTAAATTGACTGCAAAATTTTGTTGTATGACCTTTGATAACTGGGATTCACTGCTTTGAACTGACGTGTGACATATCAGTGTACCTTCAGTTCAGCTGACAAGAAATGAGACTTAAGATTTGTGTGTATAATCTGATATTTTTCTTTAAAGATATACCTTATTCTAAACCAAGGATGTGAAAATCTTTTTTTCATGTGTGGAAAAAAAAAGATTATTTAACTACTGAATGTGTACTCTATATACTACAGCATGTAATGTAAGATATGTTTAATTTAATTAGTTAATTTTAAAATATAACTCAGTTGAACCTCTTTCCAGGAAAAAGCCCACAAGGTGTCCCCAGGCATTGGCAGGTGAATTTATCCATTTTCTTGAAATTAAGGCCAAGAACTTTTTTGCCCATGATTTCAAAAGCTATGTTCAGGAGCTTCAGATGAGCGATTTAAATGTTCCTGTTGTTCCCAAGTTGAGAGTTAAGCTCCAGAACAGCATGGTCCTGAATATGAATAATTTTGCCTTGATATAGATTTTAGAGACATTTAAAGGAAACATCAACAGACTAAGTCTGTTCTGTGGTGTTGAGCCACTGAGAGCCAGAGAAGGATGCTGAGAGAAACTTAGAGACTGAATTTGAAAAACGCCTGTGCACTTTATTTTGGGGAGCTGCCTTTCCAAACTTTTTCAGGAAAGACTAACAAAGTGCTCAGCACTGACCATTCTACATCTGACTCTGGGAAAGGAAAGGAAATCAATCTGATATTTTATGATATTCTTCACAGAAGAGTTAGGGGCGACAAATAAATCTCAAAGCTTCAGGAAACAATATATAAACAATAATTATTCACAATTAAAGCACAAACACCATAAGTGCAGTCCCTTAAAAAGATTCTACGATTCTGACCTGATTGAATCACCCGTACAAGACAACAGGCACTGTTGATTTCTTTTTTGATGAAACAATGTAAATCAAAGTCATGAGGCCCAGTGTCAGTTTGTGTCTGTCAGAAAATCCAAGTTGTCAAAATTAAAATTAAAATTAAAAAGTGGGGCAGTGTTTAGCTCAGTGGGTAGAGCACCCGCCCCATGTGTTGAGGCTATAGTCCTCACTGCAGGCGGCCCTGGTTTGAATCCTGCACTGAGCGGCCCTATCCTGCGTGTCACTCCCCTTCTCTCTGCCTCCCCATTTCCTGTCTCTCTCAACTGCCCTATCTAATAAAGGCATAAAAAGCCAAAAAAATAATATTTAAAAAAAAAAAAAAAAAAAAGTGACTTTCATATGACTGAACTGGATGCACATACATATTGATCTTCCATGTGAAGTTCAGTGCTGTGATCTCAGGAACACTGGATTGCTTGGTGTAGTCAAAAATAGGAACCACCTATCAGAATTTGATGCAGTCTGAATTTCATGTGACACATGATTTCCAACCCTTATCATCAGCTCAACCTTTCTTGAGTTTCCTTGGCAGAGAGCGGTAATACATGTTGGAATGGGTTGGACTATAATCCCTGTGGATACAGTGGATCTACATTGGCAAAAGGACAATAGTAATGATATTCACCTAATCTCCCTTGACAGATTCAGGACATGCTTTTCATTAACACAAAAGTGGATAAGAGAGCAATAAGTACTGTTTCAGAGTTTACCTAAATCTTTTAAAGCTAACTGAGATTCACATTCTGGTGTCGCCTGTCTCTGTCTGCTTGGGCTTAAGCAATGCAGGTACCATATTTACAGAGCTCTTTGACATACTTTTTCAGCTGTATTTACCAAGGTGTGACTACAAACAATAGCAGCCACAAAGTTAATTTCACAGCTTTCCACATAAACTTGAACTACATCCAGAGTTGTTAAAACAAAGAAGATGCATGTAAGAAGATGCTGTGCCTCTATTTTGTACTTTAATGAGTGCTTTGGACTTTCAGCGTGAATGAAAAAAGGTAATTGTAAAAATTTTACTGCTGAGAGGCTGCAGAAGGCTTCCTTATTTCAAAAGAACTTCATGTTTCCTAATGTGTTTGATATCATTGTTAAAGTGTCTCTATAAATTTGAGAGCTCATGCAGCTGAAGTGTTAAATCCCTGAGTTTTATAAACATTGGATGGGCAGGTGATCTCATCAGATGGTGATCTTATTGAGGTTAATTAAAATACACAGGTTCCTGGCTGTAAGCTGACTTCGTCAACAGAATTCTTTACTGTCTGAAAAAGCAGCATCAGATCGTCCTGTCAATCATTTCTGTAAAGAACAGATGTTTTTGAAATACTGGATATCTCATTTTATAAAGAAACTTTTAATTTCTTGTCAGTTGGTGGAAAGTTAATCTGAGGAATCTGAAAAACATCAGTTTCTCTCTCGATGTGAAGTGAAAGGATGTCAGTGGAGTTTCCATTCAGATTGCAAAGGAGGTAAGAAGAGGGAGGATAGCACTTATTTTTCTTTTTAATTAGCTTCATCTGAGGAATTATCCAGCACTAATATAATGGCTCGATTCATCTCCCACACCATCTGGTGTGTGAGAGGTGCACCTCTGGAGCTGATTGCTTTCCCCCGTCGCTGTGCCGGGGTAATAGGCTGTTCAAAGGCTGCTCTGGGCTCGGACAGCTGAGCAGAGGTGGGGCAGGAGCAGCTGGCCTTGGCGCCATCACCTGCTGCCTGTCAGAAGGCTTTCAAATATGGTCCATCCATGCCCTAAGTGTATGTATCTATGTGTGCGTATGTGTGTGCTTGTGTACATGTGCAACATAGAGAGTCAACTTCAGGTAGGCGTACTTTTCCCTAAAAACTGGAGAGACAAGGAGAGAGAGAGAGAGAGAGAGAGAGCACATCATTAGGACTCTCCTGAACATCTGGGAGAGGTGCAACAGGTGACAAGTAAGCAGTAGTGTCTGGAGGTGATACCAGCACTTCAGTTAGTTTAGTATTTAGTAGCACTTCTGCACCACATGTCAAATGACACAGCCTAGAAGACATTTAAGTTGCTGTATATAAATTGCTTTTTGGTAAAGTGTTCACCTGCCTGGCTTTTAGTAGTATTTCAAATACTTGGGCTGTATCTCAACACCCCCACCCCATTTTTTTTTTTTTTTTTTTTTTTTTTTTAATCATGTCATTGTCACTCAAGTTTTGGTTCAAATACTATATATTTGTCACAGTGACAGGGCTTCATTTGACAGTTGACAACATCTGGTTTGCCCCAGGTCCTCCAAGCCTATCCCACAGTGCGGTGCACTCACAGCATCTCTGCATCGCTGACACCTGTTGACCTTTCTTTGGTCAACGTTGTCAAAGTTGTAGAGCTTAGAGGTAGGAAGGAATGAAAGAAGGAAGGAGGATGATGTTCAGTGAATAAAAGCTGTCGGTAGTTGAATGAAGCTCTAGCGTAAATTCAATCAGGAAGACCTATCCTCTTGCATGCATATGCCATATATAATCCTAATTAAGCCACACCTCTTCTCACATATTCACTCATTATTCCCTCATTCTTCTGGCCCATGGCTGTCATCATCCTATCAGCTGTTCAGACAGCTGTTCACAACTAACCAATAGCAGGCCAACACAATTTCTCGTTAGCCTATCATCTGCTGGTGCTCCCTTTTAAAGATTTTTTTTTTCAGTTTTAGTTTCCTGCTCCACAGACGTGCACCCCTCCTCCTCCTCAATCTCCACCTGGTTCCAGAGTTCATCAGCTATAATTCGTCTCAGAGGGATCTTCAGTCTTCTCGGCGTCATAGGTTTCTTCAGCATCTCTACATCAGAGGTCTCTCAGCCATCCCATCGTCGGGGGATCTTCAACCTTATCAGTTTCGGAGCATTCTCAGCCATCTTCAGCATCAGAGGTTCTTTGGCCATCATCGGCATCAGAGGGATGGTCAGCTGCCACCACCACCAGTGTCTGTTCTCGGGGGGATGATATACATATACGTACATGTATTTTGCTGCTGCTCATCCTAACTCTAAACATCTCCCCCACGAGACCAAGCGCCAAAGTCTATAACTGCAGCACTATCATCACATATCTTGTCTAATTAAAATATTTACTTTCACTCCATTCACTTGTCTCTCCTGACTGAATAACAGTTAGTAGTGGATAAAGGAACTATTCATAAGTTTTGCTGTTGCTGCAGACCCAACACTCGCATTAAAGTGTTTACTTACCAGTGATACCAAGAACTTCAGTCATCACTGCATATACAAGACAAGAGGTTATAATATGTTCTCTGAACAGCACTGGGGCAAGGGCCACCTGGTTAGCATGCTAACTTCAGTAGAAGAAAAGTAGTGATGAAAATAGGAGGAAAACAAAAGGGATGCTTTTCACTACTGGAGACAGCCCTTGGCTTCTTTAAGACTGGTAGATAAACAGCTATTTATGCTAACGTTGTCTATGTAGCATTAGCAAAACATACAAATGGCTCAGTTACTGCTGCACTAATCAACATTTTTCTATTAACAATAGAAAAGATCACTACATGTAACATGAAAGGTGTCACTTGTAGTGGCCAGTGAACATATTGGAGCACTTAGGAGCTAAAATGCCAGATTTATCCAGATTTATTTATTTTAAGAGAGTGAATATTGAGCTTACTTGAAATGAGTGAAAATTGTTGCCTTGTGTCCGCTGGATGTATAAATAGGGAGTTGTTTGCTAACATCTTTGCCATGTAAACTTTTTAAGTAGCAAAAAAATAAATAAATAAAATCAAAATATCATTGTATGTTTCAGGGAAATTTTATATTTTCCTTTTGAAATAGATGATTACAAATAAGGGCGCTGTGTCAGATACATCAAGTGCAACACATATTTGCAATAAACATATATGGAAAACATGGAATATAAATGAAGAAAAATTGACTGAACGGTGTTAACTGCAGGAATTGTGTGTGTGTGTGTGTGTGTGTGTGTGTGTGTGTGGGTGTGTGTGTGTGTGTGTGTGTGTGTAGAGGGGGAGGGGTGGGGGTTATTGAGGCTATCTTATCTAACACTTGAGTAGCTTTATGGCTTCTAATAGGCACCCTGTCGGATTGAATTGTAAATATGGAGCACCATTGTGCATTCAGAGGTGTGTACATCGTCTGCTTCATTTACCTGATGCTAAGTCATGACCAACCCATTTATTACACCGTGCAATCCACAATTAAAATGAAGAGAGGCTCACAAGGAAAAAACCATTTACTTTAGCCCAAGCTGCACTTACACACCACACACTAATTTCACTGTTACTTGAAAACTTTCCATGCATGGAGCACATTATCATTTGATTTCCATCCAGAGTTCTCAATTAAAATTATACAGAGGTTGCATTTCATTACCTGAGCTCGGGGCAATTTGCAGGCCATTAAGCCTACCTGTTTCACTGGAGATGTTTTTGAGGTGAACATCTGGGGTTGAGGAGGCAGAGCATGAAATGAAATGCCCCTGGCTCTCTGCCCTGCCTTTTGTCCAAAAGGGGCCAAGGGTATTAGAAGGCCATGCACAGTAAAGAGCATGTTTCTGCAGGCTGCAATAAATTGGTCTGGGTGTCTGAATAGAAATAGGAAATGGACCATGAATGTTGGATACCAACTTTGTCATACAGCCATCAAAATGACAACAAAAAGTATTTCAATATGTGCTGTTATAATAATAATAATAATAATAATAATAATAATAATAATAATAATTATTATTATTATTATTATTATTATTATTATTATTATGAGGAGGAGGAGGAGGAGGAGGCGTTTGTCAGCATGGATGTCATGTCACCAGTGAATCCTTCTCTTTGCAATCTAAATCCTGTACACTTGTAAAAATGCAAAGTGTTCTTTGCTGAATTCCCCATAAGGGATCAAGATTCTCTATAAAACTGTAATTGATTTCTGTGCCATGCAATAATAAAGACTTACCATGAAGAAACTACTCTTATGAGACCTTTTAAGAATCCAACCTCATTACACCTTGGATCTAATGTTTTTCTCTGAATCATAATTTAAAATACAAACTGCAATTATGTTGCCTAATGACATAATGTAATTTGGTTGGTAATGTAATAAAAACTTACGACAATTATTCTCTGGAATTCTCTGATCAAGATCTCATATGTATTCCTTGTGCATATTTTGCTCAGTGTGAGATGAGACTGAAATATGCCCACAGACTGTACTTGGAGATAAAAACAAACAAACAAACAAACAAACAAATAAAAACATATCAGATCTTCATTTCAAGCTATTTAAATGTGGGTTGCACTTACTTCTTGGAACAAAATTTTATTTTTGTCATACCTCACCAATGTTTATAGAAATGTATTAACCTGATGTGGCTGTTCTTGTATTTTAATGTTTGAAGTAGTGAGCAATGTCACTTTTTTTATCAGCTATAAGTTATAAAAGCTTAAGTTTACTTTCAAGCAATGTTGTATTCATGTAGTATCACCTCTAAGGGTCTGAATAGTACTACAGTACTACATGCTGAGATTTAGCAGTTACATGGAAGAGATCATATGAATGGATTAGAGCAACTGCACTGTTAACCCGAAAGTTCACTTTATGCAAACAGTTTGAGTAAATACCGCTTTTAAAAATGAGTTTTATCACATTACTTAAACAGTATGAGTATATGAAGAGTGTATGAGACAGTCATTGGGTGTACTCAATTGTGTAAGTTTAACAAACTTAAACGATCAAGTTTTACCTCAGGCCACAGTGCTGGTCTGTTGTGATTGGCTCAAAACTCAAAACAAGTCTGTGCTTGTCCGTTGGAGGATACAGAGAAAGTTGCGCCATTTTCTTATTTCCAAAGAATAATTTAAGGTCATTGAACTTTGCATGCTCCTTACATTTTCTACCTGCATTCTTCTGCTTTTAGCAAGGACGCGTGGACGGTTTTAAAGGACATTTAAGGACAATTTGCCTACCATTTTCTGCCTGAATGAGGTGAGTTGTCGTCTCTATTCAAGTATTCTGCTGGAACATTTCTAATTTGAAACGTGTACATTTAAAAGTGTGTAAATTTGAGTTGACTTAGGTACATTTTGAGCATTGGACAATTGCAGCATTATGTTTTAGAGTAGCTCTCTCTACTTGTGTGTTCTCTACATACAGTTTTGCAACAGTAGTTTAAAATTCAAATTATCTGATGATTATCTGAATTATCTGTTTTGAAAAAATTCAATGCCCACTTTTAACATTAGCTTCATTTGCCCTACTATTTTTGTTTAAATTAAAATGCCTTGGAAATGTAAGTACTGCCCTGCCACCTGTGAGAAGAGAGCACAGCTTTTTAAACATTATAGGCTAAAACATGGGACTTATGCAAGAACTGAGCCCTTTCCTTGCTTGCATCAGGAATGTTTATGTACTTTCAAGTCTCTCAATGCACTCCATAGCCATTTGTCCCACTTTCACACCAGAAGTGTGGATCAGCCACAAACTGTAGACTCTCAAATGAAGTTTCGCTGTTTGTCATGTGAATTTCTTGAACCCTGCACTGAAACTGAATACTTTGCTCATCTGCGGAGTACTCACTTAAAAGTAAATCACAAAGTTGATTGTCCTTATAAAGACTGCAAATTTCAGAGCAGTGTATACTCCACTTTCAATGCACACAAAAGTAAAACACAGAGCGCATACTTGGGAGAATTTCAAGTCTGAAATAATTGTCAGTGTAACCAATGATGCTTGTGATGAAGCGGCCCATGAAAGTCAAGGTGAGCTAGAGCAACTGGCAACTTCTGACACAGAAGACCTAGAGGTCATGGAAGAAGCCTGTGATGATCTTTGTGGTTTAGGAAAACAGCTTGAACACAATCTAGCATCTCTGTTATTGAAAATGCAAACTATTCTGCATATCCCAGAGAGTGCTGTACAAGAAGTGATACAACACCTTTGCCAAATACATGACCTGTCACAACCATTACTGTACAGTAATGTCAAGGCAGTACTTAAGAAACATTATCCAGATGTGGATGAATTAGTTGTAAAAGAAATAATCTGTGCTGTTTCAGAAAGTAATGTGATGACATCATTGTGTGGCAAACATGGATCTCTTGGAACTGTGAAAAGGAGGACAGCCTATGTGAGGAATAAGTTTCCCCTGGTGATGCCTGTAGAATATGTTGTTGAAAAAGGCACAAAAACAGTTGTATATGTCCCCATACAACACATGCTACAGAAATTATTAAACAAAACTGACATTTTAGATAAAGCAATGTCAGAAAAGGTGCATGTTCCACATGAATATAGTTCATATGCTGATGGAGAGCACTTTAAGGAAAATTGCCTTCTTTCAGTGGATGATTCACAGTTGCACTGATACTATATCTTGATGACTTTGAAGTAGCCAATCCTTTGGGAACATCAAGGCTGAAACACAAAATGTGTGCGGTGTATTGGGTTATTGCTAATGTACCTGCCAAATACAGATCAACGCTAAACTCTATTCAGCTTGCTCTACTCTGCAACACCACCACAATCAAACAGTGTGGTTATGAGAAAGTTCTGCAACCTCTTATCCATGATCTTGTCTCATTAGAACAGCATGGTGTTTATGTAGAGCAGCTAGGCACAAGTGTGAAGGGAACAGTTTTGTTTGTAGCAGCTGATAACCTTGCCGCCCATTCAATTGCAGGTTTCCATGAGAGCTTCACAGTCAACAAATTTTGCAGAGTCTGCATGGCATCCAGAGGTGACATTCAGCAACAAGAGGTAAGTTCTGGTTTGTTTCATCTCCGAAATGAAAACTGTCATGACAGGCATGTGCAAGAGGTGATGAAAGACTCAAGCTTAGGTCAAAGCTCAGGGGTGAAAGGACAGTGTCCTCTTACTAAAAACCTGAAACACTTCCACGTTGTCAAGGGTTACCCTCCGGACATTTTACATGATGTCTTGGAAGGAATTGTCCCCATTGAGGTGTCTCTGTGTCTGACAGACCTGATTGCCAAGAAGTATTTTACTTTAGATATGCTAAATGAGGCCATCAGATCCTTTAATTACACTTTTGCAGACAAGACTGATCAGCCTCAGACAATTGGCAAAGGATTTTCAAACAAAGGGACCATTGGTGGAAATGGTCACGAGAACTGGTCCATCATCAGACTTCTCCCACTTTTCATTGGTCACTGTGTCCCTGAGGGAAATAACTCTTGGGAAATTCTCATGCTCCTCAAAGATATTGTGGAGCTTGTTGTGGCATCTAAGCACACTGATGACACTCTGCATTTTTTGGAATGCAAGTTGGCAGAGCACAGAGAGCTGCTGCAGTCAACCTTTCCAAATTTCAGGTTGCGACCAAAACACCACTATGTGGAACATTACCCTCACCTGATAAAGAAATATGGCCCTTTGACTGATGTTTGAACTATGCGCTTTGAGGGTGAGCATAAATTCTTCAAAAAAGTAGTTAGAGAATCCCAGAACTGAACTTTAAAAATGTGGCCCTGTCTCTTGCTACTAAACACCAGAAAGCACTCAGCTACTATTTGGACTGTAGCTCATTTTTCAGGCCAGCAGTTGATATGGCAAAGGTTACAATGGTCTTAGTCACATCTTTTCCCAGTGATGTTCAGAGAGTACTCCCTCAACACATAACCACTCCTGGTTCAGTGCTTGTTGCATCATCTGTCTGCATTGACGGAATCAAGTATAACATAGATATGATGCTCTGTATTGGTTCTTGTTCAGGTCTCCCTGAATTTGGTCAGATTACACAGATTGTTGCAGCTAACCCAGACATTTTGTTTGTCTGCAAAAAAATGACAGCATGGTACCATGAGCACTTTCGGTTCTACCAGCTATGCTACACTGATGGCCCTTCTATTTGTGTAGTTAAGCTGCCTGATTTAAATGATGTCTTTCCACTGTCAGCATACAAAGTACAAGGAAAGCTTATGGTGACTCTTAAGCGATTTGTTATTTGCTAAAACTGTCAATATTTCTTTTTTTCCTCAGATGGCTGCACAACAGAAGCTGACGATGAGAGTTATTTTTTGTGAGGGGGACATACGAAAAATGACAATGACTCCTGGTCCAAATTCGGTTGATGATTTAATAAACTGGTTCAAGAAATCAGTTGAATCTGATTACAACTTCACTTTACAGTACGAGGACCCTGAATTCAACAATGCACTCTGTAATCTTACAGACATTTCAGACCTCCCTGACAAACCTACCATCCGAATTATTCCTGTCCTTGATCTCATCCCAGTGCCACAAAGTGAAATAAGCAGTGACGTGAGCAGCCAGCCTGACACAGATATCTTGTCTACCTCATCTCTTGAGGGTCGAAAAGAGTGGCCTGAGGTATTTGACATTCCAAAGTTTCCTGTAGACGTGGAATACAGATTACGCCAAGGAAATCTGATGTATCTTCGTGATGGCACTTTCCTGAAAGTAACAAAGGATATGAAGCACGATATTCTTGAGAAGCTGGCGGAGAAAATCTATGGCTACAAAGCTTATCCAATAAAAGAGGAGTTTGAAGTTGCTGCAAAAGCCTTGGTAGCAGAACACCCCTGTCTTAAAGAACAAGGCTCATCATCTGGCTGTCAAGGATGGATAAACAGCCTTAAATTCAAAATGGGGAATTATAGAACGAAAATGCGCCAGCTGGGACGGCCTGATGTAACAGTTAACGGGGGTAAACGTGGAAAAAACAATGCTGATGGTGAGCCTTCTCGCAAAAACATAAAGAAGCCAAGAAAAGGGGAGCTCAATTACCTTCCAGAATTTCCAGAGGGAATGGATGTTGCGAGGCTTGAAGCAGTTCGAGAGGCCATGGTCAATGAAATGCAGAAGAAAAACCCAAATGATTATCTTATTAGAAAAAACATGGACATCACATTTGCTCTTAGAAGGGAGGAGGTGGTAAAGCATGAGCCTGATGTCAGCCAGATGGCCCAACGCTGGCCAGCGCTTTTCACAGAAAGCCAGGTTTGTGAAAGTGTCCTTTAAATTTATTTTCTTTTTTGTGTAAACAATATTTATAAGTAACTCTGCCTGAATATCAAAATTGACCATATTTCATATTTTTCAGGTGTACTTGGAGTTTAACAGGGTTGCTGGTAGAAATCTTAAAGAAGAGTTCTTTGGTGTTCTTGATGGATTGTGTCCAAGCTTGATGGAAATCTTCAAGAGGAAGACAGGTCGGATAGGCAAGCAGTTAGCTGATCTGATACAACAGACAACGGTGGGTTGATATTTCTGTGGTACTTCTCTATATGAACAAATTAACTGATATAAGATATATGTCTTTGTTCTACGTTTGTGTCTTATATCTCTTTGCAGAGCACTGAGCCAACAGCCATGAGATGCCTTGTCCTGAGAGGACTTCCAGTCATTCTTGGGGATGATGCGTCTATGTTCTTTAAGAGCAGTTTGGTGAGTAAAGTTTTCTGTTTGGCGTTTGACTCAGTTTTTCCATTCTCCTATGTTTTTTTATTTGGGATGATGGGTATGTATTAATTAGTATTGAAAATGTTTCATTGAATCTAAATTGATTTTAACTTGATAATGTCCCTTTCCTGATAGCAAGAGGAAATTAATTACTGTATTTTGTACTACAAAATATGCAAAAATTCAAAGGGCTTGTATAGTGACTTGGTTTCTGCAAAAACAAAAAACCTAATCCACTGAGGGGCTGCTGCTTGAACTTCCAGTCAACGCATAGTTTGTGGCGGCTCCACTAAATGAATCCAAACATCTCCAATGTATTTCTAACATTGCCTTTATTGATCTACACACACTTATCCCAATAATAAATTGAATGGAGAATAAACTCAAATTAGGCCACTAATACTCTGGTCAAAAAACTGTTTGCTTCTCCCTAGTCAGCAGCACACCTGAAGAGTAATTAACCCTTTCTCTATTTGTACCTTTCACATATCACACTGTCCAATACACCACCTACTGTCAAAACATGGGATCTACACCACAACAGGCACCTATACATGAACACAGCTTGTTTACAAACCATTATCTAAAATAAAACCACTGTGAATTATGAAAATCATAATATTTGTGAAGACCTCACAACTGATTGTAGACAAATTACTGTTAACCTGAATATCCTCTTTTTGTCTTGTTTCCCGCATTATAGAATCTTAATGAGGGAGCCGCCGTGGATATTCCTGTGGGAATCCTCTGCTATGATGACACCAGCACTGCAAGCCCAGCAAGCCCAGCATCGCCCCAACTAAACCCCTCAAGAGTGGGGATCATCCTAGAGGGCAGCCTTGTAATGGAAACACTCAACCTACCTCAGGCAATGTGCCTCTTGTTTGGCTTTACCTACGCACTCCACCTGCAGTACCCGAAGTGCTTAAAAAACACATTCACCTTCATTCAGCAGGTAATGCTAAATTTAGGTCGAAGTGAGCTACCTCCCAAGGTTCAAAAGCTGAAGAATGATCTTGCAGTGTAAGACACATTTATGCTCATGGCACAATTCTTCATGTCCGTTTCTGGATTGTTGCACAAATACATTGCACTCAATGGAGCAAATATTCTTGCAGTCGCTCATTTTGTATGTGATTTTTTTTACCAACTCTGGTCCTCACTGCATAGTTGTTCTTAATGCTACTGTTCTTAATGCTTAATTTGTTGTGTGGCAAACAAAGCATACAGTTTTCCCTTTGCACTTGGAGCAATGGAGCAAATATTCTTGCAGTTGCTCATTTTGTATATGATACTCCTCATATTACATGTGTCTAGTGTTGTTCATTTTACTAAAATAATTCTACAGAGAACACATGTCAGAAGTTGCAGTTTTTGTTACAACTCTGGTCCTCACTGCATAGTTGTTCTTAATGCCTGCTTTGTTCTGTGGCACACAAAGCATACAATTTTTCCTTTTGCACTCGCAGTATGCTGCTACATGGTCAGTGTTGTTCTTTTTAATACTTGAAAATTGTTCATAGAACAAACATTTAAAAGACTGTGTGTGATTGTCACTGTGACTGTGATTGTATTTGGAAGGAAATCGTTTCATAATTCAATACACATGTTCTGTTGGCTGTATCATAGATTACTGTAAGGTAATATCAGCTGCAAAAAGTAAGAATATACTGTTGTAATTGCTGGCAAAGACCCATTTTGATTATTTTATGAAAACAAGGTCTTACTGTTATTTTGGATTTGCATCTGGTATTTAATGCAGCATCGTTGTTAATACATATTTGCTGCTTTGTTGTGTCTAAATAAAGTAAAAAACATGTATTGCATTGTGTGGTCATTGACATAGGAAGAATTAAATTGGAATTATCTTATCCCAAAATATAAATTTAATATTTTTTTAATAAAACTAGAATTTTAAGTGTATTTGACTCATAATATTAAGTTCTGATTGCACTACCTTTAAGTAGACTCCACAATAGTTTTCTATTGTTGATTACTTAAACCATTTAAGTGTATATAACTTTAAAATGTTAAATTCTGACTATTGAACGTTTAAGTTGACTATACTTGAACAAATTAATTTTCTCTGCTGTCAATTACTTAAACCATTTGAGGCAATCACTTGACACAAATGGATTAAGTACAATCAACTTATCCGGGTTTACAGTGTGTGCAATAATCTTTATATATCATTGCATCTGATTTAGCATTTTTCCTTACATTTGACAGCATGCTGTCACATGGTAGAATTAGACTGACTGGTTTCCTTTATGTAGGAACCAATATCTATGAAAATAGTTGTTTTATCAAGTGTTACTGTGCTTGCTATAATGCACCACCCTTTAATCTTCTGTACTTGAAAGAAGTGAAAAGAATAAAAAGCCAGTCTAATATTTTTCATGAAAAAAATTGAGAAAGAAATGATCAAAACCCGCAGCAAAACCCACACTTAGTGCAGGGCAGCTTTGGCATGTCTCTTTTCACACTGTTGTGAATAATAACATTTCTTTGTTGGGGATTATAGGTCCTTGCTACAGGGTGTTCCAAATAATTTTGCTTGTGACAGCCTGAAATGGCTTTAGTTTGTCAAATAACTACAGAGTTGCTGTCTAAGTCATGCAGTGAACATTCAAAGATCACTTTCCTCAACAGTGCAAGGCAGCTGTGTTAAGAGAGCCCCAGCACAAACTAGCTTTTCATTTCTGTTATCATGCTCCAACAGTATGGGGATCTCACTGGAGACTTGTGTGGTACAAGTTGTATTCTAGATGATATGCAGTAATCAGGCCCTTTGAGTCTCCTTCTTTCTTTCTCTCTCTCTCTCTCCAGTCTGTTTCTCCCTCTTTCCCCTGCCCTCGCTAAAGCTGGTGAGCACTCAAGTTTTGCAGTGTTTTAGCATTACATCATTCCACACGGCACACTATTAAGCTCTTGGGAGCTGGGAAGACAGCCCAGGCCTTCAGATTTGTCATAGCATTGAGCTCCATTGTTGCACTGAACAGATGAATCACATGTTGACCAAACCAGCACTAAGCTAGAGAAAATAATTAATGCACAGTCCTCTTTTTTTTTCTCTAATACAGCACATGGACAACTGGTGACAATGGTAGTCCCATGTGTCAACACTGGGGACACATATTTATTCTGCAAG
Organism: Trachinotus anak; assembly: GCF_046630095.1. Lineage (NCBI taxonomy): Eukaryota > Metazoa > Chordata > Actinopteri > Carangiformes > Carangidae > Trachinotus > Trachinotus anak. The sequence goes on along the minus strand of NW_027273872.1, from coordinate 181,827 downwards.
GAGCATGGCCTCTATCCATCTATCCCTCCATCTGCCCATATGATATTCCATCCAGGTACGATGTCATGGCGACGCTTAGTTATGCAGTGGAATTTATTGTCTGCACTGCGGCAGATTACCATTGCTTAACATGCCACACAGGAGACTTAAAGAGGCAGCACCTTTCGCAGTGTTGCATCCTGCTGGCAACTATGTTGGAAAGCCTGAGGCATGCTGGGAAGCCTGGTCTTTATGCATGGTTTCCTGTGCTGTGAACACACATACAGCCGACAGTAGAGAGGAGAAGAGGGACACAGAACATATTAAACCAGTGGCATTCACTATCTACTTCGGTACTATATTCACATATTTTGTTTTATTTGCTATTGTTATTTTAATTTTTAATCTATTTTAGTTTTTCTGATGACTGTATGTAGTGATTTATTACATGCCTTGATTTATTAAGGTGAGTCTACTTTAGCTTATCCATTGACTATTGTAAATAGTAATTAAAAGCCAGCTCACATGCACTACTCTGTAGAAAAAAGTTTTCTTTAGTTAACTTGCTAAAATGTGATGTGCTTAGGACCAGTCAGGGGAAACATTATGTAATGATCAGGTATACAAATCCACTATTTACTAGGTCAATATCTTGTGTTTAATTCAGCCAAAGCAGCCTTCATGGCTAGTAACTTGATACATTTTAGTATTCCTGCCAACTCCACTCACATAACAAAATACAGATTCAACCTAAATAATTTAACATCTCTGCACGTCAAACAGGGGTATCAGCCATGAGCCTCAGGATGAATGTGAAGGGAAAGTTCTTTACCAAGCTAAAGGCTATGTAACAAAAGACTTAGGCTACTTGGAGTACAAGAGCTTTTCCTGCAAAAAAAATGTGTAGTAAGATGAGAATTAATCTTTTGAAGTTGTTATCTGCATGCGTAGACTATCAGATTCAGACACCAGGCTATAGGAGGATAAGAAAGGTTCGGCTTTTGTCCACCGTGGGCAATCCTCCTGGCAATATGGCTACTGTGTGGGTTTTGCTTGTGTACTGCTGATTGCCTGGGGTTAAGCAAGAAACAAAATGCTCTAAAAATTGATTAAATCAGCCCTGGTGTCTCTCTGTTCAGATCACATCTGTAGGTAGTTATAGACTATTGCCTACAGCTGAAACACTGTAGCAGAAGTGTTCAGTTTTATAATATCACTTCACTATTCCTGCATATTATTATTACTGTATAACTTTCATTTTTTCTTGGTAAAGAGGATACTCAGTAATACTTTTACAAATGGTCACTCAAACACATGGGGCCCTTCTGTCATTGTGGTGGTGCACACATCACGTTAAACTACAACTCCAATGTTACACACATCCACTGCAGTAATATGTATGACAAGAGGAACATTACGTCACAGATTAGTCAAATCAAGTCAGTTTATCCATAATCATCTCATTTTACTAAAGTGTCATCATGTTTGGATTGTCCTCTCCTCCACAGTCCCGGGGTCAGAAACAGAGCTGCTGCCTGCTGCTGTCTTATATAGGAGCAGCAGTCACCTGCACAGGTGTGCTGATGGCAGATGATACCATGTTTAACTGGGTCATGGGTTATGTTGCTTAATTTGTTAAATTATAATGAGACTTTGGGATATTTAAGTAATGTAATTGGTAAATTGTGTTTTCTTTGATAAGTTATATTAGTTGGCATCAGAACTGGCAGTAGAGTTGCATATTGAGGGAAATAGAAGATAACTGATTTAAGTGCATTGTTATTTGGTCCAGGGGGGAGGGGCTTAGCAGTTATCAGCCTCTGGCCAACAAGGCTCTGGAGGAGGAGTGTGAGGCTGTCTGAGTGTGGCTGGGAACCAGGCAGGTGTCTTCTGCAGGTGTATATATATATTTCCTGTGGACGTCCAAAATGTACATAAAAGCACCTCAATTTACTTTTGTGACTCAAGCCATCTTTAGTTTCCAACACAGCTGAACCATGTTTTTTGTGACAGTTGTTCTAATCCTGGTAGGACTTTCCTGAGAAAATCCCTTGGTGCACAGGAACTAATATATTTTACTTTACTAAACAGAAGAAGAAGATAGGGTAGTGCAAAAGCAGTAAAAACACAACAGCACCAGTTTTTACACCTACTACAAACTCATCATCAAAAGCAGAGTCTCTGGGCAGTGCTGTACAGGAGTACAATAAGATGGTACCAAAGATGATGCCAGGAAAAAGCCACTAAACTGTAGTAAATTTTATGACTTAAGCAGTAATTTCCTGTTAACATTTACTGTCTTAAAAATTATTTGGCACAAGATGTGTTCATTAGAAACCAAAATATCAACAGGTCAGTCAGTTTAATAGTGAGCCAAACAGCTGCCTCAACATTTATTCCATGAAGTTCACTAACCTGATGTTATAGTTATGCCTTTTTTCAATTAAAACAATTTAGGGTTACTGAGATATGCAGCAAAGTAGAACTCACATTTACAAACATTACGTTTATGTGTTGATCACGATGAGCTGTTTAAAACAATCAGAGATGGACAGAGTACTCGACCCCAGTACTTGAGTAAGAGTACAAATACTACCGGTCAAAATTTACTCCGTTACAAGTAAAAGTAGCTCAGTCTAAATGTTACTCAAGTAAGAGTAAAAAAGTACTTGCTTTTAAAGGTACTTAAGTATCCAAAAGTACATGCTTTTAAATTTACTTTAAGTAAAAGTAAGAGTAAGAGTAAACTTCTTATTTTTCACATCAATGAATTACTATAATTTTTTCTAAATGAATTTAAGGACCTTTTAACTCTTGTTTCTGAGAATTAACTCTTTGAAACCACCTGCACTGATGTGCCTGCTTTTAGAACCACAAAGTTATATAAAGCCTGCAGAAACACCTATAAGAACAAATACAATGAATGGGATCATAAGAGGACAGCAGATGTTGCAGATGCAGTGTTTATTAACAATCATTAAAATTGTAACCAAATGAACCTGCACCGTCCAACTAACTCTCTATCATTTAGCTAAGTTGGGAACTGGAACCCCCTCAAAGACCAATGTTGTCCCCAGACCACTGGTTGAGAACCACTGCTTTACAAAAAATTACATCTCTGCTTTCAATAACTCAATGTTGAAGTCACTTGACTTTCCAGGAAGGACATGTACCAGTACAATATAGGAGCACAACAAACTCTGTCTCCCCATGTCTGTCTTGTCTGTCTCCGTGCCTGTCTCCCAATGTCCGTCACCCCATGTCTGTCTTGTCTCCCCATGTCTGTCTTGTCTGTCTCCGTGCCTGTCTCCCAATGTCTGTCTCCCCATGTCTGTCTTGTCTTGTCTCTTGTCTCTATTATCCGCTTTTACGTAGATCCCAGTGGAGAGCGTGCACTGTGATAGGTTTCATTCTTTGACAAACACAGCTTGTGTCCAATAGTATTTTAGAATAAAAAAAAAAATTTCCAAAAAGAGCAGACCTGAAAGTAACGTTTTCAGCCTTCCTCGAAATTTACTCGAGTAAAAGTAAAAATATTTGTCTTGGAAATGTATTCAAGTAAGAGTAATAAGTACCAAAGAAATCTAATACTCAAGTAAAGTACAAATCCTCTGGATATGTACTTAAGTACAGTACTCAAGTAAATTTACTCCGTTACTGTCCACCACTGAAAACAATTTATACTTTATTTTGTCACCATAAGAGCCACTATAGTGCTTCTACCTGTACAAATCATATTTATGTCAATAGCAAGCAATTGTATGCATTTAGTATTTTCTAAATCAGTTTTGACACTGCACCGTAATGTTCAATGCACTGCAGAGTGGGGTATTAAATCCTCCTGGGCCACAGCTACAAACAAAGGAAGTTAAAGAATTCAAACTAATGAGCAGCTATTCATTAACATAGGGTTAAAGCAAAAAGTATAGAAAATACCTCTAGTAGTATCAGAATCACCGGAACAGAATCTAAAATAAACATTGTGAGTGAGCTAATTTGTGTACATCACTGAAAAGTAGCAGACAGCTTTAAAAAATCCCATTGTGCTACACTGGGCTTGCAGCATTTCTGTATGTTTGTGTTTTCTGTTTTTGCAGTTGGCCACATTTGTCTAACCTCATTTCACCGTGGTCCATAATATTCTCAGCCTGCATCCTTCAGACATCTGACATGGCTGCATAAACCTGACCCAGAGCGGTGGACATTTGTTGACTCTTCATCCATTCAAAGGCTGTCTATTATGGCCCTGGATGACAGATGTAGATATGGCAGTGCACTCCCTCAGGCTGGAAAGCATGAGGGCTAACCTTCCTTACAGCTGAAGTAATGGTCCACACCTTTAATTGTCGTGGGCTGTTCATCTTCACTAACAATAGCAGTAAGCAATGGGTCTGGAAAAGAAAGGCAGTCGTGTCTGACAAAGGAAGTGATTTAGTTCTGGAGGTAATTCATAAGTGGGTGTTGCAGGGGCAGCAGTAATGTGCTGAGAGAAAGATCGTATGGGGTAAGAGGCGTAGCAGACACAATAGTGGCACACAAGCAATGCCAGATGTATTTTTTTTTTTCCACCATTGCAATGATTTATCTGAAAAAAGAATAAGTAAAATGTATATTGTGTGTGTCCTTCAAGGAGCTAGGCCTTGTGTTATTGAAGTGGACATGATGTTCTCTGAATTATGGATGCTGCAAAGGCTTCAAAAGTGAGTTGGAGAAATGCAACTTTGTCATTATGGTTGTATCAGTCAGGAAACAAACAACACATCTAATTTAAAGAATTGGGCTGTTTACATATGTGATCTTTTTCAGGTTTTGATGTTTCCTTTTTATTCCATTTGATGTCAAGACATTATTTGATGCATAACTTTCAAAAGTCTTCTTATAGTTGTGTTCTTCTTTATTCTGCCCAGCCTTCCAAAGAGGCAAAGCTGCCATGAAAAAAAATATGCCATTGATGGGTCACTGGTTTACTGTCTGAATTAGACACATAAAATAAGGAATAGACAAGTGTAGTTACTAAATTAAAGCATGTTTCCTGGGAAAGTTGAGGCCCATTAAAATGATAAATTGCATGGTGTATGCAAAAGGATGCTTTACACTCACAAAACAGTCTAATTGCATTCATTCCTGTGAGAAGTCCACAAATGTTGAATCTAGATTCTCAGGCGTACTGGCAGCAAGCTGCTAGACAGCAGATGACTTGCTTCAAACGAGTAGCGAGGAGGAGGGATGTAAAATCTTGACAAACAGTGAGAGCCAGTGTCCACATCATCTCTCACCCCTGACAGGCTTCCCCATGCATGAATTCAAAGCTGGTAAAACCATGGCTGGATTCATTTTGATCTGACATCCATCATGTAGATCAGTGTTGTGGCTTCACTGTAGTGTGTCCACGATAAGATGTTTTGGCAATCGGCCCATGACATCTGTTAGAGCCAGTCAAGAGAAACTGGGACCAATTTGGCATTTCTGTCACATATTATTATTGTTGGCTTTAAGCACTATTCATTCATATTAGAACAGTCACACAAGCTAAAAAATCATACCTTAATGCAACTGGACAGCAGTTTGCAAGTAAATGCAAGTAAATTTAAAACCATATTTTCTGCATATGAACCTTACCATGTTGATTTTTTGGGGTGTGATTGCATCAGATTGTGTGGTTGTGTAATATGTTCAGATTTTTTTTTTCTTTAGCCTTGGGAGGCTTTGCAAATTGGGAAATTGAGAGGGATTGCACAAGTGAAATTTCTTTTTCTTTTCATTTGTCCAAAGGAACCAGTAAAAGCCTTGCAGCCAGTTGCCTGGGGGTAAATTAGTTTTGTGTTCTACTTTAAAGCCACTGAGAAATAAACTACATGATATGCTGCAATATTAATGATGATATGAGATACAGTCCAGGGCTCTGTGATAACCAGCCCTGCTTATACTCTTGTATTCTCTTAATACTGGCAATGATATTTAACCATACAGTGATCTAGGTGATAGCAGTGTCTGAATCTGCTTAAAAAACCAGTCTCATAGCTGAGGTATACTAAGTACATAGTATAGTAATTACTAGCAGTATTTCTGTAGCAGCCTGTATGGCTGAAGCATGGCGATGTGTGTGGAAGGCGTTAGGCAGATGGGATGTGTCTGATATCTCTCACTCAACATAATGAGACGAGAATGTGCTTCACCAATCTTAGGGCCCGTCTGATGGCAAGAGACACAGTGCCCACTCATACGGGAGGGATCTTTCCCCTCTTCAAAGATAATGAGATGACAATGTATTCAACTATCATTAGATAGAGACAGGGTTTGGGGGGAGGATGGAGGGAGAAACATTCTACAGCACTTGTCTGCTGCCTTTGATCAGACAAGAAAAGCAACTGTCATTCTTTGTATCAGTGCTAGGCTCATGAAAACTCAGCTGACTACTTCATCACCAACGGTGTCACTAAAAGGTTTGCAGTGTACTTCCTCAAGCAGGTGATTTCTCAAGTTCACCTGGATTGTTGAGCTGAACAGGAACACACACACCTCTGTGGTTAGATACAGTCCTGCCGCCCGTATGATGTGTTAAATCTTTGTCAGTCCCTGAATTCAGACAAAAAAACGTTTTGCCATCACCTGGGAAGAGAAGACACAATGTTTTGCCTGATCTGGCACTGCACTGCAAGATTGCAAAAGTGCAGTGTTGTCAGGCTTATTTAAACAGGCTTGATGACACCATCTTGTCCTAAGTTGACAGTTTGTTGGTACTTGTAGAGGGCTCCGTCTTGCCTTTTGTCCCCGTGGTGAAAATGATCCTTCGCATGCAGTTTTTTTTTTTTTTTTTTTTTTTTTTAAATTCTCAGTCTTTCATAGAACACTGTGTTTTGACAAATAAACCAACCAAATCTTTTTCTTTCTTTCTTTTTTTTTAATTTCAGGCGCTCTTCAGTGAGCATTAGGCCACCTGATCTATGCTGAAGTTCTGAGACTGTATTCTGACAGCAAACAATTATGCAGTGCTATCATTTAGCTGGCAGATGAAAAATGTGCTCAGAGAAATCCAAATTTCTGTGCCTGTAACATGTTATCTTTGTAATACAATGATTTTTAATTCATGAAAACTGTCATTGCCCCTAAATCCAAAAATATGTATTATATAAGAAAGACACCCTGGTACATATATGTTACATATTCACAACCGACAATCAATATAGTACAATGCAACTCATGTTGTGCTCTTACATCTTTCTCTCATCAGTTTCCATCTCTCACTGTCACAAAAAAGAATGGGGGAAAAAAACGCTTCCTCACTTCCAAAAAAAAAAAAAAAAGATATCAAAAAGAGGCTGTGAGCAAAGCTCAAAAATAGAACAATCTGTCTACATTTGTCACACAATTATGAGAGATTGTTCAGACTTTTGTGATGCCAAAATCCCCTTCAAACCTGATAAATCATCTCAAGTCAGAACTCATCTTGTTCGTAGGCTTTGTGCTCACTTAAAACTCAGCAAGATGCTCATTTAAAAGTAAGAGAAGGTGACGCCTTAACATCCAATTTCCCAACATTTCATCATCGTGTCTCAATAATTATGCAGGGTTATCAGCACAAGTATTTGTCCTTGGAATTCTTAATGCCGGTTGACATTTATTTTGAACAGGAATGGTATTGGAGATCTTTGATTTGCCGTTTGTGGCGGTAAGTGTGGTTTAATACATCCTCTAAAGTGCAACAGCACCCTCTCTTGATAATTTATGATATGATTACATCACCATGAAGGAGCACACAGTGTACACTGAACAGCCACAACATGAAAAGCAGCGACTGGTTTTCACACATACACATGTATATATCTTCATTGATCAGCTGTTGGCATTTTCTAATTTAAGTATGATCACAATGTCTCTGTCATCAGAAGTTGTGTTAGTTTCCATGATATAATAAGACTTCAGCCATAGCTCAGTTGCTATGCACAAGTACTGTTGGAAAAAGTCATGCATACATTGACCATGAATGTTCTGCCAGGTACATATTTCACATAAATTTACTCCCAAAGCATATTTTCCTTATGTGAAATATCAGTATGATTATAATTTAAAATTTTTGGGAAATGTGTTTCAATTGAAAAAAAGCCAGTGGAAATGCCCTGAGTGTTTTCCTCTATGTAGGAAGCCACATGACAGTCACAAGATAGTAACAGGGCAACAAACAGGCAGGTAAGGACAACTTTACAGTAATGTCCAGAGTGTGTGTGTTTGTGTGTGTGTGTGTGTGTGTGTGTGTGTGTGTGTATGTGGCAGCCAGCTCACTCTGCTGTTAAACTCTAGCTTATTCAGTATAATGGGTTTTTACCCTGTCGTGCTTACATTATACTATCACTGATCAGTGACAGTATTAAAACTGGTCACTAAAAACTACCCCATACCTGCTCTTTATTTATTATTTTCTTTAGTATTTAGTTTATTAAAACTTATCCTCCAACTTGTCTGTTTCTCGTTGTTTTCATTTCTTCCTTTACATTGGTTCTGGATTTAAAAATGGAAGTCACAATGGGATATAGAATTTTGTTCAAATTCATTCAGCCTTTGAAACATTAAACAAAATGGAGTCATTAAATGCATGTTTTGCATTTTGTGGATTTAGCTGAATAACCTCAAATATCTCTTATTAATTATTTCTTATCATTTTGGGAGTAGACATCATGTTTTATGGTGGTTATTTACAAATCAAGAGTAGAATTAGCTATTTTGTGATGTATTGTGTTGATTTATTTTGTTTTTAATTACTTTAGTGATAATCTCAGTATATCATTCATGGTTCCCCAAATGTGCAATATAGGGAAGGCATATTAATCAACATTCTGAGAGGAATTGAGGTTCCTATTTATGATATTTTACTTCTATATCAGCTAAAACAAGTGTCAGAGGTGTGACACAATATTTCCAAATTATCATATTATAAATCCCAGTGCTGCAGCAGTCAAAAACATGTAGTATTGTAATATTATACGATAAATGCATTTTTCTTGGGTCCTTTAGGTGTTGACTTTGAGGTGGTGTATTGCATCATGCTCATCACATGTTGCTGACTCTCTCATTGTTTTACACTGTGTGTTTTTAACTGCGGCTGCACACCCATGGGTGGCACCTAGACTGTGTTGGCAAAGCAGTTTAGTCTAATGTGGAATTTAACATTGGGCAACACTGGGCTGGGAAAAACAAAAGAATCTTGTGTTTTTGCAAAAACCATATCCAATACAGGGATAAATGGAATCAAGCCATTTTCTTCATTATGCTCATGTTGCAGCCAATGTTACAGACACTGTGCATCTCCAATTAATTGGACAGAGATGTACTGAGATAAATATTCTACATATTGGGGCTTTTTTTTCAGTAATATTATGTGCTGAGGAGGTGAACTTAGGTCAAAGCTATTATCCTTTATTGATTTCCTTTATAAGATCTGACAGGAGCAGATACAGATAAACAGAAATAAAAAGTTAAAGAAGGAGATTCATCTTTCTGTCAACTGAGATATAAAGTGTGCAAAGAGGGTTTTGCTGTAATGTGTTTACAATATTTTCTGTTTTCTAGAAAACACCTACAGGTTTCTGAATTAAAATTGTACATGTGGACACATGAGGGAGTAGTTCATAGGCAAAAGCTATTGAAATCTAACCAAACAAGCAAGAAGGGAGTGCAGGGACTTTGAAACTATTTGGAGGGTAAACAATAAAAAATAAAAAATAAAAACACAAAGGCAAAAAATAACAGTTGGTCCTCAGTCTGCTGATGAGAAAGTGAAAACCCAGAGTGATATCAACAAACTTGTTTGCGTGATTTTAGAAGTGGCTGCTGCAGTGACAACAAAACTGAGGTTAATTCTGACGTCAAAGTAGCTTCCAAGTCTGTTTAGTGAAAGAATGAGTTTAGTTTACTTAAAGCAAAACAGGAGAAATCAAAATGTGCCGGCTGAGGGGCCACATTCAGCTCCATACATGGATTTGATCATGCAGAGAAGACTGAAGTCATTTTAATGAGAGGTTTGCATGCTGTACAAAATTATGATAAAAACATAAAAAGTAAGATTTGGCCCCGAAAACATTTTAGAATTACAATTACAAATAGTTCTCATTGTGAAGAAGTTAGTAATGTTAACTTTAATGAGCAGCTGAACAACTGACTACACATCTAAAACTTCTAATCAGTCACATTAGAGAAATGCTGTGGAAATCTAAAAATGTAAAACAGTACTTGAAATTCTCTGATGGGTGGTTTGGGTGCAGCTTGTGCCACTTAGTTTCCAGGAAGGCATTAAATCCTTTAAATACAGTGGAGACAATGATCTGGATATATAATATTGTAGAAATCAAATAAAGCATTAGCTCAGCTAGCATGCCTGGAAATAAAGCCAAAAGAGTAATAACAACTGGTTTAGGCCTGATTCTATCAACACAAATGTAGTTTCAGAAAGTTCACAAAAATCTGTACAACAATGTGAAATATCAATATGATATATTTTCTGTAATTCACAATTTTGTAAACCTTTATTTAATGCGTAGCAAGACTTTTCTAAGACAAGCAAATGACTTTGGTGTTGTGTAGCTACAATAAAAAAGTACTTGAGAAAATGTCCAAATATATTACTCAGCAGAAAGTTTGATTTCACTCCCAAACTCCGAACCAGCCCGGGCAAACTCATCAGCCTCAGTGTCACAGTGGTCCACTTCACTTCAGAGTAAGAATCTGTTCTGACACTGGTACATAGTGACGTTTATTTATTATAACAATTTTCATTTGAGTGGCTATAAAGGGAAATATAAACCCAAAAATATACTGTATGTGATGGCACTGATTGGAAATGTTTGTGTATAAATGTAAACTAACCTGGACTTCGGCTTGTTTACTCAAAGAGTAACTTTTACATTTAATCTTATGGACATACACAGAAGTTTTCATAAAACCAGTAAAACAAATCAGTACAACAAAGGCTTGGCATGGATTTGCTACAGCTCAGCCAAGTGTATGAAAATTCTTGATCGGTTGAGAATGTGGAGAATTTGCAGAGCAGTCCTCCCCAGTGGGCAGACATTCCGCTAATGATAGAAACAATGCTTTATGGGCAAGGCTGTCTGTGTCTCCCTCTGAAAAATCTGTAGAGCAGAGTTAAAGAAAAAAATAATAAAAACATGAGTCTCAAAGGATGTGTCCTCGATCTGTTGTTTTGTTTGTCCACTTTTCTTTGCAGCTCTCTCATTCGTTTCCCATGCTGTCATGAGACGAAACGCTCAAGGCAATTTCACCACCACCACACAGGCGCCTGCCCTGCCAATGTTGAGAGGGACCTCCTACAGGAAGACAGAGAGGTTAACATGCAGCTTCTCATCTGAGGCGGTCTTCAAAAAAAAATCCAATTTTACTTCATGCAGATAAGAGGGTTACAGAGGCAAGATTGGAAAAACATATTAGAAAAGAAGAAAAGCTATAAAATATTGATAGGATTCAGTGACTTCAGCAGATTTATCTTCCTGAAGGGCATTAACTGGAACCCTGATTTTATATGTAGCTGTTCTGGCAAATACAAGCTACAAATCCATTAAAATTTTAACCATTTAAAATGTAAAATCTGAAATGGTTAAATGGTTATTCTTATTTGTATCCAAACAAAAAGAATATAATGTTTAAAGTGTTTTGAGTAATTGATTAATTCATTTTAGTCGATGTAATTACCTCAGTCCACTCATTGTTCTGTGCATCGTAGGACTCAACAGTGTTCAGATACGACTGGCCATCATATCCACCCACAGCATACAGCCGGTCGCCCAGCAGGCAAACACCCACTGCATCCCGGGGGATGCTGAGGGAGGACACGGTGGTCCACATGTCCGTCTTTGGATCGTACCTGCAATTGCAATATTTGGTCAAATGATTGTTTTAGCTTTATTGTGGCTGGTATAGTCAAAGAAGATTTTTTTGTAAAATTAAATTTATCCAATCAGTCCGATCTGAAGAGGAAAACAGCATCCCTTCCCTACTAATTGAGACACCCTTATGTTCGCTCTCTTAAGTCACAGATGCGCGAACTGTCACCAGGGGAACTGCTTTCAGCACAGACAGAGCTAAATTGAAAGTTAAAAGCAAAACTGTTTCTTGAACAGCAGCTGGTGGGTGCTGGGTCCAGAGAGAGCTGGACTCATCAGTGAGGCCAGAAGCTGTTGCACAACAATTCTTTGTTGACCGCTAAGATGAAAAAAACAGACACGTCATATGATTTCTGAGTAATGAAGTCATTCAAATGTAGTTTTTGTCAGGTTTAAGCTAAATAATCAAATGCAAGTGCAAGAATGCATCTCGGCAGTAAATTGTGATGTATCATGCATTTAAAAAGCAGATCCCAACAATGTTTAATAAATGAACTTAAGTGTTTGATAAACTGTAAGAATAATAAACTAACACGCTGACAAGACCCAAGAAAGACTGTATGCAACAATCAGTGTTATATTGATGCATGTTTGGTCACTAGGTATAAATGCATATAAAAGAGAAAAGGTATCCTGAGCAGTGAATTACAACTGAAGCTGCTCTACTGGTGTGTAGTGAGGAGGATGTTATGGCCAGCAGATGGTGCCAGATACTACAAAATAAAACCATGTGTGGAAACTATGAGCTCTTCAGTTGAGTATCATGAAGTAGTATAACACCAACAAGTCTCAAAATGCAGGAACAAGGTGGGGATCCAACAGAGTTTAACTACCTTTTGTTCTTATTAGAAAGTCAATAGCCTTGTCTCCACCCATGACTGAGTTCGACCAAAAGCAATCCAAAACTGCTTACACAACACTTTGTGTAAGCAGAGGAGAAGTGTTTACCGACCTCTCAACACAATCGGAGAGTCGAGAACAGTGGTTGGAGGCAGGGGCGTCGTGTCCTCCGACAGCATACAGGAAGTTGTTGTATGTTGCCACACCCACTCCTCCTCGCCTCTTGGCCATAGGAGCACACATGCTCCACTTGTTGGTGTGTGGATCAAAGCACTCCATTGACCTCAGGCATGAGCTGCCGTCCCGACCACCTACTGCAAACAGTCTGAGAGATTAAACAAAATGAGGTCAAAATCTGAAATATTTGAATATGTACATTCACCTCTACTGAATCCGTCAAGAGAAGCGAACATCAGTTGTCAGGTGTTTGCAAAAATACTGACAGAACAGTGACATTGTGACAGATTTTATAAGATACAGCAGTGAGCAGTGGATAGCAGTTTTCAAAGGCCCTTTCCTTGAGAGCATTCCCTCCCAGAAAGATCACATCAGTGTTTTAAGTGTTTGTGGCTCACAGGCCCAACAGCAAGAAAGTAGAGGCTAGGGAAACAGTTTCCTTGTTGTCTATTTTTGACCTAGATGCAGAAATAACTCAGCACCAACTTCAACACTGAATACTGGATGTAGAGCAGCAGCCTCTTTTCTCCTTCAGCTCACAAACATATTTAAATTAGACTGAGAGCTGCTCTGTTCTTTGCTTAATTTACTTTCAAATGGTGTTGTAATGCATTTAATACATACAAATACATAGTGTTTTGCTTTTATAGAGTCTCCATTACACTGTTTAAATTTCAACACTAATCGGAGCAGCCTCTGCTCTGAGCTGCTCTGAGCTGCTCTGAGCTGCTCAGCTGCACTGTGGTTTATCACACACACACCACAGATTCTGAATTCAAGAGGTTTAGTGGTGTCAAAATATTACCACACTAATACTGCACTTCCAGCTTTTCCTGGACAAGTGCCCTGTGAGTTACACAACCATGTCTGTGTTATTAGATGATCTAGTCCAAGTCACACTTCACATTATTGCTGACTGTTTCTCAAAACAAGTTGTGTTGTAGATGTTTGGATTTGTCATTGTCATTCATTTTGTATAGTAGGCAAATGAACTTGCAGATGATTTAATCTTCTAGATAAACACAAAATCTGCCTTTCTCTTTTAGTCAAAGTGAGATTGTTGTTGCAAAGAAAGAAAACTTACATTTGGCATAAACAGCAGACATGATGATCACTGTTAAAGTTCAAGAAAGATGACTTGGTAACAAAATTGGTTAAAACATGCAAGACTGTGCATGAATGCCGGTGTTGTTTGTCATACTTACACTGGAATATGAAGCTTTTCTGCATTTAATTAACAAAGTGAAATGTGTTTTAAAAAGGGCAGAAAGGGCCCTTTTTAAAACACTGGCATTCCTTGTTCAGTGTAAATTGCCTGTACTTGTCTCCCTCCTCAGTGTCTAATGTGGCTTTGCAGATGGTAGCATCCTCAACCTCAGACTAGATAATATTTCAAAGTAGCAAAAAGACAGCAGTCTACTTTGCCTGAAAGTTTATGGTTGTACATTTTAATCAGAGGGCTGTGTCGGGGATATCGGGTAGGTTTGATAAAAACAGTTTGACTTACTTTCCATTGAGTGCTGTGACTCCCATGGTGCTCCGTGGTGTCGACATACTGGCCACATAGTTCCACTGTCTGGCCTGTGGGTCCCAACGTTCCACTGTGTTGAGATAGCTCCAGCCGTCATGGCCGCCGACAGCATACATGGGGCCCTCCAGCACAGCAATACCTACACAAATAGATGCATTACATTTTATTTATTTCACTAGTTTGTGCGTGTATTATTTTGTATTGATAGTTTGTGGAACATGCACACAGTAGATGTTGTAACATCTATGACACTCACCTACTATTTTTTAATGTATTAAATTCTTTCACACAAACATCTAAGCCTAAATATATTCAGTTCCTCCTTGAGGCTAATGAAACAAAGACTGTCATCTTTTCCAAAGTCTCATCACAAAGCATAATGCCAGGAGAAGGTACTGTAAACAACACATTAGTCAATAAGCAATCAGAAGAAATGAAATGACATTTGTAAATCAAACACTTTTCTTTCAACAGCTCTTGGAGAGAGCCAGAGCAGAGGCACGTTTCTCATTTTAGAGCTGAGCAGAGCGAGTCACAGAGCTGACCAAATCTATTCAAAACACAGGAAGGCTATAAAACTGCATTGTTATTCTTCATTCCCAAGTCACAGAGGAAAGCGGTTTTCATCAGCAACAATGCAGAGGATGTTTTAACACAATGGACTTTTATATTACCACCCTTATTTCCTTTGGTGAGAGTTCAGTTATTTCAAAGGAACACAAGGGCAGATTCAGAGAACCTCCAGTGACATAAACACTGTTAGACAGAAACACCTCTTGTCGTGAAGACCTTATATTACTGACTGGTGGTTTTGGAATAAAAAAAAAAAAATTCTTGTCTTAACCTGTAATGCACACAGCAGGAATAGGCAGGAATGGTGCAGGGATGTTGGTAGACACTAAGCTCAAATATCTTCAGACTCAAAATATGCACGTCACAAGCAAAGCAGCAAGAGATATTTGCAACAGGAAAGATCAAAGACAACACAGGTAATCTGTACAGTGTGATCTCCCGGGCTCACTGATACCTCTGACCACAGTGGGTGAGTGAGCTGAATGCTTTGACAAGATCTCCCTTTTCTGTTACCCAGACCTATTTCAACTGTGAATCAAAATGCTTCTGATATGAGATTTATTGGGCAGGGAAGGTAAGGAAGAGCAGGGCCAGCACAGCCTGCCAAGCTTTGATAGGGGAATGAGAAAATATCAAAGGTCTATCTCAAAAAGAAATGTGGGATTTTTTTTACAGCATGCAAGCCATGACCCCTCTGAGCATGTGTTGTGAAATTTATGTTTTTCATAACACCAGGAAGCCTGAATGAGCTAAAACCACCAAGACTGAATTAGTTGAGAGAATTATATCTTATTGTCAACTCCCTCTGAAAACAGTGGTTTAAATAATAATAATAATAATAATAATAATAATAATAATAATAATACTGGCTGACTGCCTGGACTAGCTCCAGACTACCTTCAAAGGTAATAAGTTAATAAGAGACAACACATTTTTGAATGGCTGACTAAACAATAAAAACTCTGTTATGAGGAGTGTTATTCTATTAATCTATCACTTTCTTTTTAATGAAATAAGTAACGCGCAGTTACACTCACCAAGTCCATGTCTGTGTGTTGACATCGGGGGCATGGTGGACCACACTTTATTAATTGGATTGTAGCACTCTACCATGTTGGATGTCTTGAGTCCATCTCTCCCCCCAACCACATACAGCTTGTTGTCTATCACCGCCACACCAAACTGCAGCCGGCGTCCATTCATGACACCAACCTGGACCCAAGTGTTTGTCCGCAGGTCATACTTTTCTATGGTGGTAGAGCCTAAACCACAGAGACATAAATATTACAGATCACATCAACTGTGCTGATGTATTGTTAGCTACTGAAAATGGGCCATACCTTTGGTAGCATCCATCCCTCCGACAGCGTAAAGTGCACCCACAGTGGACTTCCTAGGTTTGGTTCTAGGGCTCTGAAACATGGGACGTCTCTCTGGCAGAAGATGGTATTTCATGGCCTCCATCAGCAGCTTTTGGCATTCCAGATCATCAGAGAACATTTTGTTGTTTTCCAGATCTGCAAGGAGCTGCATTACAAGAAATGAAAGAGCAGGTTCTACTGTTTGATTGTTTATACAAGAAACTTTTTGAGGCAACACAATGAACTGCTCCATAACTTAAGACTGTGATGGTCCTGAATGGTTTATGTGTGAAATGTATAATTAATGAAACAGAGCACAGTGAAAAGCAGATAATCTAATAAACCCACATAACAGGATAAAGTTTTTTCTCTCTTTCTGAAACAATAGACAAACTCTCAGTGATTTTAGTGTCTCTCTAACCTCAGGGATTAATCTGTAAATTAAGTGAGGGTACTTTTATGAGACCCTTATGAAGAGACAAAGTCTTATTTTCAGATGGTGTAAAATGAAATATAAGTCAGTCACAAACACATTACTATAAAGACTGTTAACATATTGTTTATTTAAATCTACATGTTCATAAAACCATTTTAAATCAGTGCAGTTATCTGTATGCATTTTCCAGTCCATCAAATTTCCTTATTATAAGGCTTAAGTGTCTTATCTCTTTATAACAATGAGCCTGTGCTGGAAAATGATGCAGCTGCTTTTCAAGCAGCACATTTTTCTGTGGTTTTATTGAATATTTTACCACACAATTGATTTCCATGATGGAAAGTTTTGTATGCATTTATTGATCTTGTTATGCCTTCAAGAAATGTCAGCAGCAATGCTCTGCTCATCCTTTCAGTTTCCACTAAATACAGTTTAGACAAAAAAACACTGATTCATGTCTGTTGTTTATTTACCTCGCAGCAAACAGCAACTCACAAGCCAATGGATGAGATAACTTATGCATGAGATCATATTTTCCACATTTTTTTTTTCATTCATAAAAACATTTACTTCATTGTTTTTTTTTTGCAAACAAAAAATCCTCTGAGCTATTCTTCCTGCATATATTTACAGTAAAGTGAAAGATAAAATTTGCATGAACTAGTTTTGGAAAGTAATGAAAATAAAACAGCAGTTATTTAAAAACAGCTATTTTTTTATATTTCAGATCTGCCAGAAGAATGCTTGTGTGTCTGATGTTATGTAATTTAGGATGACACAATTGTTAAACAGTGCTTCTTCTCAGAAATGAATCATTCATAAAACATGAGTTGCAGTGTTTAAAACAATAACAATTCAAACTTAAGCAAGTTATTTATAGGCTGACAGTACATATAAAAACTCATGTGCAGCTCCTATACTACCTTTTGGATTCATCACTAAGATTTTTTTACTTTAATGACTAACATGGTGATTGACAGTGCAGTAGCCCAACTGCTCGAGGCAGACAGCCGCCTCCCTGAGCCCGGTTCTGTTGGAGGTTTCTCCCTGTTAAAAGGGAGTTTTTCCTCCCCCTTGTCGCCAAGCGCTGCTCTTTGTGGGAACTGCTGGGTTTTTCTCTATATCAAAGTAAGGTCAGTGCCTCAAGACAATGTCCATTATGATTTGGCGCTATACAAATAAAATTGAATTGAATTGAATAGTTGTAGGTATACAATGCCTTTAATTGGCAACTATTTTGATATTTAATTAATCATTTTAATTATTTATTAAGCGAAAACATTAAATATTCCCTCGTTTTTTTTAATATGATAGACAAATTAAAATCTCTGACATCTTAGTTCTCAGCAACAAACTTCAGCAAAATACAATAACAATATCATGCTGCTCATACCTTTTCTTCAGCCAACACTTCTTTATCTGCAATCTCACCTGTGGAGGAAGAAGAGGCAGGCGGATGTAGGCGAGGAGCACTCCAAGGTCCTGCTGTCGATGCTGGACATCATACCGTACCCACATCATCAAAGCCTGGAAGATTGTTTCCTCGTCGGGAACATTGATGTCATCGCTGGACAGCAGCTTCACAATCTCAGCTGTGGGGAGGAGCAGGAACTCCTGGTTCTGAATGACCTCCAGGAAGTGTTCCTGGAACAGAGGAGACGTGAAGGAGGCAGATAATCATCAGTCATTAGCTGAGGAGTACATGGTGCAGCACTGTATGTGCGTGTGTGTGTGTGTGTGTGTGTGTGTGTGTGTGTGTGCGTGTGTGTTTGTATACCAATGAGGACCAAATGTCACAAGGACACAGAGGTGAAGAAAAGAAAAGGAGCCAGTTTGGAGGTCTCTACCTACAATTTCTACCACAACTGATAACCACAGTAAAACACTCTCCATTTCTCACACTTTTCAAGGAACAGATGATGGTTTCATCTGTTTCACTTAGCTCATTAAATCACATGATCCCCACAGCAGCAGGCTACAAATCAATCTGGTGTAAAGCATCTTCAAAAAAGCCTCTTCATGAGCTTATAAACCATTTTGCTGCTGATCATACATGGAACCACTAAGCATTAACAAGCCTTTTAATGAGAAACAGAATGGCACTGCACACCAGCATCAGCATCTCACCAAGGTGGTGTCCAGCACTAAGTTTTGTGGAAGCTGTTCTCTATTGCCTTCCTAAAGATCGAGCTTCCATTTACTGGCCAGAAGCCCAGGTGATATTACAGCACTGCATTGCTACCTCTTCGAGGGCAGTTCCATTAAAGATGATGCTACATAAAACACCCTCCCTGCTCTATGCCTCTATGTTATGTCCAACATTACAACACATGAAAGACATGCAGAGCATTCCTTGGGCATAATCATGCTCTGTTTCCTTTCTCTACAAAGCAGCTAAGCATTAATTATTAAGATGCCAGAACTAATCAAGTGCTTGGTGTGGAGTAGATCCTCGACAATTACAAAAAACAAGCACACTATTGATCATCAACTTGCAACGAATTACAGTGTCTTGGTCCGGTCTACGATGAGAACAGATTTTGAGAGCTTAGCACAGATAGCCTTAATGAAATGAGGGACATCTATTGATCTGTTGTGGCGATGCTGAGGGAGAAATTCCATCCAACTCTTTGACATTGCATTAGACCAATTATTTGTAATTACTAGTCCAGAATAGCTGATGACAAAATTGAAAGCTCAACAGAGTTTGTTTCATAAGCATTTAAAAGGATGTGTTTTCAGATGTAGGCAAACTCATTGGTGAGTAAACTGCCTGGAAAACAAGATCAGTGGGAGAGGATACTAATCAATTTAACTACTACAAAAGAGTAATTGTGTAATAACAGTGTTCTGAAGAGGAGGGACACTGATGTTAAATCTGAGGGAGGCTGAGAGAACTACCTTTCAAGAACTTTTCCATTACCATGTAATTTGCAGAGGCTGGCAGAGACAGACTGCTCTATCTCATTATTTTGTAAAAGTGGGACTCATTTAGTAAATCTAAATCCATCAGTATTTATCAGGATATGTAAATGAAATATAGTTTTTTGCTGAAAAGAGGTGCTGTCATCTCAAAAAATAAAATATATTTTTTTTATGTAAAACAACATAAAAAGTGGCAACTTCTTCATATAGGAAGAGGATGTCAGAGGCAGATTCAGCTGCCACTCTCCACCGGGAAAAACAAGTTTATCAAAACACAACTCGCTCCACTTAGAACCCAGAGGATGGACGTCCAGGAAGCCCACAGCTCTCCCTGCTCATTACTGTAGTGATTGAACGGGAAGTTGGCCCTCTTGTGCTGTTTGATGATTAGATTAACCTCCTCCTCCTGGATGGGGCCTCTGTAAACAGGCTGAGCAGATGTCCTTTAGGAGATAACGCCTGCCTAGCACTGTCACTTCTGCATGACCAGCAAGACGTTATCTGACAAATATGTGCATAAATCTTAATCCAATGCAAATAATCCTCACAGATATATAGACATCATGTTCACGAGCCTGACAGAACACTAATCAATGTGCTGCAACATGGTATCTCTTACTGACAGCCACCTAACCAAATTAGATAAAGTGCAAGCATGAAACTATTCAATCTCTATTCAAATGTGCATGTCCCCCAATTCTCTGCTGAAATTAGATGATATAAATAACACCAACAGTTTCCTTCCTTTACAGGCTCTGACAGTTTGTTTTATTTAACTAGCCTCAACACAGTCACAGATACTGTTGTGTACAGTATTTCCAACTAGGACGTTATCTCCACATATTGTATTTACTGACAAAATTATGTTGTCATGCAGGGTATAATAAGCTGATGTGAGGAAAATTAAATTCAGATGAGTTTTGGCTGTCAGTATCCTAGATTAATGGAGCAGAATTCTTTTGAGTCACTATGGTGTGCACTGCCTTTCGTGTCAAAGTTCATAATTAAAGTAAATTTTTAAATTCCTGTGTTACTAATATAGCTTTCATTACTACAGCTGCCGTTGTATATTCATGCAATAAAGAGTCACTTTGAGAGTTCAGTTCCTTATCACAAAATGAATCATTTAGCCCACCCAGCCATGTAAATGTGGTCTGGCACTGTTTGCCCTCCTACCATGGTGTAGTTATGAGCCACGTTGAGCAGGTCGACGCAGCCCTGGGCGTCTGCAAAGGAGCGTATTCCCAGGCAGTTGGAGGGATGAAGCTGTTTCATCAGAAAGTTACAGCAGACCTGGATGACTTGTGAAAGCTGGAGGAGACAAGCTGCTGCCAATAAACTCTCAATGGTCTCCTCTTTCAGCTCAAGGACACCTGTAATGTCACAATAAGCGAAAGCCATTTTTATGTCATGACTGAATGTAGCTGCCAACGGCAAAAATTTCAATCAAGGAAATGGCAACAAATATTAGCAGTGAAATCGAATAAAGAATTAACAGTAAAGATACTTATTGAAGAATATTGAAAATATACTGCTGAGGTTGATATTGTGATTGAAACACATGGTAGGGGATTTATCAAAGGGCAATTTGCCTGGTAAAATCAAGCAGTTTTATGTTGAAGTACTGCCCAGCGATGAATTGCCTTATTGATCCATTTTAATTATGTTGGATTTCAGAAGTCTCATAACTACTTACAAGAGCTAGTGAATGTCTTCATGAGCACTCACCAGTGTAGGCGAAATGAACCAGGGATCTGAGCGCCTCTGGATCCACTCCCTCCATCTTGATCTCCTCCTGCTTTGCCTCTCTCACATCGCTGGTGAACATAGCAGCAAAGTAGTCTGACACAGCACTCAGGACCAATCTGCCATGAGGAAAACATTGTGAATTAATGCTCTGTGCTGGACATTAGCTTCAATGTCTGAGGGAGATCTATGTGCTGATTATGTGAAGTGATTAGTGAATCAACGCTGAATCCCTCAAATACTTTGCTTCATAACAAAGGGCATATCTTTGCAGTATATTGAATCACGTTATACTGTTGGTGCAATAATTTCCTGCAGGACTGGACCTAACAGTGATTTATACCACTCCTGTGCTTTCACACCAGGTTAGGTCAGTAGGGGAAGTTGAGTAACTTACTGTTCCCCCCACATTCTTCAACTAATTTTTCTAGCTCACATAACACACAGGACGATTCATGAAGGAAAAGGGATCATATGGCATTATAAGGAAATGAGATCCAGTGACACAGACCAACAGTCTACACTCATGTTTCCATAATCTTATGGTTTCTAATTTTTAGAAAATATTCAGATGCCTTCATTTTTTGCAAACTTTCCTGTGTCTCATTGTAAATGGATAAAATTGCCATTTTTGATAAACATTTAATTTTAGAAATTTCTTGCAAATTAATTTAAAATCAATAATTGAATATCTTATTTACAAAGTGAATATATTATTTGAATATCTTATTTACAAAGGTATTCAGACCCTTGATTCAATACAGTGTAGATGCCCTTGTGGCAGAAAGCTTTGCACACCTGGACTGGGGCAGTTTATCCCATTCTTCCTGGCAGATCCTCTCAAGCTCCGTCAGACTGGACAGGAAGAGTCTGTGAACTACCATCCTCAGGTCTCTCCTCAGATGCTCTGTGGAGTTTAAGTCAGGGCTATGAGACTTGAGCCACTCCACTGTTGTCTTGGCTGTTTGCTTCTTGTCACTGTTATGCTGAAAGGTGAACCATCACCCCAGTCTCAGGTTGTGGCACAGGTTTTCAGGTGTGTGTCTTTCTAAACCGCATCCAATTGATTCAATCTTTTCTCAAGGATAATCTAAGCAGAGAGGATGCACTTGACCACAGTCTGGACAAAGAGTCTGAATCCTATAGTAAATAAGAGTTTTCAGTTTTGGATTTTTAATAAATCTGCTTTAATTTTTTTTTTTTTTCACGCTGTTATTATGGGTCATTGAGTTTAGATTGACTGGTAAAATAGTGACAGTTTATCCATCTAAAATTAAGCCTCCACACAATAAAGTGAAGCTATATTTATTATATCATATTTCATCATGTCTATATGCCATCCCTGCTTTACTTGGTTGTGTCCTATGAGCAAATATAAAGCCACACTGACACAGACATTCAGAGAGCTGTTTGTTTCACCCAACTAGGTCAGTCAGGGATACTTTTCCTCTCTGTGGAGCGTTCTGCTTTCTGTTTCATGAGTCTGTCTGGATGAATGAACAAAATATGCCAGTGGATAGATGTATAAGCACATGCACTCAGTGAACATCAGGGATGTTACAGTCATTCAACCGAGGGTTGGATGCCCAAATATTTACACCTCTATGTAGTGGATCATAGTCTTCTTCCATGTATCAAATGTTCTGTGGAAATGAGGACAGGCTGCGGTGTAATTAGATCCCTGCAGTGTACATTATTTAGACCAGTGAACATGCAATTTGTGCATCGTTCCTTTTGACTGTCACCTGAAAATCAAAAGGATTTTGCTTTGCTTTTCAAAACTTAATCAATCATTGCTCAGAGGGATCTGACTGACAACATGTGTTTCAGCATGTGAACTGTGGTACAGACCAAAGCCTTGAGATGCACAATGATATTGGCTTAAGGGAATCCAGATGAATCCAGATGAGCCTCTTTAACTCTAGACTAAAACAGATGCAGGTGTAATTAATAAAATCAAAGCAGACAGAGGCACAAACACCAACCTGTGAGCTGGTATCTTGTGATCCCCTGCTATCAAGAGGACATCACACAGCTGCTTGTGCTGGAGGTAGGTCTCCATCTTACGGAAAGTCTGCTCAGCATGATTTGTGGCCTGGAAGAACTCGTCGGAGGAGTTGGTGTTCATTCTGGAGAAGGTGCTCAGAGCCAACCTGTAAGGAGGGAGGAAGAGAAAAGAGATGTGGTGTATAACTACATCATCTTTGCTTTGTTCTGTGTGTTTAATATACATTTCTTGATGGAAAACCCTTTTCCACTTTTGGACCCAAAGAAAAAAAAACAAAAGAAACCTGAGACACAGGTGAAATTAACAGGGACAATTTAATTTAGGAAGACAAATTAAATAAACAAATTCATTAATTTTGCTCAGTGTTTACCCTCCTTGTCCGAGTATGAAATTAATTAATTAATTAAAGAGCTGTACACAGCAAGATAAGCAACAAATTATTAAGGAGACAAAGGGCTTATCTGGGCACAGGGCACCCCTGAAGTGTCTGTTCCCTCTGGTGGACTAAACTCTGCACATAAATGTATAAGTAAGACCTTTAATCCAATGGAACAAGTAAGCACCGCAATCTGTGCAACAGCTTCCCAGACACAATTTTCCTGTGTCTGTATGCGTACATGCCTTTGTGTCTGTTCCTGCGTGCATCTGCATATCTGTGTGTTTTCCAAAGACAGGGACTTAACAAGTGAACAAGCCTGTTCCTCACAGCATTGTGGCGAGGCTGGGTCTGTGTCCCCACAGGCTGCTAGATTACATGCTGTTTTACAGTCATCCAAGTAATCCCTCAGACTCGTGGCAAATAATGCATCCCAGTCACTTTGGTGTCCTTCACAGAGCAAGTCCACTCATTGACATTTAGGGCTGTTTGTTACGCCAAATAAACAGACCCAAGCCATCTCTCTGAGGGAGTTTACTGTCATCTTATGGTGCTGCTGCTGTGTAAAGACCGATAGTGTGCAAGAAAAAAATGTCACTGCTATTTAAGGAGACATTTAATGTTCCCACTCATTACCACTCATATGCTGATATGAGAGCTGCATAAACCAGCAAAGTTACAGATATGTCAATACAAATGAACTGAAAACCCTGTGATGCTTGGCAGCACAACATATTGGCACATGCTAAGACTGATAATGCAGAGAGGATGGAGGGCTTTTATTGATGTCCTGATTAACACACTATTATAGTTTTTAGTTTTTAGTCGAGTGTGTGACTTTCTTCTCTTTGATTACAGAGAGCTATGTTTTCCTTCCAGAAATTGTTTCTGTTGCTCTCTGGTCACTGAAGTATCCTGTAGTCTAATCTTTATTGGGAGACTTTATGCTAAATGCTAGAGTAATTTATTGCCCTGTCGCAATAATTCCCCACTGACTTTGGAGTCTTGGAGAGGAACACCAAACAAGACTGAATAAGCAATGGGGCTGTAAAACTAAGATGCATTGCCTTTGTATTGGCTCCAAAGCACGCTGTAAGGATTTTTCATGCCTACCAATCTCTCCGACACTAATTGCATTGGTATCACATTCTAGGGAGCCATAAATTTCTCTGAGGTGTATAGTGTTTTCAGTAGTGGGTTGGATCATCAGAGGTATAGCCCATTTTTATTGAGGCACTAAAGCCCACCTTACTACAGAGAAACTGCTGAAGGGACAATGCTGTACATTGCACATTACGCAAGCAATTCAAAAAGACTCTCAGAGCCCCACAGGCTCTCTGGATTTTCTGCCTATGAGAACTACAAGAAGGTAAATCAACCAACAAAATAGAATGAAAAAGCCAGAACATAATAAAATACCCATCCCGCCTTAACCTACACATCAAATTTCCATCAGCAAGCACATAGCCTACCACCTGAAGTCTTGTCATTTGTACCTCACACCTTTCCAAAACTATCACATCGCAATGTGACTAACTGGATCTGAGAAAAGACACTACAAGCTCAAAAAACTCTGCTTTGCAGGTGAGGGAGATGATATGCAGTTATTTTCCTATGCTGTAAAGACTAGGGACCAGTTTTAAGGCTGTGCTATTTTTTAAGCATAAGATAAAGACAAATGCAGTAACATAAAGACAGACACATTAATAATAATACAGAGGAGTTATTTAAAAATCAAGTTTAACGTCCTTCCCTCTGTCCCCTCTGCTGTGATCAAGTCCTCACTGTGCTGACACTGCTCTCTGACATGAATGGTTCGACGACTCAAGATGTGCTTTCACCAGCCCAGATTAGCCGCTAGCTGTAAAGGTTATGAGTCAGACGTGTTGCTGAGAATCTCAGTCTTATTCCAACTAATGTCAACTCCATCCTTCTACAAGAGGGAAAGTCGTGCCTGCCTGGGCCAAATGGGAAATGTCTCTTTCAAAATGGATTATAACAGCCATTTGCCCCTGAAGGCTGCTGAGTAGCTTGGGTTGGGTTGACAATCCAACATCCCCTACAAAGCCTCATGCAGCATGTGCCAAGTCTATATATTCCATGAAATCTTTGTGCCTCTGTACTTTGGCGTCGTTATGCTGCCATGCTTCTTTGTGTGGAGAGAAATACAGGGTTTACACTGACGGTAATAACTCGATCCCAGCAGTGAGACTGAAATGATAACTTTGCGCTGAAACAGATTTTCCTCTCTGCACTTCCCCTATCTCACCCAGGCTTATAACAGACATTCTTCTTCTGATGCCGTTGTTATGCCAGACATACAGTACATGCTCAATATTGATAATGATGGAGGAAATGCAGCTGCATACAGGAACTGTGTCTTTTGAAATCTGCTGAAAATGTGGCCAGCGGGCCCTTTATGTTAGAGAGTGCAGAGGAAAATTGTCACGGCTATTAACAGAAACTAAATCTTGCCTTCTTATAGCTTTTCCCTTCAGCTTTTACCAAAACTGCACACGCTGTATAAAAGAGTGGTTCATGACAGCACAATGTCTATAAAACAGATAATGAACATCTGAGGATAGTTACTGTTACATGCCGGTTTGTGATGTGTGTGTCGTATCCTCGGCCCCTCCCCTTTTTCTAGCAGGTGAATCGGCACAGCTGTACCTGGTTTGGCAATCAAGAGCTGGAGTATAAGGAGCATTGAAGTGGCCTAGTCAGGGCCAGTGGATCAGATGGTAGTGTGAGGCTGTGTGTCCGAGTGAACGAGTGGTGATAGCGCTCTGATCATTGTTATCGGCCAGTGGGCCAGTTTTTGTGTTTACACCAGATAGTGTCTGCGTGTTACTCCCTGTGGCTAGGAGGGTGTTCTTTCTTTTCCAGGTTCTACCGGCTCCAACCATTTTCCGGAGCTCGTTTTGCGTTGCCGTGAAAGGATTTTGGTTACCTTGTTTACATAATAATAAATTACCTTATTTGTGACCTTACCTTGGTTACCTGATTATTCCTTCTCCCCGGTTTATTTAACATTGTTAGTCCCCACTCCCCTGGACCACTTGGGGACATAAGTTACTAAATTTCTGTTTTGAATATTAAGAAACTACGTCAAGAGGAGATAAATACTGCACAGTGAAAATGACAAATTATTAGTCAAAATAGCTGTTGGTTTAATAATGAAATTCTGCATAATTGATTCACACAGTGAGTGAGATATCTGTTCGAAGCCACTGAGGAATAATGTGCCAGGTCATGAACATGTCTCAAAATAGAGAATTTATGCTTTATGTTCAGCACATTAATACTGGACCTGCCTGTTCAAGGTGCATGAATGGTACAATTTAATTCCATATTGTGATTTTCAGTTTTTGTTAATAGATGAACTGTGAGCGTGTGTGTGTGTGTGTGTGCTGGGGGCATCCTATAAGTGAAAAATGTGCAGGTTTTAGCAGAAAGCTCCTCACTGCTTTGCTGGTGTCAGGTTAACTCACATAGTGTATGAGACCGTCATCATTGTTTGATTGTCTCTAATTTATTTACATATGATGTTTGTGGGTAAACAAATTAATCCACAACATGACAGTGGTGGGTCCTGGACTGTTCGGGGTCTACTGTTTAGATTAGATATTTATAGATCCAGGTATTTAGATCCTGTATGTATTTGCAGCCTAGCTTGATGGTCTTAAGATCTTAACACTTAAAAGTCTTGATATTCTAATGTTAATATGGGTGGATTCTAAAACTGGATGAAGTATTTCACAAATTGATTCAATAATTTTGCATTTTCCTGAATTCTTATTACTGATCTTAAATTCTATTGTATATTCTAAAGTGTATATTATAGAAAACTCACTGGATATTTTCTAAAATACCTGTTTAATTTTTTGCCTACACTATCACATTTCAGCTTGATCACAGTTGTCCACGCCTCTGTGGTTGTTTTTCAATGCAAATTATTGGATTATTGGATCAGGACACTGCTTCATGGCCCCTACTAATATTACCAATGTAAAATGACTACCATACAATCCTGCTGCAGCTCCTCTCACTGTTGTTTAAAGCCCTCTGCAAAAGCACAAAAAGGGCTCCTAAACACTGGATGTCCAGCTTCCATCTGAGAGGGCCTTGTTGCATACAGAATCAAAGTTAAAGAAGAATCAATTATATGTGATCACAAAATCTTCTAATCTGTGAGGATATCATTTTGAGATTACAGCAAGTGTACTGTATTTTGCAATTTACAGCATCTTAAGGACACCTACGCTGGATGCGTCACATGTAGAGACCCTATAAGCCTTGTGGTGTTATGAGGCATCCAACAAATATCTGAACTACAGCTGCTGACAGGGGAAGAGGTGGTGGTATTTCTTTTCCAAGACGGTAGAGAGAGAATTGAGATATCATTCAAACTAACAGCTCACTGACTCAAGCCTCTGTTAGTGTTTATGTGGTGGAGGTCAGGGTTTCATTCCATTTAGGTTAATTTCTGTCATATATTCCCTGCCAACAACAGGGAGAGGTTATTTGGATGAGAGTCGTGAGGACAGAGCAAACATACAGTTTATAGTTATGTAGGGCCATTAGGAGCAAGAGTGGGAAAAAACAAGGTGTTATATCCTGAACAGCTCTGTAGATATGTAGCAGTTAAATGAACTCAGGAGAACACTAATGGAATGAGAATATACAACATCATACCTCAACATACATGACTCACTGAGTTTTTGAATTATCCTCAGTACTCACGGCGCACACACAAAACATAGTTAACTACATTAAACAGACAAAAATATTAGATCAGTGTTTCCACCAACCTTCCTGCCACATTAATACCAGTGAACTATTAAACATATGAATAAAAAACATCAAATCAGCATGGGCTGTTTTCACTGCCAGTTAGATCAGTTTGACAACAATCATAAATATTAGTAACAGAAGTGAGAAGCCAAATCAAGGAAAAAAAACTGATGGGATGATTTTCTTGTAGACATTGTGTGGACGAAACTAATCACTGAGGGGAATGTACCACAAAATGACTGACACATATTTTCCAGCTATGGAGGAACAGCTAAAACTTTAGTATTTTTTACAGCCAGCAGAACTCATTCCTAGAGCCAGCCTCAGGGATTGTGACAAATTATGTGTCAAGGATTTATGATGTGAGACGTAATAGGGCCACCCAGCTGGTGGAGTAAATGAATGTGCATGTCTCAGTGACATCCACACATCTGTTTAGCCGTCAATGAACATGCAAGCCATGATGTGTCACACAGTCACTGGCCTGATTCGCTGTGCATCTTTGTACATCTACAGATGGAGTGCATGTCCAAATGTCATTTCCTGCAACCGGTCCTTCACAGTTACTGAGTGACTGCGTTGCCTTTAGACACTGCCTTCATTGAAATGTGGCATCATGCAATACACAGCTATGTATTTCCTTTCTAACTGCTGACGTCAAACTCATTTTTGCTGCCTTTCTTGCTACTGAAGCTGTTGAATGGTCAGAAAATACTGATTCCACTGCTGATGATCAAATTCATAAACGGGAATCGCTATAACCCAGTACAGCTACAACAGAGCAGAGCCATTTTAATATTTCAGCATCATTGTCAAAGTGGCTGTGCTGTATTTTACATGGCTAGCATGAACTCAAGATCCTCTGAGAGCCAGAGAGTTACACATTTTTACTGTGAGGTGCATCTTTTATGCATGCACTTTTCACACACAGGGATCCCAAAACATGAACATCTGCCAATTTTGCCAACACAGAGAGCAGAACATCGAGCTGATTCCAAACTGTATTTTATTTTAACTTGGAATAATTCATGTTCAGACTGTCCACTGCCCCTAGCATTTATTTAATCCATGTATTTGGCTGTAGGTAAAGAGCATTTATTTATCTGTTTAATTAGAGTGAGATTTTTCTAAGACAAAGAGACTACTTCAGTTTCATTGTTCATTTCATCACCAGGTGCTCCAAACAAAAGCGTGCAGAACTCAGAAAAGCTTAAGGAACAATCACCTTAGAATGTCACAGACAAGATGAAAGGAGAGTTGGTCTTTTCATCCTAGATGTGAGGTGCTTTTAGTGTTCTGCCAGACAGCGCGTGCACACACACACACACACACACACACACACACACACATATATACACCACTAACCTGTTTACTTCCTGGAAGAAGATGTAGGATCACATGGATGACAGGGGGAAAAACACAGGCAGTGGGTGGGATTTATAGCTGGAAAAACATCTATGACCCTGAGAGTTTGGCATCAGTGTTGGTAAAAAGATTTTGGTGGAAAATACATTCAATAACCTGTACCAGCCACTAGGTATGATAGATTTAGCATTTTAAAGTGTTTCTAGTGGCAGTCTAGATAATTCATGTGATTGCACTGCTTCCTACTTTATAGGTCTGGTACGTGAGGTAATTGCTCTTTCCCACTATCCACTTCTAGGTGTATGAAAATATGCATTAGTGTGCGTAAAACCTAAATACTCTGAGGAGCCAGGTGAAGGCATACTGTAATCTGGGGCGCACAGACAAGGGAGCAGAAAAAGCCTTGGCTTTCCATCCACTGAATAATTAAAATGATTCTTTATTGGTTTATCCTGCCTAACACACTGTGGACAATGAGAGTGAGCTGTCCCCAGGTGAGCCATGGTGGCAGTTGCCTAGCCTGAGTAAACTGGAAAATGATAGCTGCGCAGATCATTTACTTTCATTTTAATTGAAGGATCTATGTGCAGCATAGCACAGTGAATGTTGAAAGAAGTTAAAATGTTGTAGACACATTCATCATACACAGTATGAATGTAGATTTTAAGTATGACTGTTATGTGCTAAGTTAGCAGCATTTATTAATTAAAGCAGGGTTGCACTCATCTTTCCTGATCACGAGAAAACACCCTGATGTTTTTAATCCTCAGGTTCTGCCTCAGACATCAGACTTTCCCCTTTCGATGCAGATTTTTATTTAGCAGCTTTCACTATGAAATGTGAGGGAACCATGTGTTCCCAAAATAGCATTCTTCTAACTGAGCATAACATATGCTCAGGCTGATGGGGCACCACATAATCAATCTGTGTCTTCTAAATACCTAATACCTAAGAACACTCATACCTCTCTCTGGCCTCCACCTCTGCAGGTTCCTCTGTGCTGCTCTTCACATCTTCCTGGCCAGTGTTGGCCAGTTCTTTCCTGTTGGCACTGGGTGAGGGACTGCTCTTTGAAGTCTCCTCATTGACCTGGACACCCTGGATGGTGTTCTGTTGATGGTGCCATGATTGATGCCCCGCTCTTACATAGACAGGCATGGGCCCTGGTGTTGTTGCCAAGATGCTGTGGACCGGGCTGTTAGTCTTCCGTAGTCCTCCAACACCTCTTTCCCGTGAGTGACTCTTCAGCCGACCCTGGGTAGGAGTCCCTCTGTGGTCCAGGCCATCCTGTTGGGTGTAGCCTCCCACCCCACCAACACCACCACCTCCACCACCAGCTGAACCTTGGGATGAATGGCTGAACCAACGCCAGCGGAGCCTGAGAATCTGCTTTACATCAAAATCCTTCTTCCCCGACACAGACATCCTCCTCTGGGTTTGGAGACGAAGGCAATGGTACGTTGAGTCCCCAAAAACATGGAGAGCAGGGAAGAGAAGAGCCTTGGTTTCAGTCCTCACTGACTACAATGTGCCTCTTCTCTTCCGTTATTGTCTCACTACTATCATGACCACCCCCTCCTCCTTCTATTACTCCTCCGTTGTTCTTTTAGTGGAGATGGAAAGCAGTCCTCTGCAGCTTTTGTTCCTGTGCCTGAGACTACTACCCTCCCTCCAACTCTCCCTCTCTTTCTTTCTCTCTCTCTTTCCTCCTGTGCTGCTGCTGTTTCTGTTTGCTGCTGCTGCTGCTGCTGCTGCGCCGCTGGAGCTGAGTTAATGCACATGCATGATCCACACTCCCTCCCCTTCACCTCCCCTGTTCGCCTTCTCCCTCTCTCCCTCTGCTTGCCTCTCCTGTGCATACACACACACACACACACACACACACACAACACACACACACACACACACACACACAGTGAGACATAGACACATATACCCTGCAAATAAAATGAGAAAATCTCCCCAGCCCTGCCCAGTCCCCTCTGCTGCTGTTCTGTGTGTCCCTGTGTGACTATGTATTCTTGTGTGATATCAGGGCTGCCTGCTCATGCAAGGGGAGGTGGAGGATCATGGAGCCAGGATGATGAGGTCACACCTTAACAAAGTAAATCACTGCTTGCTGAAGGAGGGAACATGGGAGACTACTAACTACACTGTATGATCATGACTATTAGTAGAAGCTTGTAATACACTAATGTATGTGGATACACCTACATGCTCATCCATAAACAGAAAAGCAGGGATACATTAATAACATTAAAACATAAATAACCAACACACATCAACTCACACTGTGAAAGGCAAGTGAAATATATCTCACACTAACACACATCTGTGCAGGCTGCTATTCCTGCATCAAACAGAATCCCATGGGGGACTGTCTCAGTAAAGGTAGCCATGCAGAAAAAATATTCTCCTTCAGTTGCTGTCTTGAAAGCTCCCTGCGATTAAAAGTGAAAAACTACATACTGATCAACCTTCAAGGTCAGTAAGATGCCTCATCCCTCGTCAGGTCTTTTTCATTTCAAAAATAGATCCTGCTACTGCATAATCTTAATACTCCACTACTGTAAGTAATTGAGATACAACAACTAAACTCCTACTTCAAAGACACAGGGGAGGTGAACCAGCATACAAGGTAATTTGGGGACATTTGATCAATGCTGACAGCATCATCAGCATATGAAAAGAGTAGCATGCAGATATTCTGTAGGGTATTTTGTCAACACTATTGGATCTGGGGGTTTTAGGTACTTTTTACAATCCAGTTGTCAAAGGAAACTGTGTATGCCCACAGGATAGGTGGTAATTGGATTTAGAAATGAATTGTGAACCATGAAAGATTGTGAAACATAAGCTATTCTAAGCTCATCCTACCTGCTTGATACTGCAGAGCATCTGGTCAGGATTTATGGATTTTTACACTGGATTTACTCAGTCAGTGTTAATGTTCTGCATTTGAGCTCCCCATTAACACTTTGTTTTCACAGTCTTTATCACAAGCAAGCTCGCGTATTGACATTCACATTCCTGTAGAATTCATGAAAATGCAGCAGTCTTCATGTACTTGTTCCAAATTCTGACTTCCATGGCAATGGTGAGAGAGGAAACCTTGCACTGAAACTGCTGGATTTCAGTATTGTACAATCTCATCCGCTTCCATCACCTCCTGCTGCAGGGTTACTACTGTGCTATTGTATCCACTGGTTTCTACCAAAAGGAAAACTGCCCATGTTATTTGATGGGTTAGTTATACAGGCAATGATCTGATCTATAAAAGATGTTTAAATATCACACATTGTATTATGTTATTTTGGAGCCCAAAAGGACCAGCACTCAGATGCTTTGAGTTGGTGTGTCCACCAAAGCACTAGTTCAGTTGTATGTAAAAGAAGCCATCGTGGTTTACTGTGCCTTAGACCTTCACCTTTAGATAATTTATGATGTAATAAGTCAATGACTGATTTTCACTAATTTAAAGCAGCAGTACATTTGGATGTACAGTATTTACTGATCATAAGTTTGAGTAATATGTACGTAAAATTATTGTGTTGCTAACCTCACTTTGCTGT
Organism: Trachinotus anak; assembly: GCF_046630095.1. Lineage (NCBI taxonomy): Eukaryota > Metazoa > Chordata > Actinopteri > Carangiformes > Carangidae > Trachinotus > Trachinotus anak. The sequence continues at coordinate 148,253 of NW_027273872.1, read as the reverse complement.
GCTACAACCCGAATAACACACTATAAATTACAGGCATAAAATGGAAATAATAATTATACTAAACTGACCAAAATGATAATAAAGAATATTGTTGCACATACTATGATAATTTTTAAAACAACCTAATGATGCCATTTCTTGGTTTTTGTTATCATTTCTTGCTAACAGATTTTTTGCCACAGTCATGTCGCAAAAAATTCAAATGAATTATCACCCCAGGTACCATCAGCTGTATGCATAAATTCATGAAAACAGAATTCAGACAGACTTTAATGTACCCTTTATTTTTCTTACTGAACAGAAATTCTACTCCAGTCCCCCATTCAATTTATTTTAGTATAGGGGGCCTTTGCACTTAGCAACCTTTACAAAATTATCTTTAAATACAGTTGTATGTAACTGTATTGTCCCCAAACCACATTCAGAAACCAAAATAACAATTCCCTTAAAATCTCTCATTGCCACTAAAAACAGATTATTGCAGAAGCTATTTTTAATGCTTTAATGCATCATCTTTGACAATGGATTCTTAATGACAGCACCACTATTATTGTTTCAGAAAACAAATGGGTATTTCATGGACACTATCTATTAGTAACTCAAGGTGTATCATAATAATAAAGGCCCATTTGAGTGAGATATGATCTAATGTATGGTCACACATCACACTGGGTAACCTCTTCTATTCTTGCAAGAGTCAAGGACACCATCTGGCTGCACTCCACATGACACATGAGATGTCATATGTCAGACTGGTGGTGTAAACCACATTATCATCCAACATCTGCCTCCCCACTGAACATACCTACATGCCTATATAGTCCATCTTACACTCGCAATCAAGCTGGAACAGTTAAATGCCTTAAATGTCTGCTGTATTCTTATAAATTCTTTGTATTCCTGGAGGAGAATTGTGTAATATATTAAGGATTGTAAATCAATAAAAATCAAGAACACATTACAGAATACATTATGGTTATTTTATATTATACTCCTGGATAAGCTACAACTGCAAGATCTCAGCATGAATATCAACTAAATATTTATTGGAAAGATGAAAGCAAGGTCTCACATGTCAAATTCTATGTTGTGTTGGACAGTGACACCTCAAATATAATTGACCATTGTCCACCTTCATGGGACTAGAGTTTATACATAGCAAATAAAAATGCAATGAAATCACAACCACACACACACACACACACACACTGGCACATGTTCCTATACTCTCCAGTACTAACACAGTATTTACAATTAAGCATACTGCGCACTTATAAATGGTGATTTGAAATTTGGAAGCAAGATAAAAACTACCTTCAAATATAAGAATGTTTAATTGCTGAAATATCCCTGACCTTGTCTGTACATGACCAGGGTGAAGAAACGAGTTTGAGCCTTTCATTCACCATGGCAATCAGGAGGGACAAGTAGAGAATTTATGAGAAATTGACATTTAATGTTCCATTTATAGCTGAGTCGGCAGACAAGGTTACTGTCCCTCCTGAAACCACAGCATAAATGGTTTTAGACACATCTCAACGTAACCACGTAACCAGATTGCATAGTAAAAAAATTGGCTACTGGTTCAATTTAAATCTCTTCCTGACAATACCTTCTGTTATGGTACTGCATAAGAATACATGTACAATAAATGTTCATTTACAGCAAATGTCTATGAAAAATGTGTCTTACCTGAGAAACTGGTTCTAAGTGTTACTCCTTAGCATTCAAACCATGGAATTATCTTCTACATTGAACGACCAACATCACTGAGCATAACTAATACACAACTCACAACTGTGCAGGACTGTTCCAATTTTTTTTCTTCTCCTGTGTCTTTCTTTCAGCCCAAAAATGTTTGCCTCTCCAGAAAGGAAAGGGGCACTTTCCTCTTTTAAAGGAAATTCCTGATAAGTTCCTTCCTCTACACTACCGCAACAATTGGATTCATGCAACCAGGAGCAGTGGGATCACATCCTGTGTTTGAGGCACAACAGTGCTTTCACAAAGCCTTACTCTGCAAACTTTGTTTCTGTAGAACTAATTTCAACAAGGTTTAATGTATTTAATTCGTGAAGAACTTTAACTTCTGCGTAAAAAAACAAACAAAAAAAAACCAAAACATAATTACTAAAGTGTCAAATAAATAGTACTCAATAATAATCAAAAGCTTTAAAACTGTCTATGATTATGCAGCTTTCTATGAATCTATGAGTTGGATAAATTACAGTCCAAAATTAATCACAAAAAGGTCAGTCAAAAGTCTGAAGTGTTTTTAAGATGTATAATACCAAAATACCAAATTCTTATAACAGTGGTGGCGTATTATTATTTAACCACTGGGTGGCACATTTTTCATTTCTCTTGTAAAGGTCCATCAATACACTGAATTATTACGATATTCTACATTCCCATACTAAAGCCAAATTGTATATATAGTGAACCTTGATATAATATTTTGTGAGAGCAAAGATCTGTGAATGAAACCACTTTCAGAAATGCCAAACAGTTTTTTGGGGCAGTGTAATAATATCCTGTTTGTATAACACAAATGAATAATAATCAGAGACCGCGGTTTGTGGTTCAGATCTAGTCTACAACCACCCTCAATGTTGGCTACTTGTAACTTTCTTTCCCTATTTTTATCCAAGTCCATAACCTTTCCTTTAAGTGGCTACAATTGATATTTTCATAATACATAATATTAAGTGACAAAGTGAAAACAATGTGACAATGAGGTGATGAACCTACAAAGAATAATCCTCTGAATCTACTGCTTTGCTTTATGGGGTTTTATATGGAGTGTTTACCTCATTGTTTTGCTGTCTGGCCAGAGAGCTTTAACGTTTTTGTTCACTGTCACTGTATACACTACCTGCCCAGCATCAAACAGCAAACAGAGTTAACAAATCGCTAATGAAGATAGTGGAACATTCGGCAGCTAAAATATCACATTTCTCCCAACAGGAGTTATTAGAAACCATGAACAACGTTTAGAGGAGAGTGAATTTGGGATTTACATTTGCAAAGTGATCAGAAACATGCCTTTGAATGAATGATAATATTGCCTGGAAACTCCTGCATGCAAATAGCCTAAGCAATCTTATTAATTTAAAAAGTCATAGGTCAATCTTCTATTCATAACTTGTTTTCTCCTGCTCCCAAGTGGCCAACAAAATCAGTTTTGGAATTTTAACCATATCCAAATTCTCTTAATTGCCTAAAATTAACTAAAAATCTATTTTATTTTAGTCAGCCAGCTCACTAGACATGGATTTTTGTTTTTGTGTTTCTTTTTTATTGTGAATGTGGAATATGCACAGAGTTGGCATTTTGCATCATGGCTTTGACCTCTGTCACCAAATTTTAGATAGGATTTCGACAGATTTAAATAGATTTATGCAGATTTAATCCATTTGATATGCTGCAGGTTATGTAGTAGATAATGTAATTTGAGGAACAAAGAGTAATGCAAAGTTAGGCTATACATAAACCCGTTAGATTCTGAACATTCTAACTGAATATGTGGAGAAAATGGGTTCAGAAAATTTAATGTTACTAACATTACCTATGTCAGTACTTCACATAACTAGCTAAATGAGAGCTGCATAAACAAAGAAACAATGCCCAAACAACATGACATTGCTTACAAGCTTGGCAATAAAATCAGCAGGCAGCATCACAAAACTCAGCCCTACACTAAAAAGCAATGGCGTGCAGTCACTTTTACCAACGGGCGAACAGAACCGAGCAGCCAACCTGAGGAGTCGTTGCATTTATTTACTGACAGACAGCTTAAAGTGCACAGACATTACACTGCTACGGTCACAGCTACACTGCTAACTGCTAACTAACTAGTTACCACTCTCTCTCTCTCCCGTTACGCACACAACCTTCGTACTGATCTATTCCTGAAGCAGCTGCTCTACTTCTGTAACAATATTCTGTCTCAAATATCTCAAACTTACAGCAGATCATGCACACGGATGATACATATGTGTAATTTGTCCGTTTACTACTGCAAGTTTAGTTTCCACAAGGATCTGTGCATGCACATGATGCGTGCAATATCATTACTGATCTCAGAATGGTAGATGCTGAGTCACGGACAGTTTGACACACTTTGGCCATGCTAATCACCAGTCAAAAAAAAATCCCACAATTATGCTTAATGCGCATGCACAAACTTCTGAATTAAGCTGCTTCCGTCTTTGCTTGACAAGCTCCAGCCTTTATCAATGGGACACACCCACGAAAATAACAGAAATGTTAGCTACACCTGCTGGAAGACAAGCTAGCTTCAGGGACAGTACCCTGCTAATACCCTGGTTATTTGGCTATCTGCAATGTCCTGGCTGTGAGCGCCATTTATCAGTAACAAGTTTATTTTATTGTATATTTGTTACTGTTTCATTTTTGTGTTTTATTTTGATATTTCTGTGCGACTTCTGTAATGGAACTTTATCTTGACAGCTTGAAGGAAGTTGTAAAAGAGAACCGGTTAACAAAAGAGTTTGGAAAGCGGAGCTACACAGTTGTTTTACCGTTCATGCTCAGCCAACTCAACGTGTAAAACAGTCTCATGTCGTTCACACAATGTGGTTATGATTATATAGAAGTAAGTTTAGATAAAGTCAAGACTTGCTAAAGTTAAAGATGGCCACTACACTGGCCTTAAGAAGGTTTGCAAATTTGGTAAAGTTCATGTGATAATTAAAAAAATATTTAGTTTTGCTATTTCATTACTACAGAATCTGTGGATGCTTTTCAAAGTAGAAGACTGACCATTTGGAGGCCTGACAGTGGGATGACATACAAAAAGGTAAGTTCAACTGCACACATATTAATTATTAATATTAATTAATTAATAGACATTTTGAGGAGCAGATGCTAATGGGGAAAAAGGGGAATCCCTCTCATAATTATTAAATTAAATAAAGTTACTCATATTTATTAATTTCAAGACTGTACACTTGCAGATAAAATTATCAATTTACACAGAGACATTGGTCTTTACCTCTGACTTTTTCTACATCTATCACAAGATCAGGCAACAGCAGAGAAAACAATGACACACTGCTTCAGGGCATTTTCACATGTATAGATTGTGTGGCATTGTGTCTATAAAATAATAATTCAGTATCAACAAATCTTCACATAAAACTGAAAGAAGCTGGTCTCTAAATAAATAAAATAACAATAAACCAACCAAACTACCCTCCAAATTACACTGTAGCAACAATTAGACTCAGTGTGTTCTGTGCAATGAGCTGAGGGGAGCATCATGCTGTTGTTGGTAAATTAGCAAAATTAATTTTGTGCATGAAAATTAAGGGGGTTAATCTCCCAAAAATACACCAACAGTAGGATGTGATGTTTATGCATTGCAGCTGTGAGCCTTACCAGACTGTAACTGTCAGGGGCCCAACTTCAAGGGCCCAACCTTATAGCTACTTTTTTTTGTCACTTAGGGTTAGGGTTAATGTCAATGTCAAGGGTCAATGTTTTAATTATATTTAAAGTAAATGTTAGCACTTCCTATTCACTGAGCTCTGAGCCTTGTCTCTGTTACAGCAAATAAACTACTTTCATTACATGTCTCATTTTTTGTAAAGCATCCAGAGACACACTGAGCAGAGAGCAGGAGAAAGAGGATTCATTGTTAATTGTGCACAGAAATATCAGTAACAGGAAATGAGACAATATGCTTAGTGCAGTACAGCAATAAAAGCCTCATGAAGAAATAAAGAGTTTCTGTCCACTGAAACACTGGAGGGGTGTTATTTTGAAATGATCACAGGAAGTGTTGACTTTGAATCAACAGGGAATGCAGTAACTTTAACAGACAGACGGGAGTTGATCAAAATGAGGCTTCAGATCATTCTACACATCAAACAATGTCTCTAATAAAGAGCTATGCTGGGATAAATAAAGGCCCCGGATACATTTTTTGAGGAGAAACAGGGGCTGAAAACTGTTGTGGATCCAGACTGAGGCTGTGCTCTGTGTGAGGGAAACAATAAGAAAGATATTCTGTCTCTCATAACTTTCTCTATGAGCAACCATTTTATAAGTGAATACAGTCAAACTCACAGCTCAGTCTTTGTCTTTCATTTATGTGTTTGGAGATTTTGTCAGATGATGTGGTAATAAAATCAGGATTTGACCATAGGTTAATTCATATTTTGACCTGGTCTTGTTGTTAAGCTTTTTTGAGGGCTATTACCTGAGTTAATCTGTCTGTATTGAGTCATTTTTAAAGGTAGTTTTAATTTCACAACAGTGACAAACAATACTGAGGCTGAGGATGAACACTATCGCCACCTGGTTGTCACCAGATCTCTCAGTCTGTGGACGTTACCTGTAGAGGCTGTGATGAGGGGAGCTGAAGAGAGAGGGGCAGAGGCCTGTGGGTCTGCAGAAACAGAACTCAAATGCAGTTACTGGTCAATTAAATATGGTTTTAGATGAGAACTGATGCCATGGGCCAAATTTATAAACTTAAATAGAAAATAGAAAAAGAAAAAAAAGGTCACTTATCTGGTCAGAGGCCAAAAGGGCAAGTGCTTGAGTTCCACCTGAGGTCTATCTGTACACGCGCCTGCACATGCCAATATGGTTTCCCCTGCTATACCTAAATGTGAAATGTGTGACTCCACAAAGATGACAACTCCTTTCAGAAACCACCAGGTGATGTTACAGATATGTGTTTTGGTTCTGTATTTAACCATACCAACCTGTAATTCTACCAAAATGCAGTAGATATGATAGTCTCACTTGCCCAAATGCCCTTTATATAGTTTTTCTTTCACTGATAGTTCATAAATATATTTAATTAAAACAATCACCATCAGAAAAAAAAACTGCTTGCTGAATGCATTAACTCTTCAGCTTAATGTTTGGGACTAAAACACAGTAGCTAAGAACATATCCTTAAAGGGGCCACCCCAGCATCTTGAAATAGACCTGATCCCACTCATTATAGTTATTTACTATTTCTCTTTATGACAGCTTCTGGATGCCTTGTTCTATGAATGTACTGTATATGTACACTGTGATAGAATGTATCTTCAGTTTTCTACAAGTTAAGTGATTCAGTCCACTGGTGTTTCTTGTCATAAACTGTTCACTAGATTTACAGTATCCCTGTGTCCAGTGTTAGCTGTTATGTCTCATCACTGGTGAACATCTTCATACCAGTGACAAGCCTCAAAAATACAGATGATAATTTGAGTAAGATGAATTGACAGATGACTACTAATGAGTATATCATAATAAAAAACAAGTAGCACTCGAAATGCCTGCTTCACAACTCCATAAAAGTTTCACTAAAATGGGGGGTCACGTGATGCAGCTGAGCTAAGAAGACGTCTGGTCCGGAGCTCCCAAGGAAAACTCGGTTTTAACTTATAAATAACACCCGCTCTACCTCTAACTTCGCCCAATAGTTGTAATATGGACTTGAGACCTCAAAATAAGACTCAAAGTTCAATTATTGACCACTTTTCTTCTCGGGAAGCTGGAACACGTGAAGCGAACACCAGGTGCAACATGGCGGCGGAGGACCAACGCGAGGTGGAACAAAGCTGCGCTATTTTACAGGAGATAAAACGTGGTAATGAAGCCCTCTCCCAGAAACTCGATGCCAAAACTGCTGAAATTAACCAGGCTATTTCGGGGCTGAAAACGGTAATAGATGGGATGTGCTCACGCATTACGGAGGCGGAGGAGCGGATTAGCACAGCGGAGGACAAGCTAACTGAATTGGACTCTCGCGTCCTCCGTCTGATAAAGGAGAAGGACTTTCACAAAGTTGACCAACTAGAGAACCAAAGCCAACGCAATAACATCCGCATTGTTAACCTACAAGAGGGCGGAGAAGGGACCGATCCAGTGCGGTTCTTCACAGATTGGATCCCATCGGTGCTGGGGCAAGAACACTTTCCCGAGCCCCTGATTATTGAACGCGTGCACCGGTCCCCGACATTCAGCTCGCCAGGAGATAAACAGCCCAGACCCATCCTCATCCGCCTGCTTAAGTACCAGGACCGGGATAAAATTCTCCGAACAGCTGCTAAGATATCCAGAGAGAAAGGTGGGCCAATCACTTATAATGGAAATACGGTGATGTTTTTCCCGGACCTGAGTGCAAGCCTGGCGAAGCGTAGAAGGGAATATGACCACGTCAAGAAGGAGCTGCGCGCAAAGAAACTTCAATTCAGCCTTCTCCATCCAGCGATTTTGAGAGTTATCCTACCCAATGGAGAGAGGAGAGTTTTCAAAACACCCGAGGCGGCAGCATCTTTTCTCCGAGACTTCCCGGGAGGTGATGAGTCCTGATCCTTACCTGTGACCACAGGTGCAACACTGCAGCTTTTCTAAGGTCGAGAGGAATGAGATTTTCCTGTATATTCTTTTCACGAACTATCCAGTGGCCTTTGTGTAAGTGCAATGTTATCCTTGTTATTATGGATAAAAAAAGGGAACTCGCTGTTTGAGACTGCACCTGAAAGACAATTTCAATTACCATGTTTATCTTTACAGTTAAAGCGGGTGTTAAAATGTCTTTATTCCATGTTACTTATATGCCGAGTGATTACAAGTTTCTATATAAAAGAGCTACGGGCCCGACAAGGTACTAGTTAGGTATGTTACTTTCAGAAAGCGTTCAACGAAGGTCCCGGCTGGTGATTGTGGTTGGCGCCGAATGTTCAAGGGGTCGGCGCTCAAGGGAATGGGGGGGTTTGGGTTTCGTTTGTATTTTCTTGTTTGGTTTTATCGAAAGAGAGGCATCTTTGTTAAGTTTACAACTGAGAGACTATAAGGTGAGTCATTGTCAAACTTCTTCATATGAATAAGGTGGTGAAATTCGTTAGTTTTAATGTCAATGGTTTAAATGGGCCTGTTAAAAGGAAAAGGGTGTTAACATACCTGAAAAAGATAAAAACAGACATAGCTTTTATCCAGGAGACTCATCTTACCGCGCAAGAGCACAAAAAACTAAAGAGAGAGTGGATTGGTCAAGTCTTCTTTTCATCATTCAGCTCTAAGGCGAGAGGAGTCGCTATTTTAATAAATAAAAACATCCCCATCACTATCCAGGAAACAATTAGTGACCCATCAGGCCGCTATGTTCTGATAAATTGTCGAATTTATTCGGAATACTGGACTTTGTTAAATCTCTACGCCCCCAACTATGATGATATTGCTTTTATTCAGGACATTTTTCTTAAGGTATCAGGAGGCCATAAATATATTCTCATGGGAGGAGACTTTAATTTCTGTTTAGATCCAATTTTGGGTAAATCAACATCTTCCATTTCTAAAACTAAGTCAGCCTCAACTACTCAGTCATTTATGAAGGATTTAAATCTAACACATGTTTGGAGACAGATGCACCCCCAAATCATAGACTATTCTTATTACTCTAGTCGCCATAATTCACATACTAGAATAGATCTTTTTTTGCTGTCAACACAAGTGACTTACAGAGCATTGGAGTCTGAATATTTGCCAAGGATACTTTCCGACCACTCTGCACTCACTCTGTCCATAGAAATGCCTGAGAAAATGCAGAACATGTATAGGTGGTGTTTGAATCCGACCCTCCTTAAAAAAACTGATTTTTGTAAATTTATCAGGGAACAAATTAAATTGTTTTGTGAAACAAACTGTGCTTCCTCCCCCAATAGTTTCATACTATGGGATACATTAAAAGCTTATTTAAGAGGACAAATAATCTCCTACACAAAAGGACTTAAAAAATTATACACAGCAGAAATGGAAGAATTAGAAAGAGAAATTCTTACACTGGAAAAAGACTTTCAACAACACAGGGATAAGAAGACGTATAAACTACTGGTTAACAAAAAACTTAAGTATAATACATTATGTACATACAGGGCTGAAAAAAATATTTTGAGAACAAAACAAAGGTACTATGAACTGGGGGAGAAAGTTCATAAAGTCCTATCCTGGCAATTAAAGAAAGAGGAGAGTTTAAAAACAATTAATCAAATTGAAAATGAGCAGGGTTCCATCACACAGAACCCAAAAGAAATAAATGAAACGTTTAGAAACTTCTATGTTAATTTATATAAGTCGGAATCACCAGAAGATCTATCCACGATAGATACATACTTATCTACTATTGATTTACCCAAACTAAATCAAGAGGACCAGAGGGATCTAGATCTTCCATTCACTTCAAAAGAAATCAAAAAGGCTTTATCTAAATCTCAATCTAATAAATCACCGGGGGAGGACGGTTTCCCCCCCCGGAATTTTATAAAGAGTTTAAAGATCTGCTTATGCCTCTTCTTATGGATGTAATTAACCTAGCATCTAAAACGCAAAGCCTTCCTGACTCATTCTCAATGGCTATAATTACAGTGATCCATAAAAAAAACAAAGACCCCTTAAAATGCTCCTCTTTTCGACCAATCTCACTCTTGAATACAGACTATAAATTGATTTCTAAAGCTTTAGCAAACAGATTGAGTAAATATTTACCAAAATTGATAAACTTAGACCAGGTTGGTTTTATACGGAAGAGATCCTCTGCCAGCAACCTGTGTAGGTTATTTAACGTTATTCAGGTGGCAACGTCCAGTTCTGAACCTAGTATAGCTGTTACTTTATATGCTGAAAAGGCCTTCGATAGGCTTGAGTGGCCATGTTTATTCAAGGTCCTGGCTAAATTTGGATTCGGCTCTTATTTTATTAATTGGGTCAGAACACTTTACAAGAAACCTCAAGCCAAAATCATTACCAATGGACAAATGTCTACTGTCTTCCCCCTGAGTAGATCTAGCAGACAAGGTTGTCCCTTATCCCCTGGACTCTTTACTATTGCCATTGAGCCTTTGGCCGAGATAATCAGACAAGATTTAGAGATAAAGGGTGTTAAAGTGGATCAGGCGATACATAAAATTAATCTTATGGCAGATGACATAATTCTGTACTTAACAAGTCCAGTTGATTCCCTTGCTAAATTACAGGCGGTTTTACATACTTTTGGGTCTGTCTCGGGATACAAAGTAAACTGGGAAAAAAGTGAAATTCTTCCGTTGTCAAACTTTGATTACGTTGAATATCAGCAAACAAGTCAATTTAAATGGTCCCCAAACGGGATACGATACCTGGGAATTATGGTGGATAATAATCTTAAAAATTTGTACAAACTTAACTATTCGACACTAATTAGTCAAATAATAGAGGATTTACAGAAATGGATAAATTTACCTATTACTTTGATTGGCCGAATAAATTGTATCAAAATGAATGTATTATCAAGGCTGCAGTACCTCTTTCAATCCTTACCCATCCCTGTGCCACGCAGCTTTTTTAAAAATCTTAATAAACATATTAGACAATTCATATGGAATGGTAAGACACCAAGGGTTTCAACGGAAAAACTTACATGGGACTATAAATTGGGGGGTCTTCGATTACCTAACTTTGAAAAGCATTATTTGGCTGCTCAAATGCGACTTATTTCCTTTCTTTTTGAAAAAGAAAATGCTCCACCCTGGGTCCTAATGGGAATGCATGCTCTTAAAGAAAATGTTCCTGCAGACTTTGTCTACAAGTGGACACCTGTAACCATTGCTAATAAAACTGATAATCCTGTCTTGATACATATCATCAAAACATGGTATAAGGTCCGTAAAAATATTGGACTGGAAAATAATTTTTCACCAAAAACACCTTTGAAACAGAATGAACTCATACCTATGTCACTGGATAATAAAACGCTGGAAATGTGGCATCAGAAAGGAATTCATTATCTGGAGGACTGTTACGAGAATGGATCCCTGATATCTTTTGAGGACCTAAGGAGGAAGTATGATCTGCCCAATAGAAGCTTTTTTTGTTATTTGCAGTTAAGATCCTTTCTTAAAACTACCCTGGGACCTAAAATGACTTTGCCTGCGCTCAGTGATCTGGAGAGACTACTTTTGGAGGGAAACTCACCTCGTCTTATTTCAAAACTGTATTTTCTCTTGATGGAGGGTGCTCCAAAATCAGGCTTACATAAATCAAGGGAGAGATGGGAGTCCGACTTGGGTGTGATAATTGGTACAGAGCTCTGGTCTGAATTATGTAAAAAAAAGTCTAACTGCCACTATTAACTCCAGATACAGACTGACCCATTATAACTTTCTCCATCAAACCTACATTACGCTGCAGAAATTGCATCATTACAAATCTGAGATATCCAGCCTGTGCTTTAGATGTGGTATAGAGGAGGGCTCATTCCTGCACTGCACTTGGTTGTGCAGAAAACTTAGTACATTCTGGCACAACTTTTTGACATCATGACAAAACTTATAGGACTGCATTTTCCATCAGATCCACAAATCTGTTTGTTAGGAGACTTTACAAAAATTGATGCTCAATTAAGAAAGACCCAAAAGAAGTTTCTCGCATTGGCCCTGTGCATTGCTAGGAAGTGCATAACCATTACGTGGAAGTCTGACTCCCAGCTCCCTATAGCAAGATGGGTTCTAGAAATGAACAGCTGTATCCCACTTGAAAAGATCACATATACACTTAGAAATGATTACAATACTTTTGTAGAGATTTGGCAGCCTTATTTGGCCTATATGGACACCCTACCAACTTCTATAGTGGACACGATGTAAAGGATATTAGAATCAACAAGCCTTTGGTCATCAGTACTAAGTATTTGTTTTGCCTCTGGTTGTTAAGTTAACCCTTTAATTTGTCAGTGGGTGGGTTAGGGAAGGGGTTTGGGACTATATGTATGTTCTGTTAAGTTGAAAAACTGAAAATAAAATATTCTAAAAAAAAAAAAAAAAAGTTTCACTAAAATAAATGTGAAAACATAATGGCCTTAGAGACATGGGAACATTTTCAAGGTAATGTAGTTGAGCAACATGGAGGACTTTAATGAAAAATGCATACTTGGATAAAAAATTACTCTAACATGGAAATAGATATGAATAAACCCAAGTGTTGCCCCTATCACATCATATTATATCATATCATATCATATCATTAAGGAACTGGCAAATACCAATTTAAGAAACATTATAAATTCTGTAAATCTTTTTATTTGGTTTATTTGGCAGAATGCACACAAAACAATAGACCCAAAGAATCATGTTCTATCTCCATCATATCTGATCAAAAATATGCAACTCTCTATCAATGCAGACTTTGTTTGCAAGCAAATGAAAAAACATCAAAAAGTGACTGTTTATTTGTGACATTGTTTACATATCCATAAGAAGTGTGTACAAAGAGTGAGTGACAAAGGAAATAAAATACAGATGATCATAAAACAGGTAAGAATGAAAATGACACAGGATTAGGAAGCAAAACATGTTTAAAACAAATGAAGCAAATGCTTATTTTTGGTAAATGGCATAGATTTAAAGGCTGAATACATTTTCTTAAAAATAAACAGGAAGTAGTGACAGCATTTTAGAGAGTTGATAATTTCCAAACAGTGATTGTCTTTGCAATTATGGTATCTACAACACCATCACTCTTTAGAATGTGTTGCACAGGGCCAGCTCTATGTTGCATATATATGCTCCTGCACTGATTACATAATATCAAAGCTTGAAAATAAAATAATTTCATACATAAAAAGTGGTGACTGTTTATATTTGTGTCTGGTGTATAAACAACATTTTCCTTCAAAATAACTATTGTAACTATCTTTTCTGTGCAATAGACCCTTGGATACAAATATACCACACCTGTTCATTAACAACATTCATTTAAAAAAAAGAATGAAATAGGACAAAATGGCAAACCCTGTAATAAACTGGTGAATATTTGGTAAGATGGCATATTTTCAATAAATCTGGACTATGTACAGGAAAAAAACAATATTTATTATTACAATACAAATGAATCTTATTTACAGTTTTAAGAAATTTTAAACAATCTCATGCCCTCCTGTCCAATTACTAAATATAAGAATTACTGGTGGTCAACAACATTGAGATGACTATGTATGTCTTCTTGGGTTTTTAAGGAGCTAAAGTTTTAAGAATATTTTTTAGGAGGACGCATTTGAGTGTACATGAGAGAGTTTAAATTGCCTCATAATTAATCATTTTTTTGGTGAAACAGATAGTTCAACTCTTGGAAACCTAAAACCACTTCTTGAACCACTGTCACTGCTGGAAGATGAAGATAATCTTGACTTTTTAGAGGGAAGAGAAACACTTGCACTTCCCTCCGCTCCCACTTCTCTGTCCTCACCAAGTGTCACTTCATATGAGCCCTTTGACTTGGAACCAAAACCTCCAAAAGTGCCAAACTTCAGCTTGCCTTTCTTCCCTCTGACTTTGCTTCCTCCTAGATCTAATGAAATGTCGCCACCCTCCGCTTCTAAGTGAGTTGAAGGAGAACTGACTGCAAGCCCACCTTCATCACTCAGAGAAGAAGATCGATGCCTTGATTTCTTGTATAGATCCAGTGATGCTGACTTGCCTTTAGTTGAAACACTGAGTCCAGCATCACCCTCTAATTCCAATTTCCCACCTATCATTTCCCCTGTGTGTACACTTAGGTCTTTGGAGACCTTACTGCCCTTTCCACTAGTACTCAATTCTAACTCTGGTCCCCGAAGGTCACCTGCACTACTTCCCTTTGCTTTTGATTTGCCAAACAATTTTGGCATTTTTACCTTTACTTTGCCTTCACTGCGCCTCAGCTCTGGACTGGGAACCTCAATATTTTGTGACCTGGCTTGGTAGCTAATAGTTGGAGACTGTATGTTTATTCCTCCACTGGCTGAATGTTCTGATTCAACATTTCCTCCACCTTCTTGGCCTTCGATCTGAGGCAGAGCAATACCAAATTTTGGTACCTTCATTTTTGGAAATGTTACTGTATCCTCTGGGTATTGAAGGCCACCAGTTGCACCGCCCCCTAAAAGACTTGCATCAATCTCTGCACCACCTCTCACATTCGGCATTTTAATATTAGAAGACTTTAACTTTACATCTGACCCTTTCAAACTAACATCTGGACTTTCAATACCAGTGTTCAGGCTAGAAGATGACAAATCTATGTCAGGTGATTTCAGTCCTTCTGATAAAGACCCATCACCTTTCACTTTTGGTGATTTGATATCTAATTCCACATCAGGAAAATTAAGCTTGCCAAAAAGAGGCTTCTTTACCTTTGTTCCTTTGACATTAATATTTGGTGCATCTACATCCAGGTCAACTGTTGATGTGTCTATGTCAAGATCAGGTTTCTTTGCCTTTCCTTTCACTTTAGGAAGTTTAAATTTCCCCTTTTTCCCCTTTACATTGATGTCAATATCAGGGGCATCCAGACTTGCTTCAGTATGTGGGAGACTTACTTCTGTTTTAGAACCTTTTGCTCCCACACTGAACATAGGTGCCTCCACTTCAGGGGATTTCATTCCAAACTTAGGACCTTTGAACTTAGGAAATGTGACACCTGTCTTCCCACCTTCCATAGAGATAGATGGTACTTTAATGTTAGCATTTGGACCTTTCATATCGCCTTCCATTTTGGGAAGTGAAGCATCAATGTCCCCTTTGATTTTAGGCCCTTTGAGGCTGACATCAAGATCAGGAGCTTCGATATTGATATTAGATTTGGGAAGGTTTATGTCAAAGCCTGGACCCTGCACATTTGGACCTTTAAGATTCAATGATGGAATTTTAATTTTAGGCATTTCAACTCCACCCTTAGGTCCTTCCATATTAATCTCTGGACCTTTAATGTCAATGGCAGGTGTTTTTATGTCTCCTTCAATCTTTGGAACTGACACATCCACATCACCTTTGAGTTTGGGACTTTTAAGATGAATGTCAAAATCTGGCATCTGGGGTCCTTTTATGGTTGGCATCTTCATTTTGGGTACTTTGATTTTTGCATCAGGGCCTTCAATGTCAATCTCTGGAGCTTTAATGTCAACCTCAGGTGCTTTCACATCAATATTTGCTTTGGAGAGGTTTATATCAACATCTGGACCCTCCAATTTTGGTCCTTTGATGTTAAATGATGGCATTTTGATCTTTGGCATTTCAAATCCACCCTTTGTCCCTTCAATATCAACCTCTGGACCTTTGATGTCAACATCAGGTGTTTTTATCTCACCTTCCAGCTTAGGAGCTGACACATCCACATCACCTTTGAGTTTTGGACCTTTTAGTTTGAAATCCACATCTGGCATTGAGAGTTTTGGTCCTGAAATTGTTGGCATGTTGAATTTGGGTCCTTTGAGTTTTGCATTCGGCCCTTCAATGTCAACCTCTGGTGCTTTGATGTCAACGTCAGGTGCTTTCATATCAATGTTGGCTTTGGGAAGATTTACATCAACATCTGGGCCCTCTACTTTTGGACCTTTCATGCCAAATGATGGCATTTTAAATTTAGGCATTTTGAATCCTCCTTTGTGGCCTTCGATGTCAACATCTGGTCCTTCAATGTCCACCTCAGGAGCTTTTATGTCTCCTTCAATCTTTGGAAGTGAAACATCCACATCTCCCTCCACTTTAGGACCTTTGAGTTTGATGTCAAAATCTGGCATCTTTGGTCCTTTTATGGTTGGCATCTTCATTTTGGGTCCTTTGATTTTTGCATCAGGGCCTTCAATGTCAATCTCTGGAGCTTTAATGTCAACTTCGGGTGCTTTCACATCAATGTTCGCTTTGGGGAGGTTTATATCAACATCTGGACCCTCCACTTTTGGACCTTTGATGTTAAATGAGGACATTTTGATTTTAGGCATTTCAAATCCACCTTTTGGACCTTCAATATCCACCTCTGGACTATTAATGTCAATGTCAGGTGTTTTTATTTCTCCCTCTATCTTTGGAACTGAGACATCAACATCACCTTTGAGTTTGGGACCTTTGAGGTTAAAATCCACATCTGGCATTGAGATTTTTGGTCCCGAAATGGTTGGTATATTAAATTTGGGTCCTTTGATCTTGCCAGTAGGGCTCTCAAACTCAACTTCTGGTCCTCTGATATCCAGTTCAGGGGCCTTAATATCAATGTCAGCTTTCGGGAGACTGACATCAATTTCTGGCCCTTCAACATTTGGACCTTTCACCCCAAAGGAGGGCATTTTGAATTTGGGCATTTTGAATCCTCCTTTGGGCCCCTCAATGTCAACATCTGGTCCTTCAATGTCAACCTTGGGGGCCTTTATGTCACCCTCCATCTTTGGAACTGACATATCCACATCCCCTTTTATTTTGGGCCCTTTCAGACTAATATCCCAATCTGGCATTGTGGGTCCTGATATTGATGGAAGCTTAAATTTTGGTCCTTTGACTTTTGCATCAGGGCATTCAACGTCAACATCTGGCCCTTCAATGTCAATCTCAGGTCCCTTTACATCAATGTTTGCTTTGGGGAGATTAATGTCAACATCTGGGCCCTCCATTTTTGGACCTTTGAATCCAAATGATGGCATTTTGATTTTGGGCATCTCAAATCCACCTTTTGGACCTCCAATATCAACCTGTGGACCTCTAATGTCAATCTCGGGCGATTTTATGTCTCCCTCTATTTTTGGAGCTGACACATCCACATCACCTTTGAGTTTGGGACCTTTCAGATTGAAATCCACATCTGGCATTGAGATTTTTGGTCCCGAAATGGTTGGCATGTTGAATTTGGGTCCTTTGATCTTGCCACTGGGACTCTCAAACTCAACTTCTGGTCCTTTAATATCTAATTCAGGAGCTTTAATATCAATATCAGCTTTCGGGAGACTGACATCAACTTCTGGCCCTTCAAATTTTGGACTTTTACCTCCAAATGATGGCATTTTGAATTTGGGCATTTTGAATCCTCCTTTGTGGCCCTCGATGTCAACATCTGGTCCTTCAAGGTCAACCTTGGGAGCCTTTATGTCACCCTCAATCTTTGGAACTGACATATCAACATCACCCTTTATTTTGGGCCCTTTCAGACTAACATCCCAATCTGGCATTGTGGGTCCTGATATCGATGGAAGCTTAAATTTGGGTCCTTTGACTTTTGCATCAGGGCATTCAGCGTCAACATCTGGCCCTTCTATGTCAATCTCAGGTCCCTTAACATCAATGTTTCCTTTGGGGAGATTAATGTCGACATCTGGGCCCTCCATTTTTGGACCTTTGAATCCAAATGATGGCATTTTGATTTTGGGCATCTCAAATCCACCTTTTGGACCTTCAATATCAACCTGTGGACCTCTAATGTCAATCTCGGGCGATTTTATGTCTCCCTCTATTTTTGGAGCTGACACATCCATATCACCTTTGAGTTTGGGACCTTTCAGATTGAAATCCACATCTGGCATTGAGATTTTTGGTCCCGAAATGGTTGGCATGTTGAATTTGGGTCCTTTGATCTTGCCACTGGGACTCTCAAACTCAACTTCTGGTCCTTTAATATCTAATTCAGGGGCTTTAATATCAATATCAGCTTTTGGGAGACTGACATCAACTTCTGGCCCTTCAAGTTTTGGACTTTTACCTCCAAATGATGGCATTTTGAATTTGGGCATTTTGAATCCTCCTTTGTGGCCCTCGATGTCAATATCTGGTCCTTCAAGGTCAACCTTGGGAGCCTTTATGTCACCCTCAATCTTTGGAACTGACATATCAACATCACCCTTTATTTTGGGCCCTTTCAGACTAACATCCCAATCTGGCATTGTGGGTCCTGATATCGATGGAAGCTTGAATTTGGGTACTTTGACTTTTGCGTCAGGGCATTCAACATCAACATCTGGCCCTTCAATATCAATCTCAGGTCCTTTAACATCAATGTTTGCTTTGGGGAGATTTATATCAGCATCTGCGCCCTCCACTTTTGGACCTTTGAATCCAAATGATGGCATTTTAATTTTGGGCATCTCAAATCCACCTTTTGGACCTTCAATATCAACCTGTGGACCTCTAATGTCAATCTCGGGCGATTTTATGTCTCCCTCTATTTTTGGAGCTGACACATCCACATCACCTTTGAGTTTGGGACCTTTCAGATTGAAATCCACATCTGGCATTGAGATTTTTGGTCCCGAAATGGTTGGCATGTTGAATTTGGGTCCTTTGATCTTGCCACTGGGACTCTCAAACTCAACTTCTGGTCCTTTAATATCTAATTCAGGGGCTTTAATATCAATATCAGCTTTCGGGAGACTGACATCAACTTCTGGCCCTTCAAGTTTTGGACTTTTACCTCCAAATGATGGCATTTTGAATTTGGGCATTTTGAATCCTCCTTTGTGGCCCTCGATGTCAATATCTGGTCCTTCAAGGTCAACCTTGGGAGCCTTTATGTCACCCTCAATCTTTGGAACTGACATATCAACATCACCCTTTATTTTGGGCCCTTTCAGACTAACATCCCAATCTGGCATTGTGGGTCCTGATATCGATGGAAGCTTGAATTTGGGTACTTTGACTTTTGCGTCAGGGCATTCAACATCAACATCTGGCCCTTCAATATCAATCTCAGGTCCTTTAACATCAATGTTTGCTTTGGGGAGATTAATGTCAACATCTGGGCCCTCCACCTTTGGACCTTTGAATCCAAATGATGGCATTTTGATTTTGGGCATTTCAAATCCACCTTTTGGACCTCCAATATCAACCTGTGGACCTTTGATGTCAATCTCGGGTGATTTTATGTCTCCCTCTATTTTTGGAGCTGACACATCCACATCACCTTTGAGTTTGGGACCTTTCAGATTGAAATCCACATCTGGCATTGAGATTTTTGGTCCCGAAATGGTTGGCATGTTGAATTTGGGTCCTTTGATCTTGCCACTGGGACTCTCAAAGTCAACTTCTGGTCCTTTAATATCTAATTCAGGGGCTTTAATATCAATATCAGCTTTCGGGAGACTGACATCAACTTCTGGCCCTTCAAGTTTTGGACTTTTACCTCCAAATGATGGCATTTTGAATTTGGGCATTTTGAATCCTCCTTTGTGGCCCTCGATGTCAATATCTGGTCCTTCAAGGTCAACCTTGGGAGCCTTTATGTCACCCTCAATCTTTGGAACTGACATATCAACATCACCCTTTATTTTGGGCCCTTTCAGACTAACATCCCAATCTGGCATTGTGGGTCCTGATATCGATGGAAGCTTGAATTTGGGTCCTTTGACTTTTGCATCAGGGCATTCAACATCAACATCTGGCCCTTCTATATCAATCTCAGGTCCTTTAACATCAATGTTTCCTTTGGGGAGATTAATGTCAACATCTGGGCCCTCCACCTTTGGACCTTTGAATCCAAATGATGGCATTTTGATTTTGGGCATTTCAAATCCACCTTTTGGACCTCCAATATCAACCTGTGGACCTTTGATGTCAATCTCTGGTGATTTTATGTCTCCCTCTATTTTTGGAGCTGACACATCCACATCACCTTTGAGTTTGGGACCTTTCAGATTGAAATCCACATCTGGCATTGAGATTTTTGGTCCCGAAATGGTTGGCATGTTGAATTTGGGTCCTTTGATCTTGCCACTGGGACTCTCAAAGTCAACTTCTGGTCCTTTAAAATCTAATTCAGGGGCTTTAATATCAATATCAGCTTTCGGGAGACTGACATCAACTTCTGGCCCTTCAAGTTTTGGACTTTTACCTCCAAATGATGGCATTTTGAATTTGGGCATTTTGAATCCTCCTTTGTGGCCCTCGATGTCAATATCTGGTCCTTCAAGGTCAACCTTGGGAGCCTTTATGTCACCCTCAATCTTTGGAACTGACATATCAACATCACCCTTTATTTTGGGCCCTTTCAGACTAACATCCCAATCTGGCATTGTGGGTCCTGATATCGATGGAAGCTTGAATTTGGGTCCTTTGACTTTTGCGTCAGGGCATTCAACATCAACATCTGGCCCTTCTATATCAATCTCAGGTCCTTTAACATCAATGTTTGCTTTGGGGAGATTAATGTCAACATCTGGGCCCTCTACCTTTGGACCTTTGAATCCAAATGATGGCATTTTGATTTTGGGCATTTCAAATCCACCTTTTGGACCTCCAATATCAACCTGTGGACCTTTGATGTCAATCTCGGGTGATTTTATGTCTCCCTCTATTTTTGGAGCTGACACATCCACATCACCTTTGAGTTTGGGACCTTTCAGATTGAAATCCACATCTGGCATTGAGATTTTTGGTCCCGAAATGGTTGGCATGTTGAATTTGGGTCCTTTGATCTTGCCACTGGGACTCTCAAAGTCAACTTCTGGTCCTTTAATATCTAATTCAGGGGCTTTAATATCAATATCAGCTTTCGGGAGACTGACATCAACTTCTGGCCCTTCAAGTTTTGGACTTTTACCTCCAAATGATGGCATTTTGAATTTGGGCATTTTGAATCCTCCTTTGTGGCCCTCGATGTCAATATCTGGTCCTTCAAGGTCAACCTTGGGAGCCTTTATGTCACCCTCAATCTTTGGAACTGACATATCAACATCACCCTTTATTTTGGGCCCTTTCAGACTAACATCCCAATCTGGCATTGTGGGTCCTGATATCGATGGAAGCTTGAATTTGGGTCCTTTGACTTTTGCGTCAGGGCATTCAACATCAACATCTGGCCCTTCTATATCAATCTCAGGTCCTTTAACATCAATGTTTGCTTTGGGGAGATTAATGTCAACATCTGGGCCCTCTACCTTTGGACCTTTGAATCCAAATGATGGCATTTTGATTTTGGGCATTTCAAATCCACCTTTTGGACCTCCAATATCAACCTGTGGACCTTTGATGTCAATCTCGGGTGATTTTATGTCTCCCTCTATTTTTGGAGCTGACACATCCATATCACCTTTGAGTTTGGGACCTTTCAGATTGAAATCCACATCTGGCATTGAGATTTTTGGTCCCGAAATGGTTGGCATGTTGAATTTGGGTCCTTTGATCTTGCCACTAGGACTCTCAAACTCAACTTCTGGTCCTTTAATATCCAATTCAGGAGCTTTAATATTAGCATCAGCTTTGGGGAGGCTAACATCAATTTCTGGCCCTTCAAGTTTTGGACTTTTACCTCCAAATGATGGCATTTTGAATTTGGGCATTTTGAATCCTCCTTTGTGACCCTCTATGTCAATATCTGGTCCTTCAATGTCCATCTTGGGAACTTTTATGTCACCCTCAATCTTTGGACCTGACACATCGGCATCTCCTTTTATTTTTGGCCCTTTCAGACTAACATCCCAATCTGGCATTGTGGGTCCAGAAATGGATGGAAGCTTAAATTTTGGTCCTTTGATTTTTGCATCAGGGCATTCAACTTCAACATTTGGACCTGTCATGTCAATCTCAAGTGCCTTAACGTCAATATTTGCTTTGGGGAGATTAATGTCAACATCTGGGCCCTCCACTTTTGGACCTTTGAATCCAAATGATGGCATTTTGATTTTGGGCATCTCAAATCCACTTTTCGAGCCTTCGATATCAACCTCTGCACCTTTAATGTCAATGTCAGGTGTTTTCATGTCTCCCTCTATTTTTGGAACTGATATATCCATATCACCTTTGAGTTTGGGACCTTTCAGATTGAAATCCACATCTGGCATTGAGATTTTTGGTCCCGAAATGGTTGGCATGTTGAATTTAGGTCCTTTGATCTTGCCACTGGGACTCTCAAAGTCAACTTCTGGTCCTTTAATATCTAATTCAGGGGCTTTAATATCAGCTTTCGGGAGACTGACATCAATTTCTGGTCCTTCAATATTTGGACCTTTCCCCCCAAATGATGGCATTTTGAATTTAGGCATTTTAAATCCACCTTTGGGACCCTCAATGTCAACATCTGGTCCTTCAAGGTCAGCCTTGGGTGCCTTGATGTCACTCTCGATCTTTGGAATTGACACATCAACATCACCTTTTATTTTGGGCCCTTTCAGGTTGATATCCCAATCTGGCAGCTTTGGTCCTGATATTGATGGTAGTTTTATTTTGTCTCCTTTGATTTTTCCATCAGGACCTTCAATTTCAAGTTCTGGTCCTTTAATATCAACTTTAGGTCCCTTGACATCAAGGTTTGCTTTTGGGAGGTTTATGTCAACGTCTGGACCATCAAGTTTGGGAATTTTGATGCCAAATGATGGCATTTTGATCTTAGGCATCTCAAATCCACCTTTTGGACCTTCAATATCCACCTCTGGACCTTTAATATCAATGTCAGGTGTTTTTATGTCTCCCTCTATCTTTGGAACTGAGACATCCACATCACCTTTGAGTTTGGGACCTTTCAGATTGAAATCCACATCTGGCATTGAGATTTTTGGTCCCGAAATTGTTGGCATGTTGAATCTGGGTCCTTTGATCTTGCCACTAGTGCTCTCAAAGTCAACTTCTGGTCCTCTGATATCCAGTTCAGGGACCTTAATATCAATGTCAGCTTCTGGGAGGCTGACATCAACTTCTGACCCTTCAACATTTGGACCTTTAACTCCAAATGACGGCATCTTAAATTTAGGCATTTTGAATCCTCCCTTGTGGCCCTCTATGTCAACATCTGGTCCTTCAGTGTCAACCTTTGGTGCTTTTAAATCACCCTCCATCTTTGGGACTGACATATCCACATCCCCTTTTATTTTGGGCCCTTTCAGACTAACATCCCAATCTGGCATTGTAGGTCCGGATATGGATGGAAGCTTAAATTTGGGTCCTTTGAGTTTTGCATCAGGGCATTCAACATCTGGCCCTTTTATGTCCATCTCAGGTGTCTTAACATCTATGTTTGCTTTTGGAAGATTAATATCAACATCTGTGCCCTCCAATTTTGGACCTTTGAATCCAAATGATGGCATTTTGATTTTAGGCATCTCGAATCCACCTTTTGGAATTTCAATATCGCACTGTGGACCTTTAATGTCAATGTCAGGTGTTTTAATATCTCCCTCTATCTTTGGAACTGATAAATCTGCATCCCCTTTGAGTTTGGGACCTTTCAGATTGAAGTCCACATCTGGCATTGAAATTTTTGGACCTGAAATAGTTGGCATGTTGAATTTTGGTCCTTTGATCTTGCCACTGGGACTGTCAATGTCAACTTCTGGTCCTTTGATATCCAGTTCAGGGACTTTAATATCAATATCAGCTTTTGGGAGGCTGACATCTACTTCTGGCCCTTCAACATTTGGACTTTTGCCTCCAAATGATGGCATTTTGAACTTGGGCATTTTAAATCCACCTTTGTGGCCCTCAATGTCAACATCTGGTCCTTCAATATCCACCTCAGGAGCTTTTATGTCACCTTCAATCTTTGGAACTGTGACATCAACATCTCCCTCCACTTTAGGACCTTTTAGTTTGATGTCAATGTCTGGCATCTTTGGTCCTTTTATTGTTGGCATCTTCATTTTGGGTCCTTTGATTTTTGCATCAGGACTATCAACATCAACTTCTGGCCCTTTAATGTCAAATTCAGGTCCCTTAACATCAGTTTTTGTTTTTGGGAGGTTTATGTCAACGTTAGGACCTTTCAGATTGAAATCCACATCTGGCATAGATATCTTTGGTCCTGAGATAGTTGGCATTTTGAATTTGGGTCCCTTGATTTTACCACTAGGACTCTCCAAGTCAACCTCTGGAACTTCAATGTCTGCTTTAGGAACTTCTATATCTCCCTCAATCTTGGGACCTGTCCCAGTCACATCTCCTTTCAGTTTTGGTCCTTTCAGATTGATTTCCCAGTCTGGCATCTTGGGAGCTGATATGGATGGCATCTTTATTTTGGGTCCTTTCAATTTTGCATCAGGGCCTTCAACATCAATGCTCTGCCCTTTGATGTCAATATCAGTTGACTCAACCTTAACATCAGTTTTTGGAAGATCAATATCAACTTCAGGACTCTCTACTTTGGGACCCTTAATGCCAAAGGATGGCATTTTTATTTTTGGCATTTCAAATCCCCATTGTGGTCCTTCCATTTCAGCCTCTGGAACTTTGATGTCAACTTCAGGTCCTTTTATGTCCCCTTTAACCTTTGGGACTGTCACATCCAAATCACCTTTAAGTTTTGGACCTTTCAAATTGAAATCCACATCTGGCATGGACATTTTTGGTCCTGAAATACTTGGCATTTTGAGTTTTGTTCCTTTGACTTTGCCATCAGGACTCTCAATTTTAACATCTGGTCCCTCAATGTCAACATCTGGAGCTTTTATGTTCATGCCACTTTTGGGAAGATTAAGATCAACTTCTTGCATTTCAGCCTTTGGTCCTTTGAAACCAAACTTTGGCATCTTGAATTTGGATCCTTTGGTTTTCGGACCAGTCAGTCCCAGGTCAACATCAAGACCTTCAGAGCTACCAGTTTTTCCCTTGATGCTGATATCCCCTTGTACCACTTTTACATCAGTCTCTGGAACCTTTACCTTGGGACCCTTAAATCCAAACTTTGGCATTTTAAATTTTGTTTTCTTTGTCCCAGTGTCAGGAACATCAACTGTCACATCTGGGCCCTCAATTTCAGGTTTAGGCAGCTGAACATCCCCTTTCAAATCACCTTTCAATTTTGGCCCCTTCATGTTGATATCAACATCTGGCATTTTCGGTCCAGATATTGTTGATAACTTAATTTTTGGCCCAGAGAATTCTCCCCCTGGAGATTCCAAGTCAAGGTTAGGACCTTTGATCTTAGCTTCAGGTGTTTTTATGTTTCCCTCAATCTTTGGAACTGAAACATCCACATCGCCTTTGAGTTTGGGCCCTTTCAGATTGAAATCCACATCTGGCATAGAGAATTTTGGTCCTGAAATTGTAGGCACGTTAAATTTGGGTCCTTTGAGTTTTGTATTTGGCCCTTCAATGTCAACCTCTGGTGCTTTCATGTCAATGTTTGCTTTGGGAAGGCTAACATCAACATCTGGGCCCTCCAATTTTGGACCCTTCACGCCAAATGATGGCATTTTGATTTTGGGCATCTCAAATCCCCCTTTTGGACCCTCAATATCAACTTGTGGACCTTTAATGTCAATCTCAGGTGTTTTTATGTCTCCCTCTATCTTTGGAACTGATAAATCTGCATCCCCTTTGAGTTTGGGACCTTTCAGATTGAAATCCACATCTGGCATTGAAATTTTTGGACCTGAAATAGTTGGCATGTTGAATTTTGGTCCTTTGATCTTGCCACTGGGACTGTCAATGTCAACTTCTGGTCCTTTGATATCCAGTTCAGGGACTTTAATATCAATATCAGCTTTTGGGAGGCTGACATCTACTTCTGGCCCTTCAACATTTGGACTTTTGCCTCCAAAGGATGGCATTTTGAACTTGGGCATTTTAAATCCACCTTTGTGGCCCTCAATGTCAACATCTGGTCCTTCAATATCCACCTCAGGAGCTTTTATGTCACCTTCAATCTTTGGAACTGTGACATCAACATCTCCCTCCACTTTAGGACCTTTTAGTTTGATGTCAATGTCTGGCATCTTTGGTGCTTTTATTGTTGGCATCTTCATTTTGGGTCCTTTGATTTTTGCATCAGGACTTTCAATGTCAATCTCTGGAGCTTTAATGTCAACCTCGGGTGTTTTCACATCAATATTTGCTTTGGGGAGGTTTATATCAATATCTGGACCCTCCAATTTTGGACCTTTGATGTTAAATGATGGCATTTTGATCTTTGGCATTTCAAATCCACCCTTTGTCCCTTCAATATCAACTTCTGGACCTTTAATGTCAACTTCAGGTGTTTTTATCTCACCTTCCAGCTTAGGAGCTGACACATCCACATCACCTTTGAGTTTTGGACCCTTGAGATGGAAATCCACATCTGGCATTGAGAGTTTCGGTCCCGAAATTGTTGGCATGTTGAATTTGGGTCCTTTGAGTTTCGCATTTGGTCCTTCAATGTCAACCTCTGGTGCTTTCATGTCAATGTTAGGTGCTTTCATGTCAATGTTGGCTTTGGGAAGGCTTACATCAACATCTGGGCCCTCTACTTTTGGACCCTTAATGCCAAATGATGGAATTTTAAATTTAGGCATTTTGAATCCTCCTTTGTGGCCGTCAATGTCAACATCTGGTCCTTCAATATCCACCTCAGGAGCTTTTATGTCTCCTTCAATCTTTGGAACTGAGACATCAACATCTCCCTCCACTTTAGGACCTTTGAGTTTTATGTCAAAATCTGGCATCTTTGGTCCCTTTATGGTTGGCATCTTCATTCTGGGTCCTTTGATTTTTGCATCAGGATCTTCAATGTCAATCTCTGGAGCTTTAATGTCAATCTCAGGTGCTTTCACATCAATATTTGCTTTGGGGAGGTTTATATCAACATCTGGACCCTCCAATTTTGGACCTTTGATGTTAAATGATGGCATTTTGATCCTTGGCATTTCAAATCCACCCTTTGTCCCTTCGATATCAACTTCTGGACCTTTGATGTCAACTTCAGGTGTTTTTATATCACCTTGTAGCTTTGGAGCTGACACATCCACATCACTTTTGAGTTTTGGACCCTTGAGATGGAAATCCACATCTGGCATTGAGAGTTTCGGTCCCGAAATTGTTGGCATGTTGAATTTGGGTCCTTTGAGTTTCGCATTTGGTCCTTCAATGTCAACCTCTGGTGCTTTGATGTCAACGTCAGGTGCTTTCACATCAATGTTGGCTTTGGGAAGACTTACATCAACATCTGGACCTTCTACTTTTGGACCTTTAATGCCAAATGATGGAATTTTAAATTTAGGCATTTTGAATCCTCCTTTGTGGCTTTCGATGTCAACATCTGGTCCTTCAATATCCACTTCAGGAGCTTTTATGTCTCCTTCAATCTTTGGAACTGAGATATCAACATCTCCCTCTACTTTAGGACCTTTGAGTTTGACATCAAAATCTGGCATCTTGGGTCCCTTGATAGTTGGCATTTTGACTTTGGGTCCTTTGATTTTTGCATCAGGGCCTTCAATGTCAATCTCTGGAGCTTTAATGTCAACTTCTGGTGCTTTCACATCAATATTTGCTTTGGGGAGGTTTATATCAACATCTGGACCCTCCAATTTTGGACCTTTGATGTTAAATGAGGGCATTTTGATCTTTGGCATTTCAAATCCACCCTTTGTCCCTTCAATATCAACTTCTGGACCTTTGATGTCAACTTCAGGTGTTTTCATGTCACCTTCCAGCTTTGGAGCTGACACATCCAAATCACCTTTGAGTTTTGGACCTTTTAGTTTGAAATCCACATCTGGCATTGAGATTTTAGGTCCTGAAATTGTTGGCATGTTGAATTTGGGTCCTTTGAGTTTCGCATTTGGTCCTTCAATGTCAACCTCTGGTGCTTTGATGTCAACGTCAGGTGCTTTCACATCAATGTTGGCTTTGGGAAGACTTACATCAACATCTGGACCTTCTACTTTTGGGCCTTTAATGCCAAATGATGGAATTTTAAATTTAGGCATTTTGAATCCTCCTTTGTGGCCTTCGATGTCAACATCTGGTCCTTCAATATCCACTTCAGGAGCTTTTATGTCTCCTTCAATCTTTGGAACTGAAACATCAATATCTCCCTCCACTTTAGGACCTTTGAGTTTGACATCAAAATCTGGCATCTTTGGTCCCTTGATGGTTGGCATTTTGACTTTGGGTCCTTTGATTTTTGCATCAGGGCCTTCAATGTCAATCTCTGGAGCTTTAATGTCAACTTCTGGTGCTTTCACATCAATATTTGCTTTGGGGAGGTTTATATCAACATCTGGACCCTCCAATATTGGACCTTTGATGTTAAATGAGGGCATTTTGATCTTAGGCATTTCAAATCCACCCTTTGTCCCTTCAATATCAACTTCTGGACCTTTGATGTCAACTTCAGGTGTTTTCATGTCACCTTCCAGCTTCGGAGCTGACACATCCAAATCACCTTTGAGTTTTGGACCTTTTAGTTTGAAATCCACATCTGGCATTGAGATTTTAGGTCCTGAAATTGTTGGCATGTTGAATTTGGGTCCTTTGAGTTTCGCATTTGGTCCTTCAATGTCAACCTCTGGTGCTTTGATGTCAACGTCAGGTGCTTTCACATCAATGTTGGCTTTGGGAAGACTTACATCAACATCTGGACCTTCTACTTTTGGGCCTTTAATGCCAAATGATGGAATTTTAAATTTAGGCATTTTGAATTCTCCTTTGTGGCCTTCGATGTCAACATCTGGTCCTTCAATATCCACTTCAGGAGCTTTTATGTCTCCTTCAATCTTTGGAACTGAAACATCAATATCTCCCTCCACTTTAGGACCTTTGAGTTTGACATCAAAATCTGGCATCTTTGGTCCCTTGATAGTTGGCATTTTGACTTTGGGTCCTTTGATTTTTGCATCAGGGCCTTCAATGTCAATCTCTGGAGCTTTAATGTCAACTTCGGGTGCTTTCACATCAATATTTGCTTTGGGGAGGTTTATATCAATATCTGGACCCTCCAATATTGGTCCTTTGATGTTAAATGATGGCATTTTGATCTTAGGCATTTCAAATCCACCCTTTGTCCCTTCAATATCAACTTCTGGACCTTTGATGTCAACTTCAGGTGTTTTCATGTCACCTTCCAGCTTAGGAGCTGACACATCCAAATCACCTTTGAGTTTTGGACCTTTTAGTTTGAAATCCACATCTGGCATTGAGATTTTCGGTCCTGAAATTGTTGGCATGTTGAATTTGGGTCCTTTGATCTTGCCACTGGGACTCTCAATGTCAACTTCTGGTCCTTTAATATCCAATTCAGGTGCTTTAATATCAATATCAGCTTTTGGGAGACTGACATCAATTTCTGGCCCTTCAAGTTTTGGACTTTTACCTCCAAAGGATGGCATTTTGAACTTAGGCATTTTAAATCCACCTTTGTGGACCTCAATGTTAACATCTGGTCCTTCAATATCCACTTTGGGAGCTTTTATGTCTCCTTCAGTCTTTGGAACTGAGACATCAACATCTCCCTCCACTTTAGGACCTTTGAGTTTGACATCAAAATCTGGCATCTTTGGTCCCTTGATAGTTGGCATTTTGACTTTGGGTCCTTTGATTTTTGCATCAGGGCCTTCAATGTCAATCTCTGGAGCTTTAAGGTCAATTTCAGGTGCTTTCACATCAACATTTGCTTTGGGGAGGTTTATATCAACATCTGGACCCTCTACTTTTGGACCTTTGATGTTAAATGATGGCATTTTGATCTTAGGCATTTCAAATCCACCCTTTGTCCCTTCGATATCAACCTCCGGACCTTTGATGTCAACTTCAGGTGTTTTTATGTCTCCTTCCAGCTTAGGAGCTGACACATCCACATCACCTTTGAGTTTTGGACCTTTTAGTTTGAAATCCACATCTGGCATTGAGATTTTAGGTCCTGAAATTGTTGGCATGTTGAATTTGGGTCCTTTGAGTTTCGCATTTGGTCCTTCAATGTCAACCTCTGGTGCTTTGATGTCAATGTCAGGTGCTTTCATATCAATGTTGGCTTTGGGAAGATTTACATCCACATCTGGGCCCTCTACTTTTGGACCTTTCATGCCAAATGATGGAATTTTAAATTTAGGCATTTTAAATCCACCTTTGTGGCCTTCAATGTCAACATCTGGTCCTTCAATGTCCGCCTCAGGAGCTTGTATGTCTCCTTCAATCTTTGGAAGTGAAACATCCACATCTCCCTCCACTTTAGGACCTTTGAGTTTTATATCAAAATCTGGCATCTTTGGTCCCTTTATGGTTGGCATTTTCATTTTGGGTCCTTTGATTTTTGCATCAGGGCCTTCAATGTCAATCTCTGGAGCTTTAATGTCAACTTTGGGTGCTTTCACATCAATGTTTGCTTTGGGGAGGTTTATATCAATATCTGGATCCTCCAATTTTGGACCTTTAATGTTAAATGAGGACATTTTGATCTTAGGCATTTCAAATCCACCTTTTGTCCCTTCAATATCAACGGCTGGACCTTTGATGTCAACATCAGGTGTTTTTATGTCTCCCTCTATCTTTGGAACTGACATATCTATGTCACCTTTGAGTTTTGGTCCTGAAATTGTTGGCATGTTGAATTTGGGTCCTTTGAGTTTTGCATTCGGCCCTTCAATGACAACCTCTGGTGCTTTGATGTCAACATCAGGTGATTTTACATCAATGTTGGCTTTGGGAAGGCTGACATCAACATCTGGGCCTTCTACTTTTGGACCTTTCATGCCAAATGATGACATTTTAAATTCTGGCATTTTGAACCCACCCCTCCGGCCCTCAATGTCAACTTCAGGTCCTTCAATGTCCACCTCAGGAGCTTTTATGTCTCCTTCAGTCTTTGGAAGTGAAACATCCACATCTTCCTTAACTTTAGGACCTTTGAGTTTGATGTCAATGTCTGGCATTTTTGGTCCTTTTATTCTTGCCATTTTGACTTTGGGTCCTTTGATTTTTGCTTCAGGGCCTTCAATGTCAATCTCTGGAGCTTTAATGTCAACTTCGGGTGTCTTCACATCTATGTTTGCTTTTGGAAGGTTTATATCAACATCTGGACCCTCCAATTTTGGACCCTTTATGTTAAATGATGGCATTTTGATCTTAGGCATTTCAAATCCACCCATTGTCCCTTCAGTATTAACTGCTGGACCTTTAATGTCAACATCAGATGCTTTAATGTCCACATTACTTTTTAGTTTTGGTCCTTTGACACTTACATCCACAGCTGGCATTGAGATTTTTGATCCTGACACATTGAATTTTGATCCTTTGATATTACCACTAGGACTCTCCATGTCAACACTTTGCCCTTCAGGTGCTTTTATGTCTAATTTTATCTTTGGCATTGATAAATCCACATCTCCTTCAACTCTTGGACCTTTGATATCCACATCTGGCATCTCTTTTCCTTTTATCGATGGCATTTTCACTGCAGGAACTGATACATCTCCCTTTAGCTTGGATCCTTTCAGATTGATATCCCAATCTGACCTTGTGCTTCCTTTTTTTGATGACATCTTGACTTTCAGTCCTTCTGTTTTTACATCACCATCAATGTCTGGTGCTTTAATGTCAACTTGAGGTGTTTTAAGGTCAATGCCAGGTTTGATTCCTTTTATTTTTACATCACTGCTTTCAACAACACATTCTTCAGTGTCTAGTTTGGGTGCCTTTATTTCTCCCTCAGTCTTTGGCACTGTTCTATCAAAACCTCCCTCTGTCTTAGAACCTTTAAGATCTATATCTGGTCCAGATAAGGATGAAATTTGAACCCTAGACGTCTCCATTTTGTGTTTACTGTCACTTACTGTCGGTACTGACATATCTGCATCACCACTGAGTTTAAACTCAACACTAGCTCCCTCTCTATTTATTCCTTTCATTCCAGAACCAGGCATCTTGATCTTTGACATTTCAATTTCTGTGTCTATCCCAGATGCTTGTATTCCTCCTTTTGTGTTTGGCAGGTTGACATCAACCTCACCCTTCAACTTTGGACTTGTGAGGTCATCCACACCTGTCACTGAAATGTTGCCTTGCCCCGAGGAATATCCAGAGGCAATATTTCCTACTGATACTGCTGGTCCTCCTTTCCTGCCACCTTTCAATTCAGTATCAATATCTATGGAACCTCCACCATGTCCGATATTCAGAGTATCAATACTGCCTGATCCCTTTGCCTGCGGGTAACTGATTGTAATTTCAGAAACCGTTGTCTTTGTTCTCTTGCCTAAACTGGTGTCAGTGTTTCCCTCCTGTGTTTTATCTATGGATGTAGTCAAAATCTGCATGCCTTTTCCTGGTAAAGACAGATTAATTGACCCTCCGTTCTCATCAGCTGAGGTTACCTCTGAACCTCCCAACTCTCTTACTGTAACATGCCTACTCCCAGTGTTTGTGCTGTCTCTTAGTGTCATACTTGTTTCTGGCACGTGGATGCTTCCATCTCCTTGCTCCTCACTCCCTCTAGAGAACTCAATGCCTCCCTGACTACCACCTGTTATTCCAAGTTTTGGCCCTTTAAATCTGAGACCTGTACCTCTTTCTTTTTCTGCCTCCCTTGTAATTGTTGTTGTCTTAACTCCCCCACTGCCCCAGCGTGTCTCTGTGGAGCTCATATGTGGCCCAGTGTAAGAGATATTGCTTGCATCAAAAACTCCCTCCTCTGCTCCCCCTTTACCTGAAGGGCTGCCATGTGAGATCCTGATACGTGGAGAGCCATCTCCAGATTCATGCCTTAGCCCCTTAAAATCTGGGCTTGAAAGTTCAAATTGCTCGCTTATGCCACTCGGCATATCCACAGTATAGGTAGTGATGCGGCGGGTGATGGTAGTAATTGTGCTGCCGTCACTGCTTGTGCTGCTGTGTCGCTCTGTGCGAACATCTACTCCCTCTGCAAGGTCGTCAGACTTCAGCCTTGGTTTTATCTTTTTTGTGTATATTCTCTTATAGTCCTCATCATCCCCACTCTATTGATAGAAAAAATAAGAAGGCACATCACATGGAAATGTTAATATACAATGTATTTTGTTCTGTTCCCTACAAAACAAGTCAGATACCATACAACTTACAAGGATGATGTCTGGACTTGAACCTCCAAACCGGGTCTTCCCTTCCCATGTCAGTGTGCCCATTGGTGAACGACATGGTGTGCTCAAGGGCGAGCAGCAAGGGGATTTGTTTTGTAGTTTCAGTCCAACCTTGTGGCGGTTCAGCGTCTTCAGTAGCTCTGCTGTTTCTTCTGAGCTCATGTTATCAAAGTAGATAGTGGCGCCCACAATCTGGTCACCTGTGAATTAAGTAGAGACAATACTGGAGATTAGTTGACACATAGGTGAGACAATTCTTACTTTGACTTGATGAAAGACACTGACGTAGAGGGGGAAAAAAGTTATTTACTACCTTCATATACTTTTCCAGACCGTGCAGCAGGTGACTCTCCTTTCACCTCCTTGACAAAGATCTCTCCTTCACTTGTCTGTTCAATGGTCAAGCCAGTTTTGTCTGGACCCTCCCAGTCTGGAAAGAGCACCTCCCTGGTTTCTTCCTCTTCAGCCATCTGTTAACATAACCATTCAAATAATGGGTTCAAGAGAAAAAGCACAAGCTTGCTGGCAAAACTTATGCATTTGCATCTAAGTATACAGGAAGAAATATAAAAAAATACAAGGAACTTGTGACTTAAAATACTCATAAAATACCTTGTTTTTGATCTCCTCGATTTAACCCCTGGTGTGATCGAAACCCTATCTTGGTTTTCCTACATAAAGAAAACACAGTGATAATCATCAAAACAAATCATGACAGACAACAAAATAACATCACTTTATGTTCACAAAGAAGAGACACCCTTAAGACAAATTCCATATTTAACTAAAGTAAACATTTACCAAACCTGCATTTTTAGTAGGTCCAGGCTGCAGGACCCATTGGTGGGCACTAGATGGTGTTAACACTTTGTCAGACAACACAGCCTCTGCGTCTACATACCAAACCATTCTATTCCTCACTCCTGTGTGCTCTGTTTTGGATATTTCGTTGGAGTCAAACCACACCCTGCCCCGAGGAAAGCAGCCCAATCCTATGCCTACACCCCAGTTCTAATGTCAACAGAAAGAACAATGATGGTTAAAGCTGTCTTGCTTTAAGAAAACACACAGAGGTGCAGACGTACACAGTAACACATACTGTACATCAGCATGTGACCACACACCCTTTCACATGTACACATGCACATCCACAAACAACTCTACAATAATAAAAAAATTATATGTTTGTATATGCTCGTACACATAAGGCACATCACACTTCTTATTGTGTTCACTAATGACAGCTACATATCGGTTTCAGTCTAGGTTGACCATGTATTTGTTGTAATTGTAATCATGACCTATCGCTTCATCACAAAGTTTAAGCTTTTAAATGTTAAGGTGAACACAGTAATACAAAAGCACATATCATGTTACTGGGTGTGGTCATTAGTCTTTACTAGATATTGCTAGCCATGATACTGAATCTTTTTCAATAAGCAAACAATGATGTAACATTCACCATATTCCTATCAGCTCACATCAAGCCAGTTTACAGGCATGCTTAACTTTGACTATGTATGTGCACTGTAGTAAACACATATGAGACCATCACAATGATAATAAAGTTTGTTTACATCATCTTCTGAACTACTTCCTCAAACATGCTAACTAGTACTTACTCTCCTCTTTGGAACAGACAACCCATTGTTGAGCCATATGTCTCTACCCAGCCAGCAATGGTTTATGTTTTTACATTGCAATCATTTGGCCCCCACTTAAGTCAATTTTTCCCATACATACAGACACATCAGGAGCAATTTGATGTTTCTTTCTTGCTCAGACACTTTCCATGCATACCTAAATGAAGACAAAGAGGACCAAACCACCAAAATTAACATTAAAAGACTACCCTTTTTAGCAACTGAACTATAGCTACTGACTTGATCATACCAACAACAACCAGTCAATATTTCGACCCAACCGGTCGAGGCAGACGGCCGCCCACCCTGAGCCCGGTTCTGTTGGAGGTTTCTTCCTGTTAAAAGGGAGTTTTTCCTCCCCCCTGTCGCCAAGTGCTTGCTCTTTGTGGGAACTGTTGGGTTTTTCTCTGTAACAAAGTTAGGTCTTGACCTTGCCCTGTAAAGTGCCTTGAGATAATGTATATTATGATTTGGCACTATACAAATAAAATTGAATTGAATATTTCACAATACTGAAACTTTTGCTGGATGGTAATGCACCGAGAGACACAAAGAAAAGGTGTATAACCAAAGTAATTTAAGTGAGAGAATTATTCTAGTGCTGCCTTGTGCAGCTTACCCCATCAAACAGTGCAGTAGTTGAGTGGCTGTCAGCAAAATGTCTGCCTATAATCAGCCAATCCCAATGACAAAAGCCTATCCATGGGATGACACAAAAGAATGAGGATATGAGTCATGGTGGTGAATAGTTGCTTGTGTTTTTACAGGATGGACTTGACAACCATACTAACTAGGAAAGAGACAGCATGTAACATGTCAGTAGAGAGAAATTGAGAGGAAGAATGCATGCATGTAAAGTTAGATTTCCATGTGATCAGAAACACCAATTTAAGGTGCAATCAACATTTTTCAGAAACCTCTGACTGAGTAAAAAATTCTTACAAATGTTTATTCTGTCTTAACATTCCTGCAGTTTTTAAATTATCTGTCAGAATATTGTCAGTCTGGTAAATAATTATTTTAAAAACACACAAACATTTTCCATACTATTTTGTGCTGCTGCAAATAACATAATTACAAAAGGAAGCAACCCCCCCCCCCCCCCCACCCCCACCCCCACCCTTTCATGAAGCTGCCACACTGTTCTGTAAGATAACAAGCTATTGGGAACAAGAGGAACCTGGGGCAATGATAATGAAACAGCTGTTTCAAAAGGGTCGGTAATATGCATCATTCACTTAACTGCCATCTGCCACTCTCTCCACATGTCCAAAGACAAGTATTTCATACAAAATGAAGGTAACATTAATGTTTTGGGTAGTTTGCTGGTATGTCAAAAAAAAAAAAATACTGGTAGAGACAGAGACCTGTTTGACTCCTAACACAATTGGATCTCAACCACAGGAATTGTTATCTCAAGAGCTTTTCTGAAATTTAGATAGTGTGTTAAAATATTACCATGCATACAGCCTGGATTTGCGCCAGTTACTTTACATAGAGATCAACCCAGATATATTGTGCATTTTTGGCAGGTATGTAGGCTATACATAAAAATGTTTTCACTATTTTTTTCTGTTCTCTCCTGAACATTTACATATCCAACTGGCAAACTGTCCAACATCCAAACTGCTTTAAAAAAAAATAAGCCTGTCTAGACCTCTGTGTCAATAAAGATGACAAAACTAAAATTAACAGAGCAGATTTTTGAAAAACATAGGGTGTGAGAAAGCCAAGTGATTTCCAAATTGTCTCCCAAGTTTGCTGAGCTCTGCCCAAGGATACCTAACGCACAATACGCCAATTAACACAAGTCAATAAATAGACTGGTCCTGCATGACTGGGAACACTGGAAAGTGCATGCAATGCTTTGAGGTAATATTAAGGCCTCTCTGAAATAGCCTTTCACAGACTCTGGACTGAATAAGAAGGGCCAGGGCCACCAACAGTGATAGGGATGGTGTTTATGCCAAAGATGATGCCAACCACTTGCAAGCATACACAACGTGATCCTCTCTCTCCCTGTTTCCTCCTCTCTCTTTCAATCTCATTGTGTCTGTCAGTGCAACTTAAACATGTCTCTTATCAAAACCTCAACCCTTAAATCTGTTCTATTACATTCATCAAATACAGCTGAAGTGTGTGAGTATGGATGGGACAAATAAAGCACCAAAGATCCAACTTCATCCAATTAATTCATATATATAAAATTCCATTCGGGTCAGCTGACACTGCCAGTTATATTATCTTAACAAGGCTCTTCTGATCCCACCCAGAGAATATCTGCACTGAACCAAAAGAATTTGTGTTTCCCCATGGGTTACAATGTGGCTCAGTTTACATGTCTAGCTTCTCTCTTCACTCAGTCAATGAAAACAGACAAAAATAGCTGAAAAACTTGATATGATCTTGGTTTCCTTACTCTTTTGTTCTTCCACACGCCCCTCAGGCCTTATTGATATTGTTAAGACCTATTTAGCGTTTGAGATGGGGCAGTGAAGATGAAGTACTGAATTTCTCTCAGAAGGCACATATTATTGTTGGCTGGATTACATTTTTAGAAAAAAATAACAATTCACAGATCAATCAATAATTCACATCTATAATCACCTTTCTTCCTCCTGCATTTTGCCCTTGCTATGAGGCTCTCCATGAGCAAGGGTGCACTATTTGGGCTGTCCTTGTTCTCAGAGCTATGACATATTTCTGGCAGCAAGCTGCAGGGAGGAGCTAAGGCTCACAGCAATATAGGAGGGAAGGAAGGAACTTAGTAAGAGGGAGGGAGATGGAAATAAGAGGAAATGGTTAAAAAAATGAAAGCGAATGGTTGTGAAACTGCTCTGTGGAATGTTAGCCTACATGTTAACAGTAAAGAGGGGGAAAGACAGCCAAGTAGAAATGAAAATTGTGGGCTCCTGAGAGATTTATAATGCCATACAGTTCATAGGGCATCCTGAATATTTGCAGCAAAGTCCCCCTTTACTTTTTCATTCTTCACTAAATGTAGTCCAAAGTGTCAGAATCCCCCTCTGTATACAAGCTTAGAATATGCTTTAACGAGCATAAACTATGTCAGAAATAGAGCAAACGTGAATACAAATAGTGATCCAAAAAGATCATATGATTAGATATGGATTGTGTTGTAAACAGATGCTTAATAAGTAAGCCACTGTTCTTGGGATCATAAGACAGGCAGACAGTCTGTGACTCAAAGCAATCAGGCAATATGACAATCAACCAGTCCTTTATCCTTCCCTTTATATTTTTTGTTTTTCATGTCTGAGGGTGACATTCCTGGTGTCACATGTCCTTAAATTTTATTAGAGATGTCATCTAAAGCATATTTGAAGGAAATACAAAATGAGAGCTTCACAAAAAGCCTTGAAGAAACCATGGAGGCAGGGAGAAAATTAGGGGCAAAGGAGTTAGATGAGTTTGTCTATCATATTTTATTATGTGTTGACCAAGGGGCATCGTAGAGACAGCCAGCCAGAGAAAAGCTTGTGTTTACTAGAATGCAACCACAGAGCATTTTCTGGATACGCCTCTCTTATGGCTTGTCATTGGCCTACAGAGGTTGCGTATGGTATTGGATTAGTATGCCTTTTCATCTAGCTTTTCCCTCTACTCAAAATGAATAAACCTTCCAAAGATGCCGACTACAAATCGCTTGTCGGGGTTTTGATAAGGTTGTTTCATAAGAGGGGGAAAGGGGTTCGAGTGGAACAGGTGGTCGCTGGGGGAGGAAAGAGGGGTGAAAGAGGAGGCCCAGGGAGCAGAAGCAGCCAAGTGTCAGGTTTCCACAAAGGAGGCCTTTCACAACTGAATGACAGTGGCTTGACCTTCCAGGTTCAAAGGAGGCTTTGCAACAAACATTCCAACAGAGGTTTGGCGTCTGGCTGCATAAGAGAACACAGTTCTGAGGTGACACTGACTAGATGGTTTTGGAGTGGAGCGACAGGGAGAGAGAAATTGAGTTTTCTTTGCACCAGAGGTGTGATGTGTGGCTCTTCTGCATCAAGTCAAGGGACACTTACCTTGGATTGCTCAAGCAACGCCAAGGGTTTCAGTCTTATGCTGTGGTTCGTCTTTCTTGACTTCTGTTGACAAAGACAATAGAAAGATTGGGGTTTGCTTAATATCATTTAAAAATATATAAATTAAATTACACTACAATGGGCAATATAAAAGAACCATATCATGAATTCATCACGCTGCTCTCCTATGCTATAACACAACATGTTTCAGCCGCATGTTTGACAGATAAGAAAACATATTCCTCCCATAG
The DNA here is from genome assembly GCF_046630095.1 of Trachinotus anak. Classification (NCBI taxonomy): domain Eukaryota; kingdom Metazoa; phylum Chordata; class Actinopteri; order Carangiformes; family Carangidae; genus Trachinotus; species Trachinotus anak. The sequence continues at coordinate 108,796 of NW_027273872.1, read as the reverse complement.
TCTCTGTTGCATTAAGAGTTGTGTGCTCTCATGACAGCCACATGTACTGATGTTACAGTCAAGATTTCCTCATGGTATTTTACTGTACATGCTCAATAGACCCTCCTTAACTGAGTCTTTAATAATTAACCAACTAATGGTAGCATTATTGACCCTGGCAAATAATTATGCAAAACACTATGTTTAAGTTAATAAATCCATCTTCTTCTTTAGTGTGGCTCTCACTTCTGCAGAGGAGGACATAGATGGACACACACAATTTCTATCCAGGATCCTGTTCAGTTTGATGGAATTTGAAACTGAGAGATAAAAAGAAACAAATCAAGTTGTAGAGGAATTCTAAAAGGAAATGTAATTCCACTGCTGTCACTGACTGTCTGAAGACTTTTCTGCTAAGATGTGAAGTACAAAACCACTGCATTTTAACAGCAGAAACAGGTAGCCATACAAGCCAATATAGCAATAAAACGTTGTTGCAACCATATTTATTTCTTGGATTCTGAGTTTCATACTGCATGCCAAGTCAATCTTACTTTTACCCGCTGTAACTAGCCCAAAATCTTACAAGACTTACGAGGATTATTGTTCCAACCCACCAGCATATTGTGAAACAAAGCCTTCTCTTTGTCAGTTTCAGTACAAACAGAACCAGACTTGATGTGTGTACAGACAGGCATCTACCGGTGGGAACATGTCCCTCAGAAAAATTCTTCAGAGACAGGCTCTCCACCCCATCATTAACCTCCCCCTTCCCAGTCCCCTGTGTTCAATAAAGTAAAGTGCTCATTACTGTGGTGAAAATTACACCAAATAACTGTGTTTGTGAGACTCTGAAACCATTTCTAAACAGTTGGGGTTTAAATACCTGTGCTAAACACTAAATGCAATAGAGAGAAAGTGAGCAAACGTGTCCTTTAAAAGCAGCAATAGTGGTGAAAAGCTTGTAAAATGCTTTAAAGTTCTACCCAAGAATGCATTGTTGTTGATTGCTTTGAACTGGTCCTATACTGAAATAGATGGGACATAGCCGAGATAAATGCCAGCCAGTACATGGCTGTCATGATGTTTGTGTAGGGAGACGTATGCCACAGCAGCTGTGTACACTCTCTAGCCCATACTCTAGTTACAGAGACGTATTCATCATTCTGCCATGTTGGGGAGTCATTCAGGTACAGGGATGACTGAATGACACTTTTCAAAGGTACCAAACTAATGGTTAGACATGAGTAAGAACTGGCCTGTATCAGTGATGCCCAAAACAAAATCAGATAAAGGATACATGAGATCTCTGTGAAAGACACTTATTTTTATAAGATTTGTTGATGAATTTGATTTTCTCAAACAAATTCAGTGAAAAAAAAATAGTCTCATGCAAGTAGAATTTTTTTTACAATGGTCATATCAGAGTTAACACACTCAGAAGATAAGAAACAGGTTGCCACACCTTCTGTACTCAGTACCTTGGTGAGACCACAGACATGAACACACACACACACACAGTAAGGTGAAACATGGTCACCAACAGTGGGGAAAGCAAATAAAAACACATGCAGAGCTGAACAGTAGAAATACCACGCCACAGTCCATGAGGTGGATCGCGTCGCTTTGCCTCTATGCTCTGCTCACAGAGGGAGCAGCTCAGTGCACAGCCCCACCCAGGCCTCCAGTCACACACATTCCTTGATAGAGCCGTCAGGCCAGCTGGAAGGGAGCCCAGCCTCTCCCCACAGTGACTAACTCCAAAGAAATGTCCTCTCTCTCTCTGACTCTGACTCCAGCTTCAGTCTATGCCGCCCACCCTGCACCCTGCCTGAATGCCCACCCTCCTGCAGTCAGTCCACCACACCCCTCACCTCTAGGTTCTGCTCAAATAAACAAGAACACCACATCCAGTCACATATACACATTTAACAGCACCCTGAAATGCACTCACTCAAATGAACGCTGAGAAGTAATACAGGATCGGCTGACTGGATCACCATTGTTACCATAATTATTGTATCTGGCTCCACCTGTGCACTCGGTTACAACAAACAGAACTCTACACCTCACTACTATCCACTTCCACACCCAGGCCTTATCTCTTTGCCTTAAGGGCACATATTGTACCTGGTCATAGTTTGTACTTAGGTCCCAACACACTGGTAACTGATCAAAGTGGTTTTAGTCAGTTCTTCTGGTTGATTGCCAAATCCAATCAGTTTGGTGAACAGAAAACAGGAGCAGTGTGACAATGATTAAAGCTCAGTCGTAAGTGAATCAGGCACAGTGGTGCTGTTGAGAGATAAGATTTGATTATGTGCAAATAAAAAGGCCTCAGTCCAGGGAGGGAAAGAGGGAGAGACAAGCAGAGACCAAATCAGTCTTGTTGACAAAACAGACTCTGTTCCCCTCTCTGCTCTGTAGTTTGACACAGCAAGTACAACAAATACAAAGAAACACAGCAGGCCCCAGCGTAGGTTCACTCCTCTCCCAAAAACGCAGATAGGGCATGCATGTGTGACACATATAAAAGGAATGCACGTCAAAATAAATTGTTCTTTTCTAAACTCCATATAGACCTAAACCAAACCACAAGTCCTGCAGAAGACCAAAGCCTGCCCACTGACGCCAAGTTGGCCTGCTGCTGATTAAACTATTGTGACTTTGGCAGGAGTTGTGCACTAAATGGAAAAACTGATGAAAACTCTTAAAACACTCTTCTCTTGTTTTTATGAGATCACAAACAAGACCAAGGGTTTTGTTGAGAGTACATTTCAACTATGCCTTGATTTTAAGGTAAATTATATTTTAAGCCTTATGTTCACAAAAGGAAAGTAGCAGAAAGGTTATATACTGTTTGAGGCAGCAAGGGGTTCATGGCTTCTATCATTACTCATTGTTCTCTGTTACACCCCTAGACGTCCAAGGAGGGAGGATCTCAATTTGAATTTCCTCTCCCAGGGTTTCTTCAATTTTTTCCTAATGCGCTAAGATATTAAAGGGAAGTTTTTCCTTGTTTTCTCAGAAACTTACTGTATCATAAACAATACTGTGTGTCTGCCCGGAAATCCTGCTGAAATATTAAATATGATACTAGGCTGTAAAAATAATTTAACCTAACAGTTAGCAAAAATGAAACAAAACATTTTACATTTATAGTTGAAGTTCTGAAATGAGAAGTGATCGTGGGCTGGTTTCTACTAGCAGTTTCAGAGCCTGGAACACTGAACAAATAACAAAGTGAAAAATAGGATGAAGAAAAGCCCAGCCATGTTTCTGAGATGAGGATGATATAACTGGCATAACTAGTTACACCAGTGAAAGAGAAAGAGGAGAGTGAAGTTCATATAGCTCTGACACATAATCAAGATATCATTTAAGGTTTGCAGACATCCACACCAGCCTTACAGACGGCATGCCATGTAACTGCCCTACTTCAACTCAATTTAGTTTGGTAATATAGTCAAAATTTGTTTCAGTCTTCCACAGCTGCTGCTTGAACAAGAACAAATGCAAGTCCATTAGTGGAGCAGGAGGTGAGAAAGTTAAGAGGTGGGCTAGATGGAAACCATAGCAGCAGAATGTATATATGGACTTAAGACTTCCTTGGCTGTAGAACTTGAAGCATAAGCATTTAGTTTTAGAGCACAGAGTGCAGAGTTGTTTAGAACAAGAGATGTTGTAAGGTTGTGAGGAGCACTATCCTTGAGTATCTTGTGCCTGATAAAGAAAGCCTAAACAAAGCTGAATATATTTCTAAATTTACATTCCAGGCCCTGCTGACCTGACATTTTGGGCGCCTCATTCCAAATAGAGTTTTTGTAACAGATGTTGCATTCCTCGTGCAAGGCAACATAACAGTTTGTGGGGGTTGGGGTGCAAGACAGACAGTCAGTTGGGGGCAGGTGCAGTACAGCAACAGTTATGTAAGATTTATTGTTTTGGGATAGTGTCAAACCACAGATGTTGAGCTGAGCATTGGTGAATGTTGCTGGCTTATCAGAAAAATTATTCACACCCTTTTTAAATGCAATGCTTGCTAGTCCTACCGAGCTAGAAGCAACAGTAAAGCCTGAATTGTATTCATGTGCATGGGTGTGACTTACAGGGGTATTATGTGTAACTTGTGATGACTGTCTCATCATACCTCTCAAAACACTATTTCCCAACCAGTAGGCAGCCAATGATAATGATAGGGACTTCACAGAGCATACTGAGGGCATGCTGAAACATTCATACGCAGTTCGAGATGGAAGAAAAGGGAGTGGCTGCTGAATGGACTGCCTAGAAAGACTTTCTAAAATCGCACACCACAGTTAGGTGTTTATTTGCAGCTGGAAGAAAACTAAACATCTCTCACTGGAACCGTTGCGTATCTACAAATACGCTATTGTGTTATAGCAATATCTAGGGTCAGACTTCAGCAAGTCTGCTGGAACTTCAGGATGTCTGAGAGCCCAGCTTTGCTTCTAAATGAATGCCAAGTGTGAAAAAACTATAATTTGATTGCAATCAGCCTCCCTTCTTTCAGCTTATTTGTTACATACACCTCCCTCTTTTTGCCTCTCTACACTGTCCCTCCTTACAACCACCCCCTCAACAAACCCATGAGGAAATGACAGAGGAAGTGTGCTACAGACCAGTTTCTTTCCGTTTCACACTGGCACAGCTGAGTAACACCGCTCCACTCATCTGCCAGTCAAGAATATATAGTGGCTTTGGTGGACTGCTGTGATAAATATTTTGACATGGTCAAGCTCAGACTCCAAACAGTCATGAGGCATGTCATTTTCTTGAGGCTAGTAAAATGCTGTTTGCCACATGGGTAGGTGCAACAAAATCACCAGAAGTGGCATCACAGCGGGATATGGACTATGATGACAGCAAGATTTTATTAGTAAAGCTTCTTCAAAATTTCACAGTGTGGTTTTTGGCATCCCAAATGTCTTACATTAATCTAGGTGACAACATAATGTAGTCTCTGTACTGCTGCAGTGATAGACAGTGCAAGTATTAAAATAAACAGTATCTGCCCAAGGCCACAACTGACAGATGTTTCAGCTGCAGGCAGTGAGGAACCAGTTCTGAAGTTTTCCACAGTTGAAAAATATATTAAGTTCTTTATTCCAAATTTACATGACTATTTTATAAACACTTAACATACCCAAAACTCTCCACATGAAGTAACATATGTAATATAATATGTTTTGCTATATTACCACCAAGTAAAACAGGAATTTTTGAAATGCTAAGAACATATTATAACTTTAATTCACACCTAATACCCAAACACCTTTTAGCTCTGTGTGAACATTAGTCTCTTCAATCAGTCTGTCACAATCAATCACCTTGACAAGAGTGGTTTGAGAAATGCCAGACATTTACAGCTGTGGAGCACTAAACATGAGTTAAGTGCGCATTGAAAAAAAAACTGAGTAGAGCAGAGCACGCCACTGAAAATACTTTTGGGTGTGGCAACAGGGAGCTGTGGAAGACAGGCAACTGCACAGACACAAATTTGACTTTCAAGTGAGATTCAACAAAGGATTATGTCTACTCTGGACTTTTTAAAATCTGCTTTTGCCTCAATTTGAACAAATACATCACATCAAAATGCAGACCAAACTATATGTGATGACTCTAGTTTCAACCACACCTGGAAAATTGTCTTTTCTACTTTAAATATACATTAGGGGAGAAATAAATAACTCTCAACTTTTGAGTGTTTAAAATGCATTCCTGTCTTTCTACAAATGTGCGAAGTCTTCGCTCCCCTCTATGCCTCAAACCTGGTTTCAATTAGCTTGTCTTTCCAAACCACTACATTCCATTACTCCCCTCCTCGCCCCCACCCCGCCCATCCCCCCTCACTAACTCACTCGCTGGCTTTCTTTCCCCATCTTCCTCCCTTCTTCTCCTCTTCTCCCCTCTCTCTCCTCCCCTGCACACCCTGGCTGGGAGCCCAGGTTAGGAGATCCAAGGTAACAGAAAGAAAGAGAAATTTCTCTCTGCCCAAGAAAAAGTAAGCCAAAAAAAAAAACCAAAACATTACTGGCCTCAGCATAAAGCAGTAGTTTTGAACTGTCCCTTATCTAACACTAGCTGGGAAGGAGGGACGCCTTGTTCAAAAACTTTATATCTTTATATCACATCTTCAGACAAGATCACTGCATTCCACAAGAGTAGACTGCATTAAAAAAGGCCCATATATGAGATGAAATGAGATTAGGCAAAGAAGAAATTATGATCAATACTTTTAATTTTGCTAAAACCCACTTGATACCCCATAAAGGACATTTGGATGTGCTTGGCAGGACCAACTGCGACGTCTGCAGCATGTATGGGTTTTTTTTTTCTTTCTTTTTTCTTTTTGACTGTAAAGGGTGTGCCTCTGTGAGGAGACAGCGAAGCAAGAAGGGAGGGAGAAAAAAAGGAGGGGGCGGAGGGAGGTGAAGGAGAGGAATCCACACCCAACCTTGTTGCTGCAGGCTGCCATAGGGAAGTACCTTCATGTTTTAAACTTCCAAATCTCAGCAAAGGGCTTTGGACAGATAAGAGAAACACCTCGTCAACACACACACAAACTAACTCTTATCGTTCCAGCATTTCTTCCATTTAACCTTCAGTATATGGGATATTCCAATGCCATAAAAGGTTTATGTCAGAGACTAGGGATAATGAATATGGACATAACATCCACGTTGCACAATAGTCAAATCACTAAACAAATATAGAGTGAAGAGGTGTTACCTCTCATATCCAAATGGACAAAAACCATATGAAGATATTCTTTATTCTCTCTACAACAGTGGCTCCGGCACTTATATGCACCTTGGATAACAACTTTTGTGTGTAGTTAAAGGAAAAAGAGAAGTGCGCAACTCCAGACAAGTCCTCTGCATTCATGTGGTGGCACACACCCACTTCTCATGTGCTGCACCATTTTAAATCAGCATTTTAAACTTACTATGATAATCACAAAGAAATTACCACCACTTCACAGAAAAACTCATGTTTTCGACTCATACAACTGAACACCGCAGCAAAACTTTCCCAAAAGAAAAACCATAGGATACCACAGCAGATAAACATGTAGAACAAATAGGACAAAGTCACTATCATCTTATCACTGATACACATTCTCACCACATGTGCCCATAGGAATATCACAGGAATGTTGGACTCATAATCTTGACATTTTTGCAACAACTTAGTTGATTAAACTTTGGTCAAGTTATTGTAAGTTAATATCTAATAGGTGGTTTAGATTTTAAGCACAACCAGCAACAAAGTTCAGAAATACAGCTTTGAAAATGAAACAAAACAAAAAACATTCACTTCAATCTGAGGAAAGAAAAAAGTGCATCTTTACCTGTGCGCAGTCTTTGCGCCCAAGAAGCCTCACACCAGCTTGAGCATCCTTGAAAACTTGTCCTCTCCCCTTCTCCCCAGCCCAAGAAAAGCACCTCTTCCAGTCACAACTTTGCAGTCTGTTAGGATTCTGTCACTCCTTTCCTATTTCTCGATCAACCAAGTTTCCAGGGCGTTTTCTCCCCCCTTCTCTCCCTCCCTCTTCTGCTGTGAGTTGATTTTAACTTTTTTCTATGTGGCTGCTCCTCTGGGCTGAGCAGAGTGGTTGGACAGAGAGCTGGGTAGGGCTCTTGGTTTGCAGAAGGAGGGGAATGCAGGGGAGGAGACCAGTGGCAAGGGAGTGGTCCTCAGCAGCCATGGGACCACCCACTGCTTCATATCAAGGGCTCCAATGACATGCAACAGGAAAAGTAACTTCTGCTTTAAGAAATGAAAATAAATTAAAATACCTTCATAAAATTTCCATAAGTACATACATTTATCAGCTAAATGTTCACAGCAGTCAGTCAACTTTTTAAACTGTGTAGAAAAAGTACTTAAACTGTCAAAATGAGCAGTGACTGAGAAAATATTTTTTGAGTTGTATATTATTTAAGCAAAAAACCCATCCGTTTGTGACATTGTTGGCATGGCTTTGGACATTCTTGCTTCAGTGGTAATACCAAAACTGGACCAACTTTTGACTGTTTGAGCTCATTTAAGGCACTAAACGCACCTCACTATATTCAACGGATGCCCATACGCAAGTGGCAGCCTTTTATTGGCCTTGCATAAATACTTACACATCATATATGTACGCTTCGGTCGATGATGGTGGAAACTTGGTTGTGATTGGCCAGTGAGCCCAGCCCCGGAACATGCATCCAGCATGCTCTCAAGTGCACCCCAAATGACAGGCATGGATTTGAAGCAGCCCACCAGGATTTGAAGATAAGAATGAAGTACACAAAGTAATGTACCACAAAATGGGTCTTATATCATAGACAATGACATAAACATGTTATTACAGCACTTAAATTACTGCACACACACTGACTCAAAGTTGTCATTAACAAAATTACTCTAGAATGAGTCCTTTGCTTACATAGGTCAAAGCATCTATTTTCTGTCTTTGTCTCCGAGTTCACTTGTTTTAACAATGCCCACCCTGAACCAGAGCTTACTGAATTGCAACAGCTGCATGTTTTATATTGGTAACTTAAGTTCTGTTTTGAATTTAAGAATACAAGATTTTGAAAATATGCTTTTCATACTTTGTTATTTTCACAATCACAATTTCTTAAGCTGAAAACAGCAATTGTAAATTCTCAGTATTGCTGGAAGGAATACCACACTGTCTTCACAGCATAATTTTGTAAGAGCTCTGTGTCACATGAAAGATTTTTTTGTAAGAGTAAAACTTCTCTTATTTTTATAGGTACTGTTCCTCTTACAGCCCACTGTTATTCAAGTATTTCAAGAATATTTTACAGCCATGATGCACAAAATGATGTTTAATTTTTCCACTCTCACAATATTTTTGTGGAGCATATTTTAATCTCCACACAGAGGTGCAGGTCTTGTTTCTACAAGCTCTAACACAGGGCCAATGAAAATAAACATCCTAACTCACTCTGAATATACAAAAAAAAAATTCACACTTTTATTCCAGAAAATGCAAACAATGGAATGTTCACTAAGGGTTATGGCAAACTTGGATTTTTGCATCTGTTCCAGTGCGGTGGAGAAATAAAAAAGATACATGGGCCACTGAGTCATATTGGGTGGTGCCTCAGGTTAATTCAGCCTGGGATAACGGGTAATATTGGCTCAGCAAATGAGTCGATACAGGGATATAGATAAAAATGTTATAACATGAGTTCAGTAACTAAAACAATATTTTAGGTGTCTGATGATCCCACACACACCCTGTCAGATACACTCTGTATCGACACCATCTATCATGTTCCTAATTTGTTCATTTGAACTGATTTTAAATCAGATGTTATTGAGCAATTACTATACTATATTTTCACACAGTTGAACTCTGAATGTTTTGGTCGCTTTGTTCAATTTATCATTTACATTGCTACCACTCAGAGTAGCAGGAACTGAATATTTCAACTATTTATCCATTATTTTTTTAATCATTTATCAATGTTTTTCAACTTTGGATTTCAATTATCGATCATGTTTAACTAACTAGATTTCAAATACTGTTGCAGTACATTTAGCCTTGTAAACCATTTTCTCCATAACTATTTCAGCCATTTATCTATTACCTTTAACTAGTTATTTCAACTATTTCTCTTCTTTCTCTTTCTATTCATTGAAGCTCTCTGAAGAACATTTCTCCATTACCTTAGTTGTTAAGAATAGTAGTCTTCACACACTTTCAATCATAACTTGTAGAGTAGTTCAGGTGTTACAGCTGATTCAATATGAGGGTATATTCTTGAATCAAACCATTATTTCTATTTTTATTTATTTATTTATTTTTTGTCAAATTACTCTATAATCTTTACATATATCCCCTTGCAACTACAGGATATGTGTGTGCATGCAATTATGCAAATGGCATGTCATGTGGGATGTGGATGCATGTGCATGTATGTGTTAATTTATGTGTGTGCTTGTTCACTGTTCACATCAATGTTTAGCGTCCTTGAAACACCCCCTACCAACCTGTCGCACCCATGCTCCACAGGGTGAAAAAGCAAACAACATGCAAGGAGCAGAGCAAACACACAGGAAGTTACTGCGTGGCTTTGTGGGGAAAGAACAGGGAGTGGCACGCACACACACACACACACACACACACATAAACACACACTTGTACATGTGTACACACATGTGTTTTAATGTTACTACATTACACCACCATCCAAGAGAGCTCTGATTTAGTTTTCTCTGAAAAACAGGGTACAGCTCTCCCACAAACAGAAGGCCCACTGTTTGTATGTGTGCCTATGTGTGCGTTCGTCTGTAAGTGTGCATGCTGAGATAAAAGTGAAGGAGCAATCCCAACCATGTGTAAAATAAGAAGGAATTCTAAAGAACTCTGTCCAAAGTGTAGTATTGCTTTACTCTTTGGACTGTAATTATTCTAAACAGTTATAAAGCTCCTAACAAAAAACATATTACCTACTGAAGGATCAGACATTTCTGAAAACATATCATGTGAACAACATGTATTACATCATTTTATTGACTGCAGAGATCATTTATATTGTTCACACATTGCCTTTTTTAAAACTAACCCTCTGGTGCTTTGCTACTGAATTTTATTAGCTACAGAACTGCGTGGCTAAATTGGCAAAAAGGATCATCCTCCTCACACAGTGTCGTGCTACTGCACCTGTTTGCACAACTCCATGAATCCATGGATGTTTGACGTTTGCCAGTGAGGTGTGGCTGTCGTTTCCTTTGAAGCACAGTTTCAGCTTAGAGCAACTGCTGCTTCCAGACAGACAACTCCTCTGAAGTGTGCACATGTAAACAGCAGGGCTCCTGTCTGAACTGTGTGCTACCCAACAACTTTTCTGCAGGTTTTGAATGTTTATGGTCACATAACAACCCCACAGTAATCACTTGCCCTGCTGTTTGTTTTTTACTGCCCAGAATGATCATGTTTCTCACTTTCACTCTTACTCAAGAACTAATTCTTAAACTGATGATGTAAATATTGTTTTAAAAACCTTTATCACTTATTGATGAACCCTTATTGAGTCTAAATCAATCATGAGCAGCAGTTGGAGATCAAGATAAAGATAAGAAATGGAGAATGAGCTTTGAGACAACTAAAATGTGGATTGTACATTTGGGATAAAACTAAACATTAAGGAGATGTTGAATATTTTGCACATCCAGTGCATGTTTTTACAAACTCAGTCCCTTCTGCCTGTCACAGCTTTGTGGCAGGTCACTCTGGTTGAATACAAGGATATGTGGGAATGGGTGTGTTTCCTGGTCCTAGGTGTGTCAGCCAGTGTGAACTAACGCAAATAGTTTGGCTCAGACGAGCCCGATGAGTCATGGCCCATGACTACAATGAAAACAGGGCAGCTCAGACTGTGGAGGGGAGGTAAATCAGAGGATTAGATAGGGATGGACTGTTGAATGTGTGTGTGTGTGTGTGTGTGTGTGTGTGTGTGTGTGTGTGTGTATATGTGTGTGTGTGTGTGTGTGTGTGTGTGTGTGTGTGTGTTTGTGTGTGTGTGTATTTGTGATTAATGTCCCCCGCAGGATAAGGGAAGTCACATGGCACTGGCCTGAACAAAACTAACTTGTGATACCATTAGAGAAGAGTGACACCACACCTGGACCTAATGATTTTAATTCTATTAAATCTCCTGACAATTGTTTGGCTCTGCCCATAGACAAGAGCCAAATGGGTGGGAGCTACACATTTGATTGTGTAACACAAGTTTAATCAGACACAGAGGACTACCTGAACACATTTCATATCAACGAAATTTGCAATAGATTTGAAAAAAGCTGGTAAAGGTTAGCATGTGGTCAAAACAGAAAAAATCTTGTATTGTATTTGTAAAATATCACAGTTATTAACTGAAATTCCTTCCAAAATTCAGACAATGCAAGCAGTGTACTTGGCAAATGGCCTGTTTGTATGAGTCATCAAGCTCATTTGTGAGAACACGAGATACAATACAAGGATTTTATTCTTAAACACACTTTATAATGTAACTCAGTGCCATTGCTCCTTTCTCCTCTCTCCTTCTTTGTATGTTTGTTACAGGTGACTACTGCTAAATTATGCCAAATTATGAAGTATTTTGTTTGTAAGGTGTAATCAATGACTTAACTAATTCTGCAACTGCATGTGTCACATATTTTAAGTGCTGGTGTCTGTGAATTTATTGTCCTCTGTTGTGAATTGAAGTCCTTGGCAAATCCCAAACAAAATTTACACAAACACCTTTTTAAAGTGTGTGCTTGCACTGAACGTGAGCTTGTTGCTGCAGTTTGAGAATGTCAATGAACTTAAAAGTCAGTCCAGTCCCGTTAATAGTCCAGTCTCTATCTGAAAAGATCATTGTTGAAAGCAAGGACTCTACTACACAAACCAGATTGTGTGCAAATAGAAGAGTTCTTTGTATACCAACTTCTTTAGATTTTTTTACACAATGCAACATTGTCAGTGTTGTGACAAGTGTTTTACCAGCAAATGCTGAAGACAGTCAGATAGACATTGTCAAAGAACATTTTTTTAAAAAGCACCACAGATTCAGGTTGTGTTCTTCATAAATGAATGAATCCACTGTTGTTGAGGATAAACCAGAAAAGCTGCTAAATTAAGCAGCACAAATAGTGACCCATCGTATGTTCCTACTCCTGTTTCCAGCTTATCTCTTCTGTTTTACTTTTTCTTTGATAATTTCTTTTGGTCTTTCTCTGGACTTCAGTGCAGACAAGAGGGAAAAATAAAAAAGAGCTGCAGGGCCGAGGTTGTAATCAATGCAAGTTCTTTGTGATCATCTGCAGCATCTACTCTTTCAGCACACAGTCCTTAACTCAGGATACTGACAGATATATTTTATTTCTTCTATACGTGTGGTTGATATAAACTGAAAGTGTGACACTGGGTTACACTTTCTGTAACTATAATTTCTTATCTGCATTGTTGAGATCTCAAACAATTGACCCACAGATCATGTCCCCCTCATTTATGTAGTATCATGAGGAGAATTTTAATGTAATCAAATGCAATGCTGAGTTATATAATCTCATGCACTGTACTAAAAAAAAGAAAAGAATACATTCATATGCAAATAAATGTATAATGTAATTAATTCATCCAGTCTCAGATCTCATAGGAAAATATGTACTTTTTACTCCACTGTAGTTATTTACAGCTATAGTAACCAGTTACTTCTCTTCAAACAAAACATGATGCATGTTATCATTTTTTCTTAAAATATGACTGTTATAGATTAAACACCTGTTTTTGGTCTCTACCAACTGTTGAGCTGGAGCTTCTTCTCTGAGAACAGCTGCTGAAAACTATGTATGAGAGCAGTGAAAGTGAACCAAAATGGTAAAGTTGCAGCTTAACAGTGAGCAGAAACTTGCTTTAAACTTGCTTTAAAGCTATGTAAAGCTGAAGGGAGCTGCACATTCAGCTGATGATTCTCTTCATCATAAGCAACCCATTTGATTGTGAAAGTAGTCTCTTTGTTCCCAGTCATTTGAAACATTGTTATTAAATATCAATAATAGTGTAGATTTTTGATTTGCCTGTTTTTATTATGTGGTATCACTTACTATTACTGAAGAAAAATAACTGAATATAACCACCTACTCTGCATATTATACAACAATATTTTAAATGTTAACATGTCCTCTGTTTATTCATTACTCATTTCCTCAGACTGAAACCTGTGAAGCTTTAAATATAATTAGAAAATTCCTTACTTATGTAAAATTGTTGTGAAAGTTAAGGAATGGCCTCATCCTCTACGTGAAGTTTCTAATTTAATGTGATTTAACTTTATTTATTTAGCACTGATAATTGGATTTTTTTCATCTTCTTGACAAATTAATTAGACCATAGAACTAAACCAAAACCAGAGAGAAAGTTCCTGTTCAACACACCACTAAAATTTCCCCCCTTAACTCAATTACCACATGGGTTATTTGTTACACTAGATGCAACACGTGATTTGTGCTGTGCTGCCAAAGGAGTCCTGTGAGTTGGCCAGCTGGGACTTCTCAAAACAAAGTGGACCTAAAGTAACCGAGAGCAGAGTGTATCCATGGAGAGATCACAGCTGCAAAGAAATCACAGTCAACTAAAGACAGTGCGCAGTACTCAAGATACACTATCTTGCAACACACAGGTCACCCTGCTTGATATTTGCCATCACCATAGTAACTTATCATTGGTAATCTGTTTGGAATTCCCCATAACGCGTGCTCCCTCACTCACACACACAAACACACACACGCTGATGACTCAGAAAAGCGATTTGTTCCTTTGGTGTACAAAGGAATGTAAGGGAAAAAAGGGGAATAAGAGACAGACTGAATTGTGGTTTCCACTGCAAGTTGTGAGTCACAAACACGAGGGAGGGAAGCAGCAAAGAAAAAAAAAGAGAGACTATTCTGGGATGGCTGCTATAGCAACATAATAAGCAAGGGGGCAGGTACTTGCAGGGATGTTTCCATAGCAATGCCCTGTGTGTGTATGGATAAATATCACATACCACAGAGCTGTTTGTAATGTGGTGAGGAACTCTGCTCTATTTTGTTACACAAAGTTTGTAATAGTTAGAGAAAATGACACCCCCCACCCCACCTCCCATTCCTGTTTCTCCAATGCAGCTTGAATGGTGTTGTGTTCAGACTACACTCATCTAAACACACTGATGTTGGGAACACCTTTCACAGGTTTGGTCTTGCCAGTGCCATCAAATTGTGCAGTCAGAGTGATAAAGTTACCGAATACTTACCTTCAAGTTGTACTGTTGCCCAATTGTTTTAACACATCAACACACACACAGTGACACAACTTCACAGATTTGACGCATTCACATGTTACGCATTAGCCTACTATGGGATCAATTTCTTTATGGTGGCCGACAATCACTCACTGATTATTTGTTTTGGATCATTGATCAGTCTGAGAAATAAGGGATTTTGCAAGACTTTCTCCTCCTTGTTGCTTACCTCTCATCTCTTGTGCCTCAACACAAGCAGATACCTTCATGAGCTGCACATTCCTGTCATAGCTGTAAATGCTCCAACACTCCAGCTCTTTCAGTGGGTGGGGTGTAAACCACCAGCAAGTCGGTACATGAAATGGCAATTAATTCTTCCAGGGCTGGGTTAAGGTACCTGTTTGTTCAGAGAGCTCATCCAAGTCTTACCTGCCTCTTAACCAAGCACTGAAAAAGGAAGTCTATCAAAGCTCTTGAAGAGAAGTGAAACTACTGTAAACTGTGTGTTAGTTCTCACACCTGCAGTTTATCCATTTCACAACAAAGGACAACTGTACTTGTGTTTCATGAGAAGATAATAGACAGCTAGGTTCAGTACACCACACACCCAAAGTGGCTGACACCATTAGGACTTACTTTTGTAAGTAATATTTATTAATATACAATGTTGCATGTTCAGTAGTGCACCAAGTGGAAGGATGACAAAGGGAGTCTATTATTATTATTATTATTATTATTATTAAATTTTTATTTTATTACTTTTTTTTATCAGGGCAGTGATCAATATTTCTGCACTTGGTAGTTATGGTGGTGTGTATTACAGTTTGGCTTTAGTTTGACATCACTCCTCGTGCCCCACCTCCAGATTCTGGTAATATGAGCCAGAGGCAACTGTGGGGTTTCATGTCCAAAAGCGCAGGGGCTGTCTGTTTTCCCTCCGCCGTACCTCTCCTCTCTTCCCTCGTGTCACGCACTTTCCACTCTCACACTCGCAACCTCTGTTGCAGGCTAACACAAACTAATGAAGAAAATATATAAGTAATAATCAAACAGTGACTTGTTTAAGGATGTTACATGCAGGCATTGTTATGTAGCCAAGCCCGGTTGGTTACTATATCATGTCATCTTGTCTGTCCCTGCCTTCTTCAGCTATTTCCCCTCAGCAGACTCACCTTTGACCTCCCTCATTCCATTCCAGTACTGAATTACTACACTATGTTTTAGTGCCACAGAGAAATGTGCAGTTCACACCCCTTCACAAAAAGGAAGGTTAAGATCCAAAGGTCCCTTTTAATAGAAGATACACTAGGGTGTATATAGAGATGCATTTCTGCCACTTTTGAAATTTTGCATAGTTTTCATATTTTTTCTGTCTGATCCATTTGTCTGAGTCCTTACATGTCTTTGTTTGAATTCCAGTTTAGCATTCACAATGTTGTTGGCTGTACCTCAAATGCAAAGAGAGGACACACGAAGCAGCCCTTAAGTGCTGACTAAGGATCCATTTTCCTGCCCCCATTCCTTTTGCTCAAGTTTATGTGTGTGTATGTGTGTGTCAGTCAGACTTGAAGCCCAACCCCAAACTAGAGTCTAGGGAAAACTCCATAAAGCTTTGAGGGTGGGACTGTGTGGTGGCTGAGTGCTGTCTCTGTCTGCCTGGAGACGTCCCTACAACTGACAACACTGACTCACTGTGACGTTGGCTATAAGCCCCAAAAAGCCTGTAAACATGTCTAAAGGGGAAGAAAATATCTATTTTAAGACTTTGCAGCCAGTTACAACCCCCCAATATGCACATTCTCCTATCTTAATTATAAATATGTATTTTATATAGAGAGAGACAGAGTCTTGTTTTAGAGTAACAAAAAATGCTAGAGGAGGAATTTTTGTAGCAATAGCATCTGCAATACACTGAGGTTCTTTAGAGAAAACTGTGTTGTATTTCAACCTCAGACTCCCCGGTGTTAGCTCTTCACCTTGCTGTTTCAAACCCAAAACCTACCGCCTCACTCTTTTCCAGATGTGTGTCCTGCGCCACCAGATGCTCAGCACATCCATACCGTGCCTAAAGCTCCTACAGGGGGGCTGACAGCCACACAGGGACCTTGTGTGGTGAAACAATACAGCCTCTCTCTCTCTCTCTCTCTGTTCCTCACTCGCCAGCACTCCTCACTGCTGCAACTGCTTTTAAGACAAACTCCCTCTCACCCCACCCTCCATGAAGGGACACAGATAAAAAGGAGTAAGGATTGAGAGATAGGAAGGAAAAAGGAGTGTGTGTGTGTGTGTGTGTGCTTTTTTATTCTGCAGTTACTAAACACAAATAAGAACCAGAACATTTTATGGGCCTGATACTGCTGCTTTTGCATAGGAAAATTGCCCCAAGAGCCTTAAAACTGTGTTCTGCTAATATTAATTTCATATTTAATTGCAAGATCAAATGGCTTTTGTAACACCACTCCTTCAGCAATTGGAGGATTAGCCATCAGCAGTGTTGTAACTGCTGCAATGCTGTGGGTGAAGTCAAAGTTATTTGCTCAAGTTACAGCCCTCTTCCACTATGATCCACAGGATGGGTGAGTCATGCGTTCAAGGACTTGGGCGCTTTGCTGTTATGGGAAGATTTCCATTTTCTGATTTCCATGAGACCACAGAACAAACTAAAATGGCCTCCCTGATTCAACACTATGGTGGAAGATGGTTGCGCCAAAATGATCTTGAATCATGCTTAGTAAGCTGGAAAATATGACACATCTGACTCACTCCGGGATGAGATTCCCCTCTTGTGCATCTCTCATGTGTGTGTTTGTGTCACAGACAAAATCAGATCCACATTAGCTTCTCTAAACTTTAGAACTGAACATATTTAGTGTTTAAACAAAGCTTGATTGCCATAACTATATCACTGGACATTTCCAAACTGACATTCAAGATGATGTGCATTGATAATTTGAATATCAACACACATCATATGGGCTGGGCAAGGTGTCCTATTTTACCTGTAGCTACTGTAAGCACAGCAAACAATGAAGCACCAAACAAAGAAATCAGTTATAGCAGAAGTGAAAGGATAAGCTTGGTGGCAGGTGTGGGAACAGTCAACAGTAAATGATCAAAAAAACTTTCACACAGTTGGGTGTGTCGGATTAACTCAAGTGCTTTGTCTTCACTGTCCAACATTAATTCTACCTGGTACAGACTTAGTTCACAAAGTTTTATAAACATTTTCCTCAATCATAAAAGAAAGGAAATGAAAGAACGTTTTAAGCTGCAGGCTGATGGCCTGTATGTGGTCTGTCCCCGTTTTTCTTCTTTAATGATACCAACTTGCAGAAGTAGGCTCTGAAACATGGCATTTCTGCATTTCAGTGGGGTGTGGCCAAACCATACAAAACATTTTATAACCGTCTGTCATGTCCAGTAAATTCATTTTCAAATACTGTACGCTTACAGTACACTGTATGTATGTACATCTTAATAAAATTAACTAGTAAGCAGATTAATTTAGATATGATCTGACCAGCATCGCAACACTATCTGCTTAAATAATTTTATAATACCGATAGATGCTCTCCACTCAAAAATCCAGGAGATTCCCAATGACAAGTCTTTGCTGCCCTCTACAGGGATTAGAGAAGACTGCATCGGTAGCTGTACCTGAAACCTACAATGATACACTGAAGTATCAGCTGCTGAGGAATAATTCAAGTGTTACTAACATGTGTCATGGACTTACTATTTACCCATTCACAAAGTCAACAGTTTAAGTGGAACAAAAAGTGCCTGTGGTGAATATTGTAGTAACTTAATACCAAATATAAAGCTTCACTGATCCCATTTGGCTGAAAGTTTCAAATCTGATATTTCTAACCACACCCAGCACAATTGTTGTGTGTAGTCAATATGGACCAACAGTGCACACTTCTAACAGTGATGTCAGGGTATTCAATACATTCCTACATAGCAGCAGCATGGCTATAATCAATGACTTAGGAAATAAAATACATTTGTTGATGGGTTTAAAACAAAAAAAAAACACAAAAAAAAAAAAAAAAAAAAAACACATTTAGACTGAAGCCATACACCAGACATCAAATCCCAAAGCTGGCATGGTGGAAAATGCTTTATTTTGCAGATCAAAAACAAAAAACCAGTTTGGGGCCACAGACAAAATTCACTTTTGTCTTTAAACACGTCATTCCAAGTCATTCTTGCAGTTAAGTAAGCACATATTGGCTGAAAGTCCATAGGTTTTACATTTTGGAGAGCAGAAGCGCAGAGTGCT
Source organism: Trachinotus anak (assembly GCF_046630095.1). Classification (NCBI taxonomy): domain Eukaryota; kingdom Metazoa; phylum Chordata; class Actinopteri; order Carangiformes; family Carangidae; genus Trachinotus; species Trachinotus anak. The sequence goes on along the minus strand of NW_027273872.1, from coordinate 89,719 downwards.
TTTGTTCAGACTGTCCCAGACACCTCTCACTTGAAGATCTTGCCCTGGTTGAAGGCTTTACCCACATGCTTGAAATCTCCCTCCCAGGCAAAGTACTCCTTTACCATGGTCTTGCACTCCTCACTGTCTGGATTCAGCTTGCGCCAGTCGTATGATTCATAGTCGATCTGCCAGTCTTCAGACAGCTGGGGGAGAAAAAAATAGTTTATTTGAATAGGAGTAAATTACCCTCAGCTTTGATAAACTGATATAGGTCCACCACCACTGATTATCAGATGACAGATTACTCAATGCAGTTTATCCTGCAGGGAGCAGGGACCATCAAATGCAGACAGTGTAAGCTGCTTTTAAGATTTCAATATCATCTAATGTGACCACAGCATGAACCAGCCTTTTCCTCACTGAAACAGAGATGACTGGGATGAATATGGTCTCAAGTCTCTCTTCCCCCGTCAGATTAAGACTGGATGCCATGACTGGACACTGCCTTGCCCAATGACAGGGGACTATCCATTCATTTACTCCCAGCAAACAAATCAGTTTGTCAAAAACAGGCAGTAAGCGTTTGAGGCTGGGGATGTTATAAAGTCAGAACACCATGGAAAGTGTGTTTACTCTTCAACACTTACAGTGAAGGCCAGTTCCTGGCCTCTGAAGATCCAGATACCAGAGATGCTGCTGTCGTTGTTGGTGCCAAACAAGATGACGCTGGCGAAAGCATTCTTTCTGAGTTTGTCCAGGCGCTGGAACATACCTGCGAAGAACAAGGAGGGCGTTTCATACGTGGTGGGTATTTTAACAACGAACAAACGTCCACAACTCAAAGTGTTGTAGCAGCTGTACTTGTACTGATCAATGCCAAAGTTTTAAAAAGAGTTTACTCAACACCTAACTCCTCCTGCTCCAGAAAGAGCCAAAGAAAAAGGCTCAAACTAAAATACCTGAATGCACTTCTATCTTAGATGAACCCTTCATCTTTTACTGTGACCACAGCATGAACCAGCCTTTTCCTCACTGAAACAGAGATGACTGGGATGAATATGGTCTCAAGTCTCTCTTACCCCATCAGATTAAGACTGGGTGCCATGGCTGGACACTGCCTTGCCCAATGACAGGGGATCATCTGCTTTCCCTACAGAGGGCTGACTCCTGATTATAGTGCAGACTATCTGTGCATTTGAACACAGACCACACACTGTACACACTCCTAAGTATTCTGTAACAATTTCAGGGACAGATATGTCTTATTACAAGAAACTGAACAGGCAATTACAAATTTTTCTTGAGTCTCTCCAAGAACTTTAGAGGAACCAGGCATATTTTGAGACCAAGATCACTAATAAATTACGTTGGGACCTTCAAAGTATTCTCTGAACATGATCTTAATGACCTCCCTGAAATCTATGCTTCATTGAAATATGGGCCCAAACTTACAAGCATACATCCATGGGAGTTAACCTTCATGGAGGATAATCATGCAAATGCATGAACCAGGAAACCACATAACAAGTAAGACCAAAAATGAAAACATTTCAAATTAAATCCATTTGAAGCGTCTTTCCAATCACTGAACCACCATGGTGCTCCAGATAACAAATGCATAGGGCTGAATCTCAGAAATAACTGTGCGTTTACAAAAATCATGTGAACATACTACACAACCCCTGAAGTCATTCCCTTTAGATCAGTGTGTTCAGTTAAGTGGCTGCTGAGTCTCACCTGTGATGAGGTTGCAGCTCTTGAAGGTGAGTGTAAGCTCTTCAGGGTATTTGTACTGGCTGTACCAGATGGAGTACCCCTCACGGTCAAAGTGCTCCCAGAAGTGGGGAAGGGCTACTGTCAGGGTGTCCTCGTTGGAGTACTTCCTCTTGAACTCATCCATGACAAATGTACTAAAAAAGAAAAGAGATTAGGTCATATATGTCTGCTGTCTATACATGTAGGGAGGAGAGAAATAAGGTGTTGCAAGGGGACTAAACTACAAAATCTTGCTCTGTGCTTGCCACCAGAAAAAAAAAAAGGTCTACAAGCTGCAGTAGTAGAAGTCCAAACTAAAGCTCTGGGAAATATTTGCCCATGACTGCATGTTTCAATACTAAGATCAACAACAGATCTCAAGTGTGAATCTCTTGTGGCCACAGCATGAACCAGCCTTTTCCTCACTGAAACAGAGATGACTGGGATGAATATGGTCTCAAGTCTCTCTTCCCCTGTCAGATTAAGACTGGGTGCCATGATTGGACACTGCCTTGCCCAATGACAGGGGACCATCTGCTTTCCAAAACGAGGGGAGTTTCCTGATTGGTGTACAGCCCTGATACTGACCAACACATGGTCTGTAAACCAAACATCCTGACCTGCGAGTGATTCAATGTTCAATATGTCATCAAATGCTCCAAATGCACCATGGAGAGTCAACTGCCTCGCCCCATTGATTAATACTCCTCTTCAGTAGAGGGAAGTACTGAGAAATAATCAACCTGTGATCAGTTGGAATAAAAACCTGCTGACAGCTGACCCTCCATGGCCACTGCTGATTCAGAAGTCTGCAAGTTCTTACCTACACACGTGACAAAAATGAAAGTGCATACCAAAACCAACACTACAGACTTTTACCTCTTAGGCAGGTGTGCAAAGGGGTCCTTAGCTTTGGGCTCTGCAGCCAATACAGCATCACAGTCGTCCATCTCCTCTTCTGGTGCAGGCTTCTTCTCTTCCTTTTTCTTTTCCTTTTTCTCCTGGGGCTTGGCTGCCTCTTTTCCTCCCTTCTCTTTCTTAGCAGGGGTCTCTTTCTTGGGCTGCATCTCAGCAAACTTCTTGGCTGGTCAAAGAGAATAAAAAAAATGAAAAACATGTTTTCTGTTAAATGTTCCAATTATCTGTCTTTGGTTTTGCATCCACTGGGACCTCTCCCCTGCAAAGAAATAAATTGTTAAATATTACAAGTAATTTGACAAAATCTGCAGAAAACCCACGAAAGTGTAAAAATAAGGCTGCACAGCAATTTCATTACACATCTTTTATAGGTACTTCAGCTGAACACCAAAGAATTCAGTGACAAAAAAGTAATAATTTCACCCTTCAAATGACAGTAATGTGCTGAATAACTGTCCTAACCTCACTGCCAGTAACATACCATCAAACTGGGCCATCTTTTCACACAGCTTGACCTCTCCAAGGACAGCCTTGAACTGGGGCTGGTTGACACAGGTGACAAACCAGCGGGTCACATTGGGGTATGGCTGACGGAAAGAAGGCTCAAGAACCTACAGGGTGCACAAATATAATTTCATACAACAAGTGTTGATCCAAGAAATGACAAATTAATGACCAGTGAGTGTGTGGCTGTTCGTGTATAACTTCTCTGCTGAGTGTATGACAAACCTGCTTGTAGAGCCAGAGCATGGAGCAGGCCACAGTAATGTCAGCAAGGCTGACCCTCTCTCCCACCAGGAAGGTACGGGTGTTCAGGTGTTGGTTCAGCACTGTAAGGGCCTTCTTCACATCCTCTTTGGCCTGCTCTGTGGCCTGCACAGACCCAGAGAAAAAAAGATAACAATGAGGGGTTGTGCAATATTTAAAGCCTACAGTCAAGCGCCAAGTCACAACAGGGTCTTGCACTATGGCCAACTGACATCCACCTTCCACCACAGCTACAAAATAGTAATTTAAGTCTTAAGCTTTTCCAGAAAATGCTGAGCTGTACACCTGCTTGTTGAACTGCATGATTCCCAGAGTGGGGAAGACCCAAGCGCTGGCTGGAGGGATGATCTCTGAGTCAGCGAAGCTCACCCACTGCAGCACCTGGGCTGCGGCCTGGGGAGTGGCACCACGCAGGGCATCATTGCTCACTATTGTTTAAAGACAGAAAAATCTTTTTCAGGAATAAACAAAGTCAAAATTACAGAGCTGAACATATACAATAAGTGGGTTCTCATACTAACTATGTATCTCAATGTTAATTTACTGTCTTTAAACAAATGCATTGAATTGCAGTTACAAGTTAAAAGTAGTTTTATAAGTCCAACAGAAAGGTGCAAAGTGTGTACATGTATATAAAATGGTTTTTTGTCCATTTAAGTGTACAGGGACCCCATGCTGCACATGCTGTCTCACAGGTTTGGCCCACCTCCACAATGAACAGTCTGTCATGAAAGAGCTCCTTTATTTAAAAAAAAAAAAAAAAAGTGAGTGACTTTAATGTTTTGCTGACTCAAAGGATGTATTCCACCACAAGCTCTACACCTGTGATAAACATTTAAATCTTCATGGAGAGGCTGTCTATTTAGCTGAGTGATATTTCCTCTACTTTCTTTGAGTTAAACTATAGACCTTTTGAATGACCACCCAACAGAATGTGTAAAGACATGAATCACTTAGTTATTAGTGAATGCCAGACTTACAGTAGTGAGCAATGGCATTACTCTCAAACAGACTGAAGCCGTCATCTCCCTGGTAGGCAGGTACCTGCAAACAATGGCATTTAGCTATATTTTTATCCAGAGAATCAAACAGTAATGTGCATGAGCAGATTCTTTGGTAACACTACAATGGATTTATCAAACTAGTTAAAACCATTTCACTTTACTACATTTAACAATTAACTAATAAGTTTGGGAATAATGAGTCATAAAATAACATTTAGGAGTTTTGACCATATTCATTGCCATCATTGCCATAGGCGCGACAGTGAAAGAGGAGGCCTTGAGGCTGACCACAGATACATTCACAAAAACTGGGGCAATCCCATTTAGCAAGTTGCACTGACCTTGCCAAGAGGAAAGTTGTTGAGGAAGGCAGGAGTACGGTTTGTCTGCCCGAAGGTGAAGGCAGGGGAGCTGCTGGCAACTTTGAGTCGAGCACCACTGTACTGGGCTGCAATCTGGGCCTTGAAGGCCCGCCAGTTCTCTGGGTATGTGTACAGAGTCTGAAAAGAGAGGAGACAACACTGAAAATTAAACAATTAAAAAAAAAAAAAAAAAAAAAAAATTAAAAATTAAATTAAATTTGACCATACATGTATCACAACTTTGACGCTACACACTGGGTTGTGTTAAGAATATTTTCATAACAACATGTCAGTTTTAACAGAGCACATCCTCTGACTAGCCAATTCAAAGGTAAATGAAAGATACCATCCCAGCCCAGATGGTTGACCACTTAAACCCCTCTGGCCAGGAAGAGGAACAGAGTGAAGCCGGAATGCGTCCTCAGATTTAACTATTTAAAAAGCAGGTTACCTCTGCCAAACCGATGTTTGGAAACAGATTACGAGCAAAAACGGGGCTATTCACGTGGCTATTAGCTTGCGTTAAATGCTAACTTGCTATCATTACCGGCAATTCAACCGGCGTCTCCGTTCGCTCAGCATTTAACTATAGCCGTGCATACAGGCGCTAACAAAACGGCACACAGATACGAGGGTGAGGCGAAAATATCAATAACTTTAACTGGAAATTTTCACAGCATGGAGATAGCGAAGGTAACGTGGCACAAGCCTGGGCCAGCAAAGGGGCGTCAATACGACGTCAGGGCACCAGGAGCTAACCTCAGTCAGAATGAACACTAAATGAAATCTTGGTAAATAAACCCTGTAACAGCTGCCTGACTAACAGGCTGCATTGTTAACACTCAGATACACTCAGTAAAGCTGCGGATGGGACTGATTTCCAACGGATTGCGCCAGCAAAGTCTATAGAGAGCTACATCACTGGCCATCTCTCCATCTTACTCACCCCTGCCGCCATCTTCAGGACGAGAGAAAGAAAGGACGAGAGCGCGCTTCTCTGACGTATTTACGGCCACAATACGTGCGCGCCCCTGAAATATCCGCGTTCACAGTTCGTCAGATGTTTTGTACCGACGGCGTAATGCTTTTCCACATTTCAACACATCTGATCTGATTTAAAAATGTGTAAATATTAACTACAGGATGCATACAGTCCAATCTGTTTTCACACAGGGAAAGATCATGTTTACATACTGTGATACTTAAAATAGAAAAAGAGAAATGTTCAAGAACAAATAAAATATTTTATTACACTCCACATACAAAAAAAATACACAGTTGAGATCAAAATTATTAAGTCTATGAAAAAATGAAAGTATATGAATTATTCAGTATTGTTGGTTACAGGGATATTCTCTTTGAATTTTGCACTACTTCATTAAAACATACAAATACACACTGTACAGCATAATGATAAAGTAGCTATTGGGTTTCACCACCTGTCACCAAACCATTTTAATCAGTGTAGAAAAATATTCATTTTAACAAAGAAAGAACTAGGCTACTACATAAAATGTCCCATGTGATGTGAAACCTCTGGGGTGAATCAGCTCACAAGACCTGGAAATAAAGGTTGAAGGCAAGTTCAATGATCAGTCACAAATCAAAAAATAAAATACGTTTTCAACAGCATGTCTGCATTTGTGCCACTGCAACCACAAGCCTGTTTTATGAAACCATGAATTATTTTTTCCTTATTGTGTAGAGTATTTTTACATAATGAAAGGAATTTTATCAAATCATGCCCATCAAATGAGCAGATCTACCACATATGTGACCTGTGATCGTCTGTAGTGTAACACTCACCCAGATAATCGTCCATGAGAGATCCAATAGCAAACTGGAAAACAAGGAAAAAGCTTGTTTTTAACTTACTGTAAATTAACCTGCGGTGTGTAATTTCTGTAAACTATTATGCAACAACTGAGATATAGTCACATGTCTTGTTATTAGTAAATCAAAACATTTCTTTATTAAAATTCCTGGGAGCTATTAGTACAGGGTGCAGATCTTTTTTCTTACTGTTACCTCAGATTAAATATATGGTCCACATTTATTTAAAGAAGACACTTACAATGTCATTCTTGTCCACTCTTGTTCCCACAATCTTAAGCCTGATCTCATCGTCTTGCTGGATTACAATGTCCTTGAAAAGAAAAAATAAAACATTCTTAAATGCAAAGCCCAACAACAGTAAAGTGACAGGAGCAAAAAAGCAGCGAGCAGCACTGCAGCTACCTGGCATAAAGAGTGTTTGATGTTCCAGTTCCGATCGCTTACATCTCCTTATAAATACCTTCTTTCACACCAGTGTAACTATAATTGAATAACTGAATTTTAGCCTAAGAGAGGAGCTCAAAATGTCATTTATTTTGTTACACACTTTTGTGTCATATGGTAAGTACTTCTAACGAGTCGCTGGTAATAACAAATGACACTGAATATTCTTACCTCATCAACTGTCTTGTAACAAGGAGGATTAGAATTGGGGTCAAACTCCATTTCTGAGGGGATGGACTGCAAAAAGAGCATTTCTTGTTAGATATATGATGTCAAATATAAATATAAATCATGTATCATATATCAAAGGCAACCATTTCAGTCAACAACTACAGATGTTACACTGACTCACATGGCGAGAGATGAAGCAAGACATGGGACCAATTTCTGTGAACAATCCAACCTGCAAGAAACAAGAAAAAAATATAATTTCAATAAGGCACAAAAGTTGTTCATCAATCCATATTCAAAACATCATCCATGAAAGAGTCATTAACTCTTAACTTAAAGTGTTTACATTTACTATAATAAAGTTCAATCTGTGTGCCTCGACAGTGAATAATTCAATTCATCTTAGGCATGTACCAGAGTAAGGATCTTGGTCATAATAATGACATAAAATGTTATCGTTATAATTAATATAACTGAAATCACAATGCATATCATTTTCCTTTTTAACTAACTGATTGAGTGTTGATACTTTTAAAAGCAAACTTAAGACTTACCTTTTTAATTTGGCTTTTAACTAGATCTTAGTCTATTTTAGGGAATATTATTTATTTATTTATTTTTCATTTTTATCTTCAATTACTTTTATCATTCATTTCGTCTTACTGCAATGTATTTAATCTTCTTTTCACTGAATTTTCTTTTAGGGTTATATTATTTTATTCTGATAGATTAGCTCTTAGTATTTATCTTATTCTTAACAATGCCTTATTATTATTTACTTTGTTCTTTTATCTCAAAGGAGTTTTAAATCGAAAGCAACTGGACTTGGTTATTTGTCTAGGAAGACGTTTCACCTCTCATCCAAGAGGCTTCATCAGTTCTTTCTCGCACCTGACCAGGCTGGGACTGGTCCGGTCAGGCTGGTCAGGTGCGAGAAAGAACTGATGAAGCCTCTTGGATGAGAGGTGAAACGTCTTCCTAGACAAATAACCAAGTCCAGTTGCTTTCGATTTAAAACTCCTTTGAGATACTATGACCTGGACAAATGAGAATATTCACAGGCCTTTGTTCTTTTAGTTATATTATGCTTTTGCTGTTTTATTGTTCATCATCTATGTAAAGCACTTTGTGCTACATTTTATTGTATGAAAAGTGCTATACAAATAAAGTATGATTGATTGATTGGTTGACTGATTGCACTGTACTGCCCCTCACCTTGTTAACCTGAGTGACCACAGCGTCCACCACTTCCCCTTTAAATGGGCGAAACACAATGGCCTTGTACTTGACTGGGTACAGGACAAACCCTCTGCCGGGCTGGATTACACCGGCCCCAATGTTGTCAATGGTGGTGACTGCAATGACAAAGCCATACCTGAAAGAGAAAAAACATTAACATGTATATATCCAACTTTTCCATGCAGGAATGTAAAACTAAAATATTTGTTATGCATATTGATACTGGCATGATAACGTAAAAGGCCACAAACCTGATCTAGTTTTTAAGTGTGTTGTTTTTTTTGGGGTTTTTTTCATGCCAAGTCAAAACTCAGAGTTTTAAGCTAAATGTTTTGGTTATAGATCCGAAAAATTCAAACATGACTAACATTAAGCTTAAGTCCTCAAAGTCATTAAACATGTTATGACACACATAATGACATAATGGCAAGTTCTCAAATAGCACTGAAGGTCCCCAGGCAATTAATACCAGAATAGACGTTAGTGCCTATTGGTTTATTTCTGTGTGTACATAATACACGTGTTTGATTTGAGTTGGAGTTTACTGAACTTTAGTAACTGGTCTGATCTGATCTGATCATCTGATCCAACCTAATATATGTTGGATGTCAACAAAATGGTAAGTTGACACTGTCCAGTCAAATGGTATCATTTAATTGATCTTATGCATATAATGGAGTCTTGCAGTCACTAACTTGCCAGTGCAGGTACCCTCCACCTCTGTGAAAAGCTTCTGCTTCACGGTGTTAAGCAGGTTCGGACCAAAATACCTCGGGTGTAGCAAGATTTCATGCTCCAAAGAAATCTGTGAACACAAAAACGCTTCCACTGTAAGAGATTGCTGAATGTTACAGACGTTTTACTGTTTTACGTACTTATGAACGTGATCCTGCGGGTGTTGATAGTTAGACAGATAGTTAAAGACAAGGAAAAACTAGTGCTTCTTCATGCCAGTAAAACAAACGCTGATTTGACGAAGTTTGGTTTAGCTACATTGCCAATGCTAACCAAGCGGCTATCACGCTTGGCACGCTTTATAAACAAAGGATCCGTTCATTGCTTTTAACCGACTCTAACAGGAAAAATAACACTCATACTTACATGGTAAAACATGCCGGTTATACAATGTTCAATTCAGCCTCGATTAATATTTTTGTTTTGATAAATACCCAAACAGTTTTTCACTTAATGAATGAAAACCGGTGGCTCATTCGCAAGTCGCTTCCGGGGCATCGGGTCAATCGTTGATGACGTCGGCTTTTGCGGTCATTGTCTGTCAGGAACCATGGATGTATTATAAGATCTGTCTGTGGCATAGACGTATATACATATGTATATCTATATGATCTGTGTAACATATACAGCGCAAAATCCACCATAGACACAATTCTAATGACCTCAACCTTGAAAAAATGTTCTATCTGCGTGGTTTGTGGGCTGCTAGCAACAGACTGCGAACTCTCGAACCTGCGGCATAAACACCCCCTGACTACACAGTCTGACCCCTGGCGGTGAGGAGGAATAGTGCACGACAGCGGAGACAGGCAGCAGGCGTGACCCGGTACAGTTCTGTGATTGGATTGTTTGAGAGGAAGGCGAACAACGAAGCAAATCTGAGGAAGGTTTTTAACAACCAGACGAGAGATTAATGTTTAACGAAGTGACAATAATAACAATATATAATCAGCCTTCGGAGGATCATATAACCCTTCACATATAGGCAAACATTAAATGACAGGTGGCTGAAAGTTGGAAAGACTGATAAATAATTTTTAATTTTGCGGCAGTGATCGACTTCCTAAATCATTCTTGGAAGTGTAAACCATCCGAGCTTTTGACACACCCTCTGGCTGCGCTTTCCAGTCCGACGAGACGAACTTAAACCAAAAAACAGGCTGTTTTCTCGACGGATTGACATGGCGAGTAACCTCGTCGCCAAGTTGTTTCGTCCTCCTGCGTTCACACAGCTTGTAAGTTGTCTTAATTTTCTACTTTGTGTTGCCTTTAATCGTGTTTCTGTCTGACTCTCCGGTCCTCCATACAGGTGTCCCTCCGGTCGGGCTGTTTGTCCCGGGGGAGGACAGCAGCGGTGACGGGGACCAGACATTTCTCCAGCGACCCTCCTGGGGAGAAAATCAGTCGCTATCCAGTGCCTTACAAGAAAGACTTACCTTATGATATAGTGGAGCTTATGGAGGAAGTAGAGTCTAAGGTGAAAAAAGTCTTGATAGCCTTTATGAGGCGCTTTGTGACTATACTTTGATTCACTACCTGCTAAACTGTACGTTTTCTTTCAGGGAGGCTTTCTGCCAAATGTCTTCAAAGTCCTCTCTCACAGGCCAGCGGAGTTCAGAGCTTTCTTCGCATACTACAACGAACTCATGAACAAGGAGACAGGTGTGTGTTCATTTTCTCTGGAAGTACAAGCTGTGTTTCAGAGGTGTGTGTTTCACTGTGGCTCCAATTGTGATTAGATAAAAGCATGTCTTAGCATTTCCATTTCATTTCATTTCATTTGGCGATGTTTCTTAGGTGAAAGAAACATGATCGATTATGACGATGTCCTCATGCGAGCATCGAAACTCAGATTGGTCAAAAATTACACCAAGATTACACAGACTAGACCCAAATTATGAGAATAAGGCACCAAGGTTCTGACTGATCGTTGAATGATGGTTATCAGGGGCAATGATCAAGATTTCTGTTTTATCTGCAGTTAACTGCAGAAAGTTGTTAGAGAAAGATGCCTTTGTAGGAAGTGTTGTTGACTCCTTTTTCAGGGCTGTTCTCTATTTGGCTTTGTCAGTGTGGTGCACTTTAATGGCAGCGGGGGCATTGAAAACCTCCTTTGGAGTGCAGGTGGTATACAGTTTGGCGCATAAAATGCACAATACGTAATTTTCTGCCTCTAGGGGTTTCTCAGTCAAAACAACAAAAGACACAATTTGATGATGTTGTGAAGTAGTTTGGGATCATGGGAGTTGTGTTCACCATTATTGCTGTCACTACAGTCAACTACCCCCTTTGGATTCCTTCAGTGTCAATCATTCAGGAAGTTTTTACTGAGAGCCAAATTATCCACAGAGGTCTCCTCCACTCCAAAACAAATAGATTTGTTGATTAAATCTGTTAAAAACAGTGAATAAAGCAGTTTCCCCTTAAAAATCAGTGTTTCTCCAACACTGTTTGGCGGACAGAGGGCATCTCAGAGTCGCTGTGAACCAAGCTTCTGCTAACATTTGCTCAGATTGTTTCTCTGATTAAAATATATAATTTAAAACAAACGAGATCTAAAGAGGGTATAGAGAAAGTATGGCTTAAAACTAGATTAAAATTAAATTTTGACAAACAACTACAGCACTGATGCATGTACAAAGAGGATATGACGCTTTTGACAGGCAATCAACTTACTTACATTGATTCAAATGACAAATTTCTGTAGGCTTGAAAGTTGCTAAAAACATTTTGGATGATGTAAGTACACAACTCAAAAAATATATAACAGGCCATTTTAATGTGGAGAAGTTTCATAGTTTAAACAGGCACAGAGTCAGCCCCCTAGTCTCCCGCTGAATCTGTGGCTTTCAGGTGATCTTGGTACTGAACATATAAAAAATGAAAAGTTGACTGATGTAAAAAAAAATTAAAAAAAAAAAGATCTCATAAGTGAAGAAGCCTTCCCTATTGTCATATTGTAAACTCAGGTTTGAGAAAGTATATCCAACTTCCTGACTAAGAACTCTTTTCTGAGTTGAATTGTGTGAATGTGTCTGTCCATGTGTTGTTGTTTTTTTTCCTGATTTCACATTAATTTAATACCTAATGTCTTCCAGGCAGATTAACCAAGGCAGACCGTGAGCTGATTGTCGTGGCAACCAGCATCCACAACAAGTGTCTTTACTGTGTGGTATCCCACAGTGCATTGCACCGCATCTACTCTAAGAAACCCACTCTTTCCGATCAGGTATCGTTTTTCACTGATTGCTTGTGCTCTGTTTATTTGTCACACAGTTAACTATTGTAGTCAGTTAAAGTTATTTTGGTGAGTTTAGGGACCCAGCTGAAATCAGACGTGTTGTAATGTATGGAAAATATTAAAGCAAATATTAAAGCATTTTATTTGAGTGATCAAAAATAATCAAATTGATCAACACAACGATGTACATTCTAACTCATAAATAACACATATCTCGCTACTGTATGCAAGTTTCACAAAATACATATCACAGTATTTTTGCAATTGGAAGGAAAGGAGAAATATTTAATGTATGATGTTTTTTATATTCCTCTTTGTAAGATACATTTACGGCACTTCAGTCATTTTCATTGCGATATTTCCCCTTCTTTTAAATTATGAGTTTGTATATGTTGTGTTTAATTTTGGTTTCTCTCTGAATTACAATTAAACAATCAGCCCTTTCCCTGCTTTCACCCAGGTCATCGTTAACTATGAGAATGCAGAGCTGGGACCTCGGGAACGTGCCATGCTGGACTTTGCAATGGCTGTGTGTCGCAGCGACACCATCACAGAACAGCACTTTCAGTCTTTGGAAGAAGTGGGCTTTGACCGTGAGGATGCCTGGGACATCGCTGCCATTGCTGCTTTCTTTGCCATGTCCAACCGGCTCGCCCACCTCACCGACATGAGGCCAAACCTAGAATTTTACAATATGGGCCGTATACCACGGGACAAGAGCAAGGACAAGGCAGGGGAAGAGGGCAAGTGAAAAGGGGGTCATGATACAGACAAGATTATAAGAGGTCAAAGGTCACATGTGACACAAACAATATGTTTCACAAGGTAGCTAGACATGTCTCATTTCTGTGTCATGTTCTTGCTTCCCCCTCACATGTGAAAAATCTGATGTTTTACAGTTTATTTGATTTCCTTTTTTATTTGTTTTTAATGTATCACACTTGTTGCATTATTTTGAGCCATTGCAACTGAATCTCATTCTGACATGCACTGTAAGGTGTATAGTCTGAATGACAAATAAAAAGTCTGTCTATATATATATCTATCATATCTTGAAATGAGGTGCAATATCAGATCAACAGTTATAACACCTGAAAGCAATTAAATTTAAACATTAACACTTCAATGTGTGTGTCCTGACATAATTCAGGTACTACAGCAACCTGACTGATTCAGTGGTGGCATGGATGACAGCCATAGACTGACATGGAAAGACAAAATTGTGATGAGTCAAATGATGAAGAAGTGTGACTGTCTTGAGTTTGTGAGATGTGTACCTTGCTGTCAGGGCAGATATTGATTTATTGCCATATGATGGGGACAAGTTAATATTTTTCAGTTAGTTGTACATCAAACTTAATGATTGTACCTCATGAGAGAATTCACAAACATCACTTTGTCTTTTAACTCCCATTACAAGGGTTTTTTTGTATATTAAAACCTATGAAAAATAATCACCTGCAATTCAGAATCTCAAGGCAGCTCTTTGTTTCCGCCTTGAGAAAATCATTTGAAAGATGTCTTTAGTTTGATATGTTGCATAACTAGATATTATTCACAAGCGTTTTCTAAAGTTTAAAAAACAAGTTTTCCAAGCCTCCACTTTGTCTTCTAAATAAACTATATTTTTCTTCATGCTAAGTAAGATTTAATGTTTAATGTAAGTTTTTCTGACCTTACCACTTAGTTCTGACAAATAAAGTGAGACCTACTGAGAATAATTAATTTTGAATAAATCACCTGCATCACAGTCCACTGCAGGCAGGACAGTCAGTGGTGGGACTTCATAACACCACCAGATGGCATCACATCCATATACAGATTGGAATGGTTTAAATGTACACTGGTATGATACAGGTAAAAGAATAATGTGGTCATGACACTAGTTTGCAGGTTGAGGCCTCTTATTCCACAAACATGAACAGGATCATACATGATCTAATTTCTGTGAACAACATTTACCCCTCAGGTTTACTTTCTGGCAACCTACCTTTAATGCAAACATCCCTGTACTGTGTCTTCTAAAGTGATACAAGTCAAACATGACTCCAGGCATTACCAGAAGATTCACTTGTGTGTATGAGCAAACTGCACCCTGCAAACTGTCCTTTTTGAACATGTTTGAAAACTGCCATGCTCAGCTGGAGATCTTCACCTTGGAGAGAAAGTGTCATTTGATATCAGACTGTGAACAGAGCTCTAGTGAGTGATTTCAGATTTTAAATAATGTGTCAGTGTTAACAAGTTGAGAGACAATCTGCAAGACATCCTAACTGAATATTTACTTAAGTGGAATGGGATTCTTCAGATATAAACACACGTGAAACTCCACACATTGTTTAACTATGTGAAAGACAATCTGCTGATGGTGGCCCAGTAGTCGAGTGGTTAGGGCGCATACCATGTTGAGTGTAAGACGCTCTTGGCAGGCAGTTGCTGGTTCAACTCCCGACTGGTCCGACTCTTTCCTGCATGTCATTCCCCTCTCTCTACCCCCTTTCCTGTCAGTCTCCACTTGTCAATAATAAAGGCATGAAAAGCCCAAAAAAAATAAAAATAAAAAAAAAAGAAAGACAATCTGCTGACATCACCAAAGGTTTTGTCTCCCATATGACCCCAATAAAGTGTCATATGTCTCAGAAACTGCTCATGTACTTTAACAGTTTCTCTTTAACCACCAGACCATGTGACCCTCATGTCTCCTATTAGTATTAAAAGGAGACAACAGGCTCCAGACAAGGCTAATTTATGGTCTGGAGCCACCCTGCATCACTCATCTTGTAGCTGTTCAGACCAACAGAATACATCAGGCCAATTTCTGATATCTACTGTTGGCAGAGATTAAACACATGAAAAGGTTAACAGCTTTCAGGTGGAGGCTTTCACTCCTCTCTTATTGCAGTCTGTCAGTACATTGATGGACAAATCAATGGGATTTTATCCCTGTTGCGAATGCTAAGAGGAGTTTGGGGAGGCTTGGCACTGTGTCTTTATTCTCCTGAGGCAGATTAAACCTGTCATGATACACACACACAACACCAAAGAATGATTGGTGAACACCAGTAAAGTTGACATTGCTCATGAAGCTTAACTTCCATGTGGATTCGAAGTACTGTAAATTAAAGAGCAGTATCAACGGGGTTGAGACATCCTGTATCTGAGCAGTGATTCTCAGTGTGATCCAGCAACTTGCAGCAATTTCCAAGCGGATTTTACAAACTAATTTCATTGTCAAACAAAGTAAAGACTGGACTGTGGTCTGAGGTACTTTATATTAATTGTGGTTTGCAGTGTATCCAAAAGTCTTTTCTAGGGTGAAATTTTAATCTCGACTGCTGGCTGCAGAACACATCTCTTCTCTAGAAATTATATGAAACATTTGAAAAATGTGTGACTATTATTATTATTATTATTATTATTATTATGCAATGATAACTATTTTCAACACAGTGATATTTTTCCTTCAGATAAGTGTAATTTGACAGAGTGTAAACCTTCACATACTTTCTCTTAAAGTGCAACAGAAATTTATTTATGTGGTTTATGATATGTTCTCATGTTATGTTCTATCTTTGTGTCTGTGCAGTCTCCAGACTTCGTACATTAAGAGTCAGCCCACATAGCTTGAGGAGAGATAAGAAGTTAAGAGTTTTTGGAAGAAGTGCTTCTCATCTTTTATGCCTCCTCTGGGTGTTCAGGAAAACTTGCCCACTTCAATCTAACACAAGTGTTTGAGTGTTGACAGACAACCTTTTCATTCTTTCACATTTGCTGGGGAGATGAGGAATGGCCCAAAAATGTTAACCAGGAAAACATAATTGTTCTGCCCTAAATTGTGTGTTCGGCTCTTAACTGTGTGGTGAGCAAGCTCGTGTTCACAGTTTACTTTAACTGCAACTTCAAATCCAATATAAAAGCTCATTCCAGATCTTCAACAGTGCATGTAACTTGGATGTGAAGGCTGTGAAGCAGGGAAACTAACTACTGATGTAGTATTAAGTAGAGATACAAAAATCAAGATAAGAAACAAGAGTAAGAGAGAAATGATGACTCTCTAGGAAACTGGCTGCTACTGCTGTTGTTTTTTAATAAAAATGTTAATATGTCTTTTTTATATGAGAAAACCAGACCCAGTGTTCAACAGTAACATTTGAAAAGCAGACACTTGCTTGAATCTCTCTTACTGTACAGTATAGTAAGGAAATGTGTTTTGAATAAAGTGTACTGCCATGATCATAATAGTGCTTTAATGTCCAAATTTATTTTAAGGTACAAACCTACAGTAATAGGTCATACATAAACCTATTTATTAAAATCAACATTTGTGGTGGACAATAGTTCTGGGAAATGAAATCACTGACCAGAGAATTTGACAAAGCATGAAAAAAGCACATCACACTTGATCACAAAATTACAGGGAATAATAAAATGTAGTGACTGTTATACCGATTATATGAGAAATTCGTTTTCCTTTAACTAATGCTTTATTTACACAGTGGGATGCACTCCCACTTTGTGACTCATTGAAGAGAATGCAGATGGGCAGATGAGCTGAAGCACATATGGGACATTAGCAAATGGTCAGACAAAAGGATGAGACCATTATCGTCCCCTGTTAACAGTGTGTCAGTTCCTGTTAAAAATGTGAACATGCATGTATACAAGTCTATGTACACACACACTGTTGTGTTAATATGTGTTTACAGTCTTTTTCCTTCTCAAAGTGTGTGTGTGTTTATGTGTGAGGTGAAGAAGGATGCTCTGTGAGCATTTGCAGTTGGGGTCATTTGCATTAATTTGGCTTGATAGAATTTCATGTTACACAGTGGCTACTTGTCCCCTGTCTATGAATCTAATCCCGACAGACCTACAGAGAGTCAGTCACACAGCAGAGGCATAGAGAGGAAAAATAAAATATGGTCATAGACAAACAGTGCATCAGTTTTTGGTGGACATGCATGTGCACAGGCAATATTGTGGACATATCATTGCAGCAATTAAATGGTTGGTTGCAGTTTCATCCTTCCAATAAACAAAGATATCAGTGTTAAATGTCAGGTTCTGGTGTCAGTCTCTGAAATATGTGATGAGTGAAAAAATAGATTAAAGATAAAGAAAAGAAAGATTGTCCACCATTAACTGAATCGTGTTCCCAATTCCCATCACCTCCAACAACACGAATATCAATCCATGTAATATCCAAAGCTCCTAATACACAAGGTATCAGCAATGTGATATTTTCACTAATATGTAGTTAATTTGTAAAATATTTGGGTTGTTGTAAGCAATTATTGAAAATGTAAGAGATAAATAAATTCAGCAGTTCGTAGGGAAGCATGATACAGGATAGATACAAGAGAAAAGTTAATTTGCACATCCTAAATCTGATCAGGGAGCTGGTAGACCTGTCACAGCAGCTGTCACATGATGCATCATGATGATAAAAGTCACAATGCCACCCACCCACAATTCACAATCCAATATGACTCTTAGGTAAAGGTGTGGCAGCAGCCAAAGGAACTCCAAATAGCTGCCAATGAGCCTGTGAGAGTAGGACATGCTTGATTTCTGCCAACACAGGATCTTAACTCAGGACTAGAACCCAAGTTAACCAAAACTGCTGCATCTGCTGGTGCTGGTCCTCAAAGCTCAGAGAAACTAAACTTCCTGACAAAACTGAAGCAAATACTGATACGCTGCATCTCCACATGGTTGGAGCTCTTTCATACCCTTTTAGTCAACCAGTTTTAGAAGTGTTTCAGATTAGACTGTTCCAGACTGATAATCCAAATGCACATTCACTCAGATTACTTCATGACTGCGGATTACAGGTCATGCATCATCTCATATTTGCTGCAGAAAGAGAGAGAGAGAGATTCATGCCTGTGCTGTTTTTATTTGTTTGCGTATCCTTGCTTGTTTTCTACATTATAGTGTACAGTTTGTTTTTGGCATTTATGGCTGTCTGGGCACTTGGAGACACTGTATGTTGTGCACGTTCCCTGCTTTTGTTGTTATTTTAGAGTATTTAATTTCACAATAAAAGTTTAGGTCAGTGTGACCTGCAGCCTGTCCTCTGAGCTCCAGAGCTCACTGGATCTAATGGCTTTAATATTCGATGGAGCATTGTCTAATCACTATGATGTGTTTCTTTTTTTGGCATCATTCCCATCTTAAAGATCAAAGGCTTCAATCTGCTTTGTTTTTTGCTCTGTTTTCACCATGATTAGGCTTCAGATTATGCTTGCATCTAGGTTGTGATAACTATTTCAGAAGCCTGCTTTCTCTGCAGTTGTCCTTAAAAACTTAACAACATCTTCACTGGGGAGACTCTATTGTAAGTATTTGCAAATGCTGTGCTCATTTGTTTGTGTGTGCCATGAATATGAATGTAATTTAATTCATTTAAATCCACCACAGCTCTTCAGGGTGATTTCCACATTTCACATATAAAGCTAATTTTGGCTCAAAGAGGAGTAAGGGCTCTGCCTGTCAGGAAAACTATTGAGGAGAGTGAGAGGAGACTGATAGATGACAGAACTCCCTGCCCAGCCAAACCTGGTTCTGCTCTCTCATTAGCATTTAGGCACCACCCACTGAAATGAATCAGAGCTTGTTACTATAATGAAAGTGTCACAACCGAATTAATTAAATAATACCTTATTAAATGACTAAAACGTGACACAGCAACAGCAGAAAAATAGAACACGATAAAGAAAACAAAACAGAGAAGAGAAGACAACACAGTGAAAGAAAGTAGAGTAGGATGGTGTTTGAAGGTGGGAGACTGTTTTGACCTGAGGACTAAACAGGTGGCCTGGCAACATGCAGGGCTAGGAGGGGAAAGACGATCATCTGGTGCAGCAGCAGCATCCAGCCGGGCTGTTTCTCAACTCCAACCCCCAGGGGATTGTGGGAGTGATGGATTGATAGGGCCTGGAATGAGAAACTGTGAAGAGGAAGCAAGAGATCTTCTGCAGAGCTGATGTGTTCCTGTACGTTTGAGGATGAATTCCATCCACCCACAATCCACCTGCCACACATACACACACACACACACACACACACACACACAAACACACACACAGTGAAAGCTTCATTTTTCTTTTAACTAATAATGCTGGCCCAGCAGTTCAGCAGGCAGAGGTCGACACCATATTGGATGGTAATAAGATTGAGCTTCAACCCATAACTTTTTTATTGAATTTATTACTTCCCTGCCCTTTCCTCACTCTGCCCTATATTCCACTTCGCTTGTTTGTGGTTTGGGTTTCAAAATAATTTAGTCACAGTATATAATCTACTGTGGTTGCATTATTAAAAAAACAAAAGACAAGCGTCTGTGTTTTGGTTCATAACTGTCTGATTCCCTGTGAAGTGTACATCAGCAGCACGCTGAGCTCAGCAGCCTGACTGTTTGACACTCTCTGAACAGCAATCTGGTCTTGCTTAGGCCCCCACTGAGCACAGTGTGTCTGAATGTGTTTATGGTGATGCCGTACAAGCGTGTTTGTGTTTGTATGTGAGAGTGTGTGTGTATGTGTGTATGTCTGGGAGTGGCGGCTAAAATTTTGTAAAACTGTGAATGTGAGGCACCCAACTACCCAGTCTTGCACTTGCACCTGCCATGTTGCCACTCAGGTTCTGCACCTACAGTCTGACTTAAAAACATCAACACTTGTTTATATGTTGTCATCTCAGGAGCCTCTTGACTGTGAGGGTCCAGACTGAATATTTCAAGCACTTCAAGATAAACAGCAGAGTGGCAGCTGAGATGTTTTTCCTTACCAGGGGTTTGTTATGTATACCAGGCTGTTACACACATACACAGCTATTCCAACGGTTTATCCTCCCCAAGACTGTAATCAAATTTTCATAATGTGAGGCACAATAAAAGACATGTTAAACATAAGGAAGAGTGAAGGGGAGGTTAAAAAGGTTCTGGAGTCCAGAGGACAAGAGAAACCATTTACATCTGTTTACCTCCAGGATTTCTCTTTTTTGTTGCTTCATTTGAGCAGCTGCCTTCACAAATCTTCCAGGGGCCCACCGTACGATTTCATGGTGCATTTCTGTTGCATTGTGTTCAAGAAGCTCAGTTTGGGTCTTGTCAAGCCATATAGGTTTTACTGAAGTGTCCATACTGTAATAACATTCAAATATTAACGGTAATCAGAATAAGGGTTAGGGTTACTTATATTGTGTTTTAGTCATGTGCACACTGAGCCACTGTCTTCTCACAGCTGTTGTGCTCTGAGCCCAGATGACCTCAGAGGGACATAAGAACAAACAGATTTGTGATCAAACTGTGTGATGTGGTGAGTGATTGCTACATATTGATTTGGAAGATCAGTGTTTTCACACCTGTACTGGGATTTGTTTATTGTTAGTCTATACAAAACTAGATTACTTGTTCAGTGTGTTTCAAATTTAGAGATCAATTTCTCAAATTGTATTTATTTCCTTGAATTTTCCCACTTTTTGTCAGAGCACATTGCACTGAGCTGGTGTTATGTTGTATTCACGAGGTGTATGTGGAGGGATAAAAGTCGGTGTACTGCTCTCTTCAAGCACAGAAACCCACAGAGAGTTGAGGTTAGCAAACATAAAAGCATAAGCAGAGAAACAGATGCATTAGTAGGTGCACACACACACACACACACACACACACACACACACACACACCCATAAGAGCTATATGATCACAGATAACTAATATTTCTACATAGGATGCATCCTGGTGCCATATACTGTCAGTTTTTTTATCCTCTGGTTTATCGATGATATAATTTTAAAGTCATCAGTGCGTGTGTTGTTGTTTTGTTTGTTTGAAGTTCGTCAAACTTCACAGAGTGTTCCTTTAATTTTGTTATTATTTTATTTTAATATTGATGGGTGTTTATTTTTGGTTTATTTATGCAAGGTTCCGTTTTATTTTATTTTGGAGAGATATTTTATTTTGACGGATGTGGTTGGTTTAGTTACCGGAAGCCAGCAGCTCGTTCCTTTTGTTATGTTTGTTATGGTGTGTAGTGCACACAGCTCCGCTACTTTTATATTTTAATCTGCAATGCACACATTTCACTAAAAATAAAGTATATGTTGAGTGATATAGACATTGTTGTAATGTTTTGCAACCGTTAGGAAGTTGGTATTGAGCAGTTAATTCTGTGTTTAGACCGAGCGAAGTTGCTAACTTGTTAGCTAGTACCGCGCAATAGCGATAACGTATTGCGCAACGGACGTGGCTTCATTGTGCATATTGTGTGTCTCTGCTGGTGCACAGGGGCAGGAGCCGTGTGTGTGTGTGTGTGTGTGTGTGTGAGGACAACGCCAACCACACTTGTGTTGTTTATCTGTTTACACAGGTATGTGTTATATTAGAAAGAGAAACGTTTTAGTTTATCATTTTATTTATTATTTTATTGATTGGTGAGAGACGTTGCATATAATTTTGTATTTCATTTTTTATATTAATTCATTGTTATATTGTGTTTGGGATAAAAAAAAAAACTTAAAAACAGGTTCATGGCTAAAAATAGTTGATGCTGTGAGAAAAATATTTCATGATTTCATGTCATGTTAAAAAAAAAATGTTTATGTAAAAACTATAAGATCACATTGAGTGTCTTAATCACCCCTTTTGCTGCTTGGACTTCCATGTTCCTGCTGTGTGTGTGTGTGTGTGACGACAACGCCAACCACACTGTTGTGTTGTTTATCTGTTTACACAGAGGATGACAATTAAACACTGTGAACCTGATCAAAGCCAGTCTCGTCATTCTGCTGGAGCGAGCCAGAACATAAGGGGTTACACTTGTGCTGACATAAAGTAAAATACTTCATACATTAACAACAGCCAACATTGTGAAACCCTGAGGCCTCTAAAGTGCCACACAAAAGCAAAACTCCATGTATAGCACTATTCCTACCACAGTTCCTCATGTGACATCATTGCCCTAATTTGGTCAGACTTAGCTTTGAGCAGTTACTTGCAGTGATTCAGGTAAGGTAAAAGCAGTTACACAGCACCAGTTCAAGTTCTTGCCAGTGGGAGTTGAGTTTGCCCGCTGTGTGTTTATGTGCGTTTTCATTCATTTCAGGTTGTTGCTGGAGCTGGGCAGTTTGGGTGTCCTTGACTCTTCCTGCCTCCAGTGATAATTATTGTCTATTTGCCTTGTTGCAGAGATTATGTAATATTCTTCTTGTATGGCCCACTGACTGAGTGCAACCCTTTAGTCCAAGCTCTCTTTCGACCATTTAAACCCTATACAGTTTCTATCTCTAACTGCTTTATTTTTACACTGTTCATTTGACTGGCTGTAATGGAATCATAACATCATATTTGTGGTATAACTCAGCACTTTAGTGTCCCTGGGTGTTACACAAACAGAGTTTATACACAATTTTAGACATTTATCAGTAATAAACAGTGTCTATGCATTAGACAGTCCTCAGTGGCGAGTCCTTCTTTGACAATAGTCAAAGAAGTGACGTTCTGGCAGCTATATTTCAATCTCACCCTGTAAAGCTAAATGTTTATTTAGTATTTTCATGGGTTAATAAAGGTCCTCCCTTTAAAGTAAAACTGCCTTTTTTGCTCACTGTAACTTTCACCTAGATATTTCCATGCCTTTTTGTCACACACATCTTGTACAAGCAGATATTGAATAAATCTTAATTTTGTAAAATGCTATGAATTTGGGTCTCAAGCTGATTACAAGTTGTGGAGTTTAACATTATATTGGTAGAGATCTTACACTAATTTTGAGATCTTTTCATGATTGAATTCAGAAAAAAAGGCTGTATTGTGCAAGGACATAGCTGATTGAAAAGGTTTTTGAGAGTCCTTTAGTGTGCAGACTTTCTAAAATAAAACTTTATCGATTAAAAAAATAAGTACACCAAACATTCTGCCTGAAATGAGGGCTCAGCCTTATTGATTGGATTTCATTCACAAAACATCAAACAATTGGGAGTCAAGAGGAAGCCTTTGTTGGTCACACAAAGAAGGAATCAAAGCAAATGTCCTAGACCACAGAAGGAAAACATGCCCCACATTTTTTGGTTTGCATGTTGTTGTTTTGTTTGTTTGTTATTTTGGCCTATTTCAACTCAGATTCCTATTTGATTTCCTCTCCCATTCAATTTTTTATTTCCCTTCCTTATCTGAGACCAAAGACAATTTTCTACCACTATTGAAGAAAACCAGAGCTTTACTGAAATAGATGGAATTTGCAAATTTTTACGTAAAACTGAAAACATTGTACATTGTACGTCCTGATAATTTTCTTTGACTTTTTGAGCTGTCCAAAAGGCTTGAGGTGCATGGTAAAGACTCAGAGTTGAGGCTGAATGATTAGCACACCCTGGCCCATTAAAACACTCTGAATATTTCCAAGTGATAAAAGCTGGAGACAAAAAGACCAGATGCCTTAATGTCTCAGTAATATTCCTAATTATCAGTGAGGACACTGACATGGTATTTATTGATGCTCTCATCATTACATACTGTATGTTACTCTTTTGCTATTATTGTAACCGTGTCACATCCAGTTAAGCTGTTTATTCCAGTTTCCATTGTATTATCCCCCAATCATTAGCAGAGCATTTATATTTTTCACTGAAGACATCTAGCCAATCTGTTTTCTTCCAATTTGGCAGCTCACAGTAAAGCAGCATTCGCTCTGACTGAACTTGTAACTTGTGGATGGAGTTTAACAGGCTTGAAATTACTTACTTTTTTTTTTTTTAATTTTGTTTAAGATAATGCTCAGAATGCCACAACTCACTATGCTTAACTTTCAATTTATTCACACAGTGAACCTATAAGCCAGCTTAGCTGTTATTGTGCTATATGATATATAGTGTCTGTGGCAAATCTTTGAGACAACAAGCAGAAAACCACCGGTTTCTCCCAAGACTGAACCAAGATTTCCTCAGAGTCTGTTATACGGAGCATAAATAGACCTTTATTAACATAGAGCCAAAAATTGACACTTGGAATAAGAAAAAGAGACCAATAACTGTACCTACAACAAAGAGGTGGCTGGGAGATGGAGGAGGAACTTAACACATTAACAGCTTTGTTGTATGAATCAGTCACTCGGCTCCCTCCACAAGACACAGACAGTACTTACTGACACAAGGGCCTTTCATAAATCTACAGTATATTCTCCAGTGATACAGTGGCGCATGGAGTCAAGTCTCTTTCCACTATCTGTGGCTTCAGAGGTTCAAAAATCACATTGCTCCTCATCTTCAGTGACCACTCCTATACAGTAAAGAGCAACAGCTACAAATTCCTGTTCATATCTTAAGGGTACAAGAATGTGAGTATTTTTACAGCGGCTTGACAATTTCTTTTTCAAAACTATTGCAACTACTTGACCTGTTTCCTACAGATAAACTAATGACTTGTATGTTCGGACCACTTGGTAAAAAGATGTACTGTACAGTCTAACATACAGTATTTGACTGTCCTTTAGAAAGACACCCATGTGCCTTGTGTTACTGGTCAATACCAATATATACCAGTCAACACAGTGGTTTTTAATAAAATATACTGGATGTTTCATCTCTACACTGTCCAAAACTGTTTTCTACTGGCTACAGTAAACAGGCAAGACACAGTAAAAAGTGATCCTAAATGAACATTTCTGTACTGACAAGTAAAGAAAATGCCTGTACATAAGTGTCAACGCAATGAAGTTGTGTCCAGGGCTATGATGATCAAAGTGAAAATTAAAAAAGGTAAAATTCACAGTGAAACTTCTCCATTCTTATCTAACCTAACATCATTACAGGGATGGTCCATCACCAGAGAAAAAAGTCTGTGCTCAGACTGAGGTGATATTTATACATGTGTATGAGTGGATTTGTACATACAGGACAATGACAGGTGAACTGACAGAAACGAACTAGAGAAGAGGCAGTGAGGTGGACTGTGGTGCTGTATGTTTTTAAATGACTAATGCAGATTTGACAATAATATTTAAAGACAACCATATTATATTTTCCTTATTGATATCTTACTAAATGTAAAAAAGAAAATCTATACAGTGCACTCCTCTACTGCCCCAATGATTCCCAGCCTTTTTCCACTATTCTCCCCAGGTGCCTTCATTTTTTAGTCTGCAAGACCAACATATTTTCCTGTTGTAGCAGAGTGGGACAATGAATTCATGTTTCTTCTCTTAATTTGGAATTTGCTCATGAAACATAATGATGTGTCTGTGTAATTACTTACTCATCTTACTCATCAATCGTGTATCGTTGTTTCCTGATTGGTTCAATTGACTACATGATTCAGTAGCTTGGCAGCACTGCAAGGCTCTCTTTTTGTGCACTAAGTTTCTGGAGATATTGTTGTTTTTCTCAGAAAACACTGTGTGGCTCACCTCCTATCCAATGGGGTGTCCAGACTGTAGGCTGGGGACCACATACAGTATTGCATTCTTTCCTTTCCCCCTCCATTTTTTCTCTTACCCTCCTCTTTATTTTTCTTACCCTCTCTCCTGCTGCTGCAACCAGCTATGTGAAGTCTTTGGAAACAGCCTCTATGAAGTTGGGTGCTGACATGAGAATGGTGAAGGTGCAAATGATTGAGAAGAGAGAGAAGGCCACCAGGCACAGCCGGTCCACCACTGCCGCTGCAAACTTCCACTCACTACAGATGGCCTCCGCCTTGTCCTGGTCGCGGAACCGCTGGGCTATGTACGATACCTCCTCCAGGATGCGCTGGATTTCTGGTGGGGGAATGCTAACTCCCATCCCCAAGCCTCCAACACCACTGCCAACTCCTCCAGGTGGCTCAGCCTCATCGCTGGGGGAGCTGTGGGTACGACCGCCTAACGCTACCCCAGAGTCGCTAGAGGGTGGGCAGTGTGGGCTCTCTATAGGGTGATAACTACCAAAGTAGAGGCTCATAGAACCGTTGGAGGCGCCTGTGGGGCATGGGGGGCAGGATGTCTGTGAGAGGGGCACAGAGAGGCTTGGTACTGTGCCCATCTCTATGGAGCTGGTGCTGGAGTGGTGCTGGGAGGCATGATGGTACTTGTAACTGGGCCGCTTGTGCTCATCTCCGGGTTGTTTCATACGGAGAAACCAGGCACACCAGTTCAACAGAACCACCCGAACCTGAAAGAGAGCGTTAGCTAAGTGTTTTCTGCGACAAGAGTGAGTAATATCTCATATCAGGTTCAGTTACTCACCCACTTGGGCATCTTGCCTCCTTGGGGGTCATGATGGTGAAACTGCAGGACTATAACAGTCACCACCACAGACATTCCTACGATCATCATGGTGCTGGCAAAGTACTGGGCTGTCAAGTACACAAAAAAACAACAACAACATGCTTTTAGTTTTATGCTAAGTTATGAATAAGGTCAAGCATTTTATTACTTGTTGAATCTTTTTCCCCTTTCAGCCCCCTTGAACTACCCAATGGTCACATTTAATAAACATGTACTAACAGGTAAAACATTAAGCTTGAGTAAGTCCAAAAAATAGGTTGACTTCACACTCATACATGAAAGAAAAGCAAGTCTGATCAATCTGTACAATAAGTTACATTGCCAAGGGGAAAAGATGCACATTTGAACTCAGACAGGGGAAATAAAGTGTGTGTCTGTGAATAAACAGAGAATTGAGGTAAACAAACGCAAAACAGTAGTGGAGAGGGAGATTAGTGCTGGTTCTGGAGGGATGTTTTCACCCACATGAGGGAACAGCAGGGGAGCACTAAATGAACACTGCTCTCTCCTAACACACACACACACACACACACACACGGTATATCTGAGGGCCTGCCCTCCTTTCTCTTGTTTGCAAGTGACTGTGAACAAAGAAAAGCTAACAACTGCACATGACTACAGTCACTGCATTGTCAGCAAAGTCAAACTTCATGTCACCTCATGAGGACAGGGGTTATGACCTTATTTGTCAGGTCTTGGAAATAGAGATGGAAGAAAAGAGGGAGGGAGAAAACCAAGAGAAGAGGTGGAGCAGAGGATAATAAAACATAGATATGGGGAAAGAGATGAGGGAAGAAATAAGAGACAGGACATTAAAAATTCTGTTAAAGGACGTGTTTATGAGAGTTAGAATGACATTGGCTGTGTCCTGGCTGCTTTATGGTCAATCACTAATGACTTCGGCTATCTTTATGGATACAGCATTAGAAGAAGGCTGTCTGCAGATATGGTGTATAATAATTCAAACATAATTGTGAGACCTTCAGTCACAAACCACATTGTTGTTCATGGCTGAAATAACATAAAATAAAATGAAGTGAGCCACATGGTCTTGAACCAGATAAGTCTAACTAAAATAACTAAAATCAAATGAACACACTTAAAGTATCTGGTGATTAGGGGCTTGTGATAAAAGACATGTGGTTTGACTCTGGCAGCAGTGTTGGACACTTGCTTTATATATTTACGGCAGAGTTTATGCAGCTACAATAAATCACATCCACATTCAGCCACAGTGTTGTAAAGGGACATGAGTCATTTTAACAAGGCTGCTAAAAGTGTCCCAGTTGGCCTTGTGTTCAGGTCATGGGAAATAAAACAAATGATTAAGCTTCTCAGTGAGGGTTAGTTGTAACCATGTTCAGCATGACCAAACACTACCCTCATCAATAAACTCATATAATATACAAATGATACTTCACTTTGACCTGTTGGAACTGATATGACAACAGACAGGACTACAGATATAAATCAAAGCATATAAACTAATTCTCTCACATATATACAACACAAAAAGTCACATTTCTTCTCTTTGTGCCCTGGTGAGCTCTCACTGATGACAGCTGAATTAAAGAGTGTTAACCATGCCTCTTCACTTGCTCCACAAAGTCTTTCTCTCTGAGAACTTAAGTCCCAAAGGTTATTCATCCCTACCCCTCAATCTTGCCTTCTTCATCCATTATTACCTCTTCTATGCTCCTTTCCTTTCCTGCCTCCCACTGGAGAATCAGACATTTCACAGCCTATTAATGGTGCTGACAGCTTTAGCTGTGGCTGCCCAATTTACTCCATCTGAGAATGATGTATGGTCACCTTCAGGCTTTTCAATCCAAAGTCAAACCAGACCCAAAGATGAGTTCTTAATTATTATTTTTTCAGGAGACCATATACAGTATTTATAGAGATAAGGCAATTGCATACATTGAAAACACTCAATAATTAATGCATGTTGTTATTACTGATGTTTAGTGAAGTGTGAGAAATACTCAGAGGGACAGTCAAGTTGCTACTGTAAATTGGTCTGTAAAGTCTCTGTGTTAATGGACTAAATTGATATTACATTGGCTTTTCTCCTGTTAAGTCAAGTTTTTTTAAGATGCCAACATGCACAAGCAGGTGAGGTATTGCTTCTGATCAATAATGCATGTCTGTCTGGAAATTCTTTCCATCTGCATCTACATGACCTGCCGATGTTACATATACTCACAAAGATGTATAAATATTACCCACCAATGAGAGGAACAGAGTCAGACGTGGCAGGCATGATCTCTGCGACCAGAAGCATGAAGACAGTTAGCGAAAGCAGCACAGTGATGCCTTTAGGCAGAGATTGAGAGAGACACACACAGGGAGAAAGAGACAGAGAACATGAGCATATACATACATAATGATGTGATCAGGGTCACTGGTGTGTGATATTATTCCTGTAATAACTTATGTATGTAATTCATTATGTTCTCATGACAACAACCATTTGTCAGCTGCTGGCTCATCTGACATGTCCAAGGCAGGTTCAAGAAATTTCTCAAACGCGCTGACTCTGTAACTGGTGGCTGCTCATCCATAGATCATCATTCATCAAAATTCAGGGGCACTGATAGTACTCCACCATGGATTTGTGAGCCTCTTATTTTGAAATTAAATTATTCCCAGGTGATTTGACATGTGTGTATTCATGGCTTGCTACTTGATTCGTGAGGGCGCCTTTGTAGACAAATGTGTCTATCTATGAATGTGCTTTAATGTGTTCTTTCATTGTACAGTTGTGACTGTATTTTAGCTTGAACCCCTTCAAACTAATTTTTTATATATTCCTCCTGGTGTTTGAAAACCTCTCTTTTTTATTTTTTTAATTTTATTTTTATTTTTTTCCCTGATTCACTGTATGTAAAAACTGTAAAACAAAAAACAAAACAAACAAACAAACAAACAAACAAAAAAAAATCTTTCCTTTCCTTCTTTCTGTCTTTCTTCATCAAACAGCCAAACTGATACTGGACTTTTGAGGCTGACAGGAGTTTGTCTGATAACTAAATATTGGCCAATAGTAATTTTTAGAACATCAACACAAAATGTAGATTAACAGGCTTTATACATATCCCTTAGATTTTTTTCTTGTGACCAAGATATTTACAGAACACCAGCGTAAAAGCCACTTGTCAGTGCTCTCAGAAGGACAATTGATGTATTGCTGTCACTGTTTATTATCTCTAAATTATCTCAAACCTACTTTGGCATTTCCTTACTGTGATTTCCTGTTACTTATCAGCTGATATATACGCCAATATATCTGCAATAAGCATATATCTGTCAATATCCTGGTCTATCTCTAGAAAGAATGTGTGTTTGTGTGTTCAGCAGCCCTGACTCACCCAGAGAAATCTTCTCCCCAGAGTCTGCTGGTAACAGGAAAACCAGCAGGGCCAAGCCAGAGATCAGCACACACGGAATAAGCAGATTGAGTCCATAATATAGAGTCCTGCGGCGCATGGTGACTGTAAAAGTCACGTCAGGGTAGGGCTCCTTACAGCACTCGTAGTACAGCTCATTACGCTTAGCGGGCACACCTGAGGGTGAGGCGAACACCAGAACATGTTGCAATGGAGTGGATCTAAGTCAGACCATGCCTTCATTTTAACTTTGTACCATCAGCAAAAATGTTCAGTGAGCCAAAAAACAGGAGAAAGAAACCAGCTGAATCATTTTTGATATTTAATAGTTGAACTATCCCACCATGAACTCTTAACTCTAGGGATATGGAGTGCTGCACTCACATATGACCTGGCTACTTGTCTGCCAATGTGTCGAACATTTCCGATTGCATGTTATCTGGTGCTGTCTGACAACCATTTCCAGCTAACCACCATCCCAGGGGCACAGCCACCGGGATCTGCTCTTTCTCTGTCCCAGCTGGAAACACCCCGCCTGAGAGGTCTTCCAAAAATCTTTCCACTTTCCAGTTCATTCATCTACAACCATCCAAATGATTTCCCTTGGTGAAAACTATTTATATAACAGTGATTCATTTGACTCCATTTTCAACAGAAGTTGGCAAGGCCTGATCCCAGTGCAATGAAAGGGGGTGCTATGGGTCTATTTGTGTACAGTATTTGTAAGCAATTTACTCTAATCGTCTTGGATATATTAATTGAAGGAGACTGGCAATGTAGTATCCCAAATTTTCTCCACAGGTTGAATACAGCAGAAGTTGTTGCACAATATTTTTATACCCCCTAAAGGAATTATTTTACAAGTCTGTTTTGATCTAATCTCAGGACTCAGAAGGAGAAATCTCATGAAATTATCACATTGAATTCTCAAGTTCAGCCATGTATCCTGGTGGCATCACTGCAGTAATAAGCAAAAATAAAGGCACTCTTACCCACAAGGTCCCATTCTCCATTGGGTATGTAGGTGGATGTGTCCACATCCAGCATCTGGAGGTCCAGCAGCCAGCCGTTGTGCGTCCAGGAGCCAAATTTCAAGTCACACTTCTGAACGTCGAAGGGGAACCAACGCACGTCAATGTAGCAGGTGCTCTTCAAGATGCCAGGGGGGATGTACTGGCAGTAACCTGATGCATTTACCAGTACATTGGTGTGAAAGGTGGCATCGAACCGCTCATCCGCACTGGGGAAAGAGTAACATACAGTTGTGTGTATGTGTATCTATGTGTGTGTGCCTATAAGCTCTAAGCTCTATTTTAGCTCTATATTGCTGGTCTCTTTATCACCTTTTTATCTGTTTGACATCATGATCAGGTGCCATAAGCTGGTAATTACTTTGTCAGTCTGCCTTATCACAGAGGGATGAAGACTCACAAAAAGAAAACCTTGTGAATTAATGTAGACAGCAGAAGAGGGAAGAAATCACAATTTCTGGAGGCCTGTTTGCTCTAATCATCATGACGAGAGTTTGCACATTTGGTTGAGAAAAATTAAGGAATAAGATAAGTACTTAGAGGGATGGAGATTAATTAACAAGAATATATCATGTGACTTGTAAAATAAATAAATATATAATGATAATTAGGCAGCCAATTAATTCAGCCCATATCTTCAATGTTGTCAGTGTGTATTTGTATACCTCTGTAAATTCAGTCTGCCTGCTGTTTGTACTTAACCAGCCACAGCAATGAGCAGTGAAGTGCTGTATCTACCCAGGCATCTGTGGAGCAACCAGCCTGCTGAAAGTGAATATTCATTTCCATTACTATGCCAAATATGTAGTAAAAGAAACCAAATCAGTGACATGAGAAAACAGTACAGATGCCTCCTTCAAGGCTCTGCAACTCACAACCTGCTGGGATGATATAAGGGACAGGTTTTGTATAGGTAACGTTTCAAATATTTTAAGTTAATTTGAGGTACAATATTGACGACAGCTGAAACTGATATTTTGTTTTAAGTTGTGTTGTTAAGAAACCACAATCCAATGTCATCTTGACATAAAATATAGACGTCCTGCTTGTGAACAAATCCCATCTGCTAAATATCACAATGTCAATAAGCCAATGTTTGGTATTAATGTCAACCTGATTTTAATTTACAACCAAAGTTTAACATCTGTTATAGTTGTAAGTTGCAGCTGTAAGAGTCCAATGTCTTTCTGACGTTGCACTGACATTCAGTGCTTGCTGGGAATTACCTAATTGAACCAAGCAGAGAGAGAGCAGAGAGTCTTGGAGTAGCAAACTCTGTCTTTGGGGACTCGTGGTAAAGAACCCTAACCCCAGATCCACTTCAGTTGTGGCACTTGCAGTTGAACTCTAATTAAGAATTAAAAAGCAGCTCCTCTGGTATCAATGAGAGTGTGAACTCTGTCCTCAGACAAACTGATTCTCCACTCTAGTATCTCCTCTCCTTTTCTTCATCTCTCTGTTTTGAATGTGTTATGAATGTCATTAACAGTATCCTCCTGATGCTGCTGTATGTGATGAATGTGTATTTAACAGTACATTGTGAATGTAAAGCAACTGCTTACCACTGCATTAACAATAAAGGAAACTACTGACATTGTCAAATAGTCAATAATCAAGAACGGCACGATTCTCTTCTGTACGGCCTGTTCTCAGTTCACAATTTTTGGAAAGAATAACAAATACTATTGTAAAGTAGTGCAGGGTTTTTATTCATAACATCCACTACCCCTGACATACACACACATACACACATTCCTATCAGCCAAATCCAATTTTTCATTGTATGCTGTACAAAAGCCCTTTGGAGAGCGGACAGTCCTGTTCACTTCACAGTCCACACCATCATTAGACTCTGAACTCAACATGCAGAATTAAGGACCACACAATACACACACAATGCACTTCCCTGTGAGAGAGATGATGCCAGTGTGTCTGAAACATCCTGGAGTCTCATGCAGCCATGACAAAGCACGTGGTCTGCATCTTAACAAAATTTGGACCCATTTTATTTATCCTCACCTGTGCTCAAATTGAGTGATTTGCCTTTTTCAGGGGGATTAAACGATGGTTAAGTGTAATTTATTTCTCTACTTTGTGTGTTGCTATCAGCTGTGGCTCCAGGTGCTGGAAGGGAGAATGTGTGGGTTGGCCAAGGCGGAGAAATACGATTAATTATTCAAGCTAACTTTATATGAAAGTGTATGCTTTTCTGCAATCATTGCCTACACATCACAGGGTTTTCTAGAAGCGTTTGTGTGTGTGTGTGTGTGTGTGTGTGTGTGTGTGTGTGTGTGTGTGTGTGTGTGTGTGTGTGTGTTTGAGGGTACATACTGTACAAGTTATGTTCATGTGCAGAACAAATTAGATGTACCGGACTTAACGTTGTCTAAAAAAGACAAATTAGAGCACATAACACATTACAAGATGTCCCAGATGAGTGAGACAGATGGATCTTCCAAAGGAAATCAGTCTGAAAATAACTCACTTTATTACAGTTTGCTTCAGAATGTACTGAAAATATTTTAAGATTTTGAAACAAAACTTGGGAAAACTTTGGAACAATGGACATTTTGCAATGTACATATTTCTGTTATTAAACATGCGTACAATTGGACATGTGATAGTCCTGGGAGAATGGGAAGTGCTACTATTTGTACAGTGCACCCACCTACACACACACACTGGAGTACTGTGGACGTGAGAGTGGTGCAAGAGAGACTGACCGACAGTGACAATGGTGGCAGTGACTAGTTCCTGTACCATGGGACATGAGTCACCATGCTTTCCTCTCACTCACTCAACACCTGCTGCTGCCCTCACTCACACACACACACACACAGACACCAATCACAAAGAGAAGGAAGTCACAAAGTGTACCTTCGACACTACACCACACTAATCTAAAGTGAAATCATTTAGCCAGACTAAGCAAGAATATGTGACATCACATTTTCCATGTACCTGTAAAGTCCAATTTAATAATTTTGGTTGATGCTTTCTATCAGATTATAGAGGCTGAAAGAGCAGCAAGGAAGACAGAATATTTTTTTCCTATTAACTTTGACATTCATATATTTTCACGTTATCATATTTTTTTCTAAATTAGTCAAATCAGAAAGATAATAATAAAAGAATCTGAATTACATCGAAGTAGAACAGCTAACAGTTTCTCTGAAGCTTTTTGCCATATACAGAGATACACAGGGTCAACAGTAAGTATCCATCCATGTAGATTAAGTCAAATCCCAGGAATATAGCAGTCAACTAAACAGCCTTTCAGGTTGTCAAACAAGCTGTCAAACAGGCTTAAGGCTCTGTGGGTAACTAGCTGGATAAGGAAGCTGCAGGCCAGATGTACAGGATTTTTGTAATTTACAGTGTGATTTATTTATTCCTGAAGAACAGAGGCAGAGAGTATATACACTTATGAGCAATGCTGAATGGATTACTTATAAATATCTTCATCTTCAAATCGTAAACTAAATAACAAGTGAACCAAAGGCTTGGAAACATTATGTTGGGGCTAATGATATGTTACATAATTTGCTCTAAGTGTAAATACTTATTTTCCTTTTTTAGTCAAAACCTTCAGCATGTATGTTTCTCAATAAAACTGAGAGTGAACATGTTATTGTTTAAACCTGCTAATTCATATGTATCATGCAAGCTTCATTATTGGTAATTAGCAGAATTTCAGTCAGGCTTTAAGATATGATCAGGCACTCCATTATCTCTTTGTCTCCTGGATGCTCACCTTCTCAAGTATATTCATAGGGCAGAACCAACACTTGATAACCTCAAACTGCAATGTAGTATAGCAATGGTTGGCAACTGGTAGCCAGCGGGCCAAAACTGGCCCACTAGCAATAATATCTGGCCCACGAGATCATTTTGATAATCAGATTTTTTTAAATCTTACAATATTGAGCTGACAGCCTCACATTAAGCTGTAGATATTATAGAAATAGAGAATCTCTCCCTACAATAAGATGCTCATTATATTTTTATCCATGTTGAGACAAAAACAAAAACAGTCACATCAGGCATCTACGCGCATCGCCTGGTGTGACGATAGATCGCCATCATGGCAGCAACAGTTACTCACTGAATCACTTCCTCCTAAGCAATTTTTGTCTTTTTATCTTGTCAACAAAATAAAAGCACCCAAAAGTTTGTTTTTTCTGCATTTCTTTAGTTCAAACAAGCTTTTAGCTTTTATTATGAAAAGTTCTGACAGAAAGTTCCAAAGGTTCTGTCGCTTACTTGACAGAACTCTGAATTAGCAGACATGAGATGTGTGATATTAAAAAAATAACACCAGTTCAATCAATCAGTCAAACGTATAATATGTGATTGTGGGCCACAGTGCCAAACGTCAACAGTAATAAAGTACATGTAAGTTGCATTTTTATCAATCAGTTTCTTAAATTAGCCTTTGATTATGTTCTGGCCCACTATGTAATGGGTTAGAAAAAAATTGTCCCAAAGCCACAGTCACTTGCTGACCCCTGTACAGCTTTATATACACACACACAATCAGTTTTGGGCTGCTTTGGAAAAGACTGTGTCTGACATCATTCCCATATTCACAATAAAAATGTCCTTAGTTCATCCTGCACATCAGTCTTGAAGACAGTGGCTATTGTCTGTATTTTATTTCCAGAGCATTTATTCATTTAAGTGATCAAAGAAAAGTCATCAAATCTGCCCATCTGTCTATTCATTCAACCATCCATCCATACAAAAAAACCCCCAAAAAACCCAAAACCTTTCATTTTTATGACCTGTCAGAAAGCTTTGTCTGTGTTGTACATATATCTTCCCTGCGGGCAGAATTGGGATTCAGTCTGTGGTTTACCTGAGTTGGACGTCCTTCATGTGTCTCATCAATCCCCAGTCAACTGAGACCATTGACTTTCTCCCACTAATGAGAGAGGAGGTCAACGGCTTGCAAAGCTGTTTCAGATCTGGATATTCTTTATACAAACATAATCACACACATGTGCCAAGTCATGCTCACCTGACACACACACACAACACTAAGCATCATGCAAATACATAAATATTCATGTGGACACAAGCTGCCAACAGAAAGTTTACAGCTGGGTCTCTGCAATTAAGTGATACCTAGTGTAAACATGCATGTAGCTGAGTAGAAGCCAAGCACATGACTTGAGTTAAAAAAATGTTTAAGCCTTACTAATTAGTCTGAGACTTGCTAGTAGGCATTGGACACACAGTAATTATTACTTTTTGATTTGAATTTGATGATGTCAGCTGTCAATCACAGTACAAAAACCCGGACAAATATGGTGAATAACAAAATAATTTCCCTAGGCAGTAATGCATGGATGTGGTGTTGATGGTAAATCCATGGGTCGCAGTATAGGTTGTCCATGCGTGAAACATCAGACAGAGTGAGGCAATGTGAACATAATGATCTGAAAGTATGAAAAGCAATATGAGCAATTTGACACTGGACTAATATGAGTTGAATGACTCATCAAAGACAATATCTTCTCTTTTTTTTGAAATTTCACTCTTATTTTCTTTGAGCATGCTCGTATTGAGATAGTATCTGACCTCAGCATTAACTTCATATAAAAATTACAGACATGAACTAATGAAAAAAGTTCCAGTTGCCATGGCGCCGCGGATGGCTGCCTCGGTGTGTTGGTGCGCACTTTTTTGCCTTATTTTCTTTGTAAACCCAGTTTTCTGCCTTGGTTTCCAGAGCTCTTTCACCAGAGAAGAGCTCATTAACATCAAAGAAACAACTCCAGAGGATTTTTTCCACCTTTCTTGACTCACCTGTGGAATTATTGGAAATTTTGGTCAGAGGTGCACTGACCGTTGCTCTCGGAGTGAAATGCCGGAGAAGAGGAAAACGTGCCGGTGTGCTTGCACACCGCTCCCAGGTATCTTTCTCTCCAAGGTGCGTTCACTGCCCAACAAGCTGGATGAACTTCAGCTACTGGTGCAGAAGAACAGAGACTTTTCCTCATCTTCTGTCCTGTGCTTCACGGAGACGTGGCTGTGTGGATCGATTCCGGACTCTGCGCTGGAGCTGGCCGGCTTCCAACTCTTCAGAGCGGATCGCGACACAGAGCTGTCCGGCAAAACCAAAGGTGGAGGAATCTGTTTTTATGCTAACAGTGGCTGGTGCAGAGACGTGACAGTGATCCTGCAGCACTGTTCTCCTGACCTGGAAACTTTCATCATAAACTGCAGGCCCTTCTACTCCCCCCGTGAGTTCACCTCATTCATCCTGGTCGGTGTTTACATCCCACCACAGGCCACAGCAGATACTGTGTGTGGAGCAGACCAACCCGGACTCCTTAGTTATTGTCCTTGGTGACTTTAACAAAGGTAACCTCAGCCACGAACTGCCCAAATACAGACAGTTTGTTAATTGCCCGACCAGAGAGGGGAACACTCTGGACCACTGTTACCCCACAATCAGTGGT
This sequence comes from Trachinotus anak, assembly GCF_046630095.1. Classification (NCBI taxonomy): domain Eukaryota; kingdom Metazoa; phylum Chordata; class Actinopteri; order Carangiformes; family Carangidae; genus Trachinotus; species Trachinotus anak. Next base: position 52,122 of record NW_027273872.1, on the reverse strand, counting down.
GCTTATCACGCCGTCCCCCGGGCTGCACTGGGCCACTCTGACCATGTCATAGTCCACCTGATTCCCACATACGGGCAGAAACTAAAACTGTGTAAACCTGTTGTTTACAAGAACCTCCAAGAACCTCCAACTGCACCAATCACCAGAACAAATTCCTTGTATGTGGAAACATACTTGGCAATAAAACTGATTCTGATTCTGATTCTGATGGATTTATGGTGAGCACTGGTCTGAGCAGCATGCTAGTATTCATTCATAATTCAGCGCAGTAAGACTGGCGTCTTATTGGCTGTTCACTGATGGCCCACTGTGTAATGGTGTGTGTGGTGCTATTACTGTGTGTAATTGTGAGATAGTGTGTATGTGTGTTTATGTGGTTTGCTGGTGGTGAGTTTACTGCCTGCATGGATTTATTTGAATGTGTTTTTCTATAATTTTGTGCCTGTGTGCACAGATAGGTGAGAGCTCAGAATTACATTGGGTAATCAGTTAGGTGTGCATATGTGTGAGTTTCCAACAGAAATCCATATCATAGCTGAATACTTTCAATTTTCATTTCTCCTCAAGGAGCATGTAAACCTCCTGGTTCAGCTGTAAAATAAAATCTCCCCTTCAGCTTCATATAACTGATGCTCTCTGCCGACTTCATCAAGGTATGCAATAATCTTATGCTGAAAACCAGCAACATCAACACTTTTAAAAATTTAATTCAATTCAATTTTAACTTTATTAACAAAAACATAAATATATGGCTGTTTTTAATTTCCACCTCGTTTTTGTTCTTAAAAATAACATTTATTTTGCTCATTTGCATTAGCAAATTGGAAATATAATGCTATTACAAAAATGTAATGAATCGGCAAACTGTTTATGATTATGTTTAGGTAACTCAAAGCACCTGTTTAAGGTTAGTGAAAGGTGTGGTTGTGGTTAATGTTGAAAAAGTCAGTGACTCGAAGCAAAAGGTGGGACAGGAAGAGACTCAACAGACTGATCAAAGGGTTAGGGTTAGGGTTAACATTAACCCACAGTGTGTGAAGGAGAGATACCACAGGTCTTTCCTTCCTAGTGTCAGACTGTACAACAAACATGGCACTCAGTAGACCACCGACAACTCACCATGTGCAATAATTAATACAACTGCGCATTTTCCCCGATCTCCTGCTATTTTTGTAAAATGTTGTACATATCGAAATTGTACATATTATATTAATATATACTATTTATCTTGTCTTTTACAGTGAAATTTTTACAGTTTTGTCTTTGTTCTGTCCACTTTGCTGCTGCAACCCACTGTGGGACAAATAAAGGAATATCTCATGAGTTGCAATGCTGGACTGCAACGAAATTTGGCACAGATGTTCATGCTCTGCAGAGGATGAATCCTAATGACTTTGGCGATCACTTGTTCCCTCTAGTATCAACAACCATGTTTAGTGCTAATTAGCAAATGTTAGCATGCAAACCTGCTAAACGAAGATGGTGAACATAGAAAACATTGCACCTACTAAACTAGCATTGTGATTGTGAGCATGTTAGCATGCTGATGTTATAATGTTAACATTTAGCTCAAAGCATCATTGTGCTGCAGTACAGACTGTTTGTCTTATTCAGTATTTAACGAAAACGACAGACTTTTCCTTAATGCGTTTGAGGCCTAAACCTAACAACACGCAGGACTTGAACCCCAAGTCTGTGGTGTCAAAGTCCTGTGCTTTGCACACGCAACCTTCCACTATGACCTCCACCCTATGTCTTTTGTGCACTTATTTTTGCTCCAATCCAAATATTTGGCAAAACTAATTAGTTGTTTCATGTATGAACAGATTTTGAGCAGGTTGCAGAGTAACATGAAGCACAAGTGAAACTAGCAAAACATAAGCAGGTAGACTGTAAGAAGAGGGAGAGAGTAACATGCTGACACCTTGACAGACAGAGACAGGTAGATGGGATGATTTATAAAGAGGAGTCTGTGAAGGCTGGGAATGATAAAATATGGAGAGAAAGAGTTGATTGAATAGAGTGGCTTACAGTGAGACAGTGAGTTATGAAAGAGAGATGGAGTGAGACGCAAATAGAATGAGATGAGAAGAGAGATGGTAAGGCGGGATGGATGATGGAGGGAGAGAGGGAGCAATGGAGGCAGAGGGTAAAAGGCAGAGATGGGGAAAGACAGAGATTAGGTTGGGTAATCCTAGCAGGTCTAAAAGCTGAGCTTTTAAAATTTGGGTTAATACCCCCAAACCTTTTGTTTTGTCCTTGTGTTCCCTGAAATGTGTGTTCACATGTGTGTTAGTGTGTGCATTGGGAGGAAATACAGACATGAACAGAAACTGCATAGCTGCCTCTCTTAACCTCACTGAATGTGTTCAAATATATCAAGTCTTCTGTTTTTGACTATTCTGCACACATTCTAACTGTGTCATTGTCTTTCTCTTTGTGACTAAATTCCTCCATCTTTTCATCTTCCTTTCTCCTCAGCCTCAGAACAGATCATCCATCTCTCACTCAAGCATGCAAACGCAATGCAATTAGTTGTTTTGCAGAGAAACAACCAGCCTACATTTCTAATTGACTTGAGAAAGCCTTGCAAAGAAGCGTGATGAACAGTGGATAAGCAAACGGCACAAGTCTGACCTGAATTACAAAATGCAATGAGCTCGCTCAGATTCATTTATAAAAAATAAGGACTTTGACCTCAGCTATATTGTCTCCTTAATGTGTAAAAAAAACCCCACACTTTTTATTTTAATTCAGCATTTGGACATCAATAGCTCATATATATAAAACATTCCTAATGTTATTGTTAGCTAGCACAACCAAATCAAATCCCCACGGACATTGACAGCCTTTGTCAGCCAGTGTATCACATTTTAAGAAGTCTGATTGACAGTTTGAGTTGTGACAGTTGATATTTTATCAGTGGTACATGATGAACAGAGTATAAAATCACTTCCATTTGTTAATTACATTCAATTAAGCAAAATGGATGGTCAAAATATTTGTTCTCTAATTTCTTTTCAGTCAATAAGTAAGTCAAATGTTGAACTTAAATACAGTTTTTCTGGTTCATCTACTGGTGCTGTGAGGAAGTTACAGTTATTGGATGCAGTAGAGTTACTGTCCCCTGTTTCCTGTGTCATTGGGTTTGTGTTTGATTGGGTTTTGTTTATTATGTTGGCTTAAAGTACCCCTGATACTTCTATGGTTTGTGGAGATTAAAGACAGGATTTAATATAATAGTGGCGTGTCAGATGGATTAGAATGATATTTTATCCCCTCTTCTCAAAGATAAAAACAGCAAGAAAATGTTGTCTCTGCAGGTGTGTTTACCAGTAGCAGAGGACTGACAATGTCAGATTACAACACCTATTTTATCATGTTTGACAACAGGAAAAGAAAATAGAGGACAACATCTAAAAAGAAAAGAATCAGTCACAACTATGAGCAGCAACAGAAAGTTCAAACCTGTTGTAAAGGAGGATGTCGGGGGTCCAGACCTGGTCTGACGGGAATCGCAAGTTCTGGACGCCTGGGTAGTTTTCTGGATTCCAGCTCAGGTAGATATCTGTCCAATACTGAAACAAAACAGAGATTTTCACGAAAGACTTTGAGATGATGTTTAAATTTTGTCAGCGGGTGCAATAACTCTCATGCTCAGCAAAAAACCCATAATGTCCAGTGGCTAGCTGAACTGATTGAACTCTTACAAGAAAATGGCACATTCAATAGAAATAAGAAGGGCTGCATCTTTCTGCAGGAACAAAATGAAAATGGAGGGTTAAAATGATTGTTGTGGTACTGTTTTCTAAAATTAAACAGCAATTCTGAAGTTATCAAGGAAAGACGGTAATAGCCATTTCTGAAAACGTGTTTCTAACAATGCATGTATAACCAATGACTTCAAAAAGTCTATAACCATTTTCAGTGAAGCAGGTGCATTCAGTGTAAAGTGCATTTTAACTCTGTGTGAGCTTTATGGACAGAAACAGGTTAAAAATGGCAACACTATAGAATTAAAAGCTATAAATGGTTCTTCCCTCTGGTTCATGAAAACTCTGTTTTTCTTTAAAAAACTAAAAACTAGAACTGATGTATGTATGGGCTACTTGGACTAGAGGCTGTAAATCTGAATTTTTCGCCCTTTGGCATTAAGTCCATTAACAATCAAGTTGACAGCCACTTAATATGCTGTGCTCTTCCTCCCTTTTCTGCCTCCTCTGCCTCTTATCTCACTCTCTGCCTAAAAGTCATTATCATCAACAAGTACTTAATGTAGTGGCACTAGTAATTTAAGAAACACAGGCACTATGTCTTTAGAAGATAACTGTGTAATAAAATCATAAATATAATCAAAGCACATTAAATTAGTGATAATGTGCTCTTCTCAAACTTGACTCACCAGCTGCAGCCAAGCATTGGTCATCAGCACTTGGTTCTTCTCATCCTGAAGACAAAAATGGAAGGAAGAATTTCAATTCAATTCAATTCAATTCAATTTTATTTGTATAGCGCCAAATCATAATATACATTATCTCAAGGCACTTTACAGGGTAAGGTCGAGACCTTACTTTGTTACAGAGAAAAACCCAACAGTTCCCACAAAGAGCAAGCGCTTGGCGACAGGGGGGAGGAAAAACTCCCTTTTAACAGGAAGAAACCTCCAACAGAACCAGGCTCAGGGTGGGCGGCCGTCTGCCTCGACCGGTTGGGTTTAGGAGGAGATAAAAAAGGGGGGGTGGGGGGAGGAGAGAGGAGAAAAGAGAGAGAGAGAGACCAGGAACAGCTGTGTAAGTGTTATCAATAATAATGACAGATAACAGTGGTTAATAGTAATGATGAGTCGTGGTGGATCTGGATCCTGCTGCTCCAGAGGCAGAGATACCTGCAGAATGAGGACAGAGAGAGGGAGAGAGAGGAGAAGCACAAACTACAGGAGAGAAAAAAAATACAAAGTTAATGGCAAAAAGTAATCGAGAGAGAGAGAGAGAGAAAGCGCCCAGTGAATCATGAGAATCCCCCAGCAGTCTAGCTCTATAGCAGCATAACTAAGGGATGGGTCAGGATATACCAGAGCCAGCCCTAACTATAAGCTTTACTAAACAGGACAGTTTTAAGCCTGATCTTAAAGGTAGAGAGGGGGTCTGCCTCCTGAACCCACACTGGGAGCTGAAGAAGAAGAGGAAATTACAGCTTTTCTTTTGTATAACAGAACCCAACCAGGCAAATCCATACTTATTATAGTGGGGAAAGGCTTTTGTCATCTGCAAGTAAGTGGAGTTACTTTGCATATCCAAAGAAGAACAATCCAGGCTATGCAAAACTGAGAAAGCTGGTTTCATGTAACCAAGTGTAGTTGGTTAAACGGTTTCACAGTAGAGCCATCTAACAAATTACAAAGCCCTTTTAGAGCAACTAAAATACTATAGGTCTCAGTGGATTTATACAGTGGCATTGAAGTGTATAATGTCATGGTGGTCCCAATAAGAAAACAACAAGACAAATCAAATCATATTAACAGAAAGGACAACATCACAACTTTTCTCAACTCACTCTGGCTATTTATTGCAAAAATGTCCATAAAAACTGATGAACAGACATTTCCTCTTATATTTATTTTTTGTTCAAAATAAAGATAATGAAGCTAAAAATACATAAATTAATGGAAACAGTGCAGATTGAAGCCTATGGCAAAAATGTTTTCAAGGTGCATATAGCATTTGGGAAATGATGCTGCTCATATTCTAGCTGCAAGGTAAAATTTGCATTTCTGCAAGCATCAGAGTTTCTCTGCTCCCAGTGCAACGTGGACAAGTCAGAACAGGAAAGCCTGCATGGATTCTTTGGTTGAAAAAAGAGTAAGGCTACATGGGATCAAAGAGGTTTCCCTTTTTCAATGCACTGCATCAGTTTATCAGTTTATCTTTATCTCTTTTTGTTGCTTTTCTGATTTGAAAATGTGGGCAGATATGGCAAACTCCTCTATAATGTCTTTTCTGGAAGCAGATGACCCAGATGATGGAGCAAAAGTCACAGCTGGAAGTAATGATTGGAAATGTGAGTCTCTCCAGAGATTTCAAATCCCCCAGTGGTTTGTGTGCATGTGGTTGTGTGTTACGAATTTGATAAAGTGATGAAATTAGTATTGTGGGTCATATAAAATTTATAACCTGAAAATATTAACTTCACTCACATATTCAAGGTCAGAATGGCAGAATTCCTGCAGTATTATGTGAATAATAGAGCATATACACTATATACACTGACACAGACTTTACTTTTCTTAATCTACTTGAAGTAAAATATTTATTGTCATTTTGCCATCAAAAATTCAGTCTTGTAACTCATGTATATTAATATTTATGTATTAAATTGTTAGGCGTGACTAATCATCTCTGCGTTTTTGGTAACATGTATTTGATTGGTATCTGTGGGGGAGTGAGGCCAGCACTGACAGGCTCTTACAAGCTCATATACTATAGTAAAACCAGTATAAGATCTTTACAATTTGCATTGCATGTGCGTGGCAGCTGCAGAATCTTTCCTTTTTTCTTTTTTTTTTTTTTTTTTTAAATTTATGGGGCTTCATGTGGATTTAAATGTGTCTTTTTGACTGAAATTCAGTCCCTCTGGCCAGGGTTAACGGGCATCCTTGCTTTGGAATGGTTAGATGTACCCACTCCAGAAATCTACTTCACCTTATATAAGCATCCAAGCCGCTGTCTGGGCTGAATCCTACCCAAGCGTTACTGCCATCAAAGTGCCAGTGTGACAGTAAACTTACTCCATACCATTTCTCCCAGCCATTCAGGGGATATGCAGACAGCTTCTTCCCTGTGTGATGAAGACACACACAAACTGGTGTATCTGTCTGTTCTGACAAATGAGAGCAGACATCTATGATAATCAATGTAGAGTATGTAACAAGTGAAAACTTCCCTGAACTGCCTTCTGTCTCTGTGGGCTGGCTGACAGACAAATGTTCATATGGCATGCAGGGTCTCAAGGCTTTTAGGTCCCTCTTTGGTGGTTAATGAGTTGAGGCTTCATTTGAAGGCCCACTGCTATTCTGAGAACAATTTTTACAGTTTGGCCTGGACTGATTTTTTTGGGTCACCGGTTGGAGGCCAGAGACAGAAATGGTAATTTTCATAAATGGGAATGTGTCAGCAGTGTCAAACTCAAATAGACAAAAACATATCTAATCTACATACTAAACAATATGAGAAAACATGGATGGGAAAGATAAATAGCCAAAGCTAACCCCTCCTGCTGCAACTGCTCTTGAGGAGCAAAACACTTAACTTCAAACTGCCTCAGTTAGCAGAGCTGCAGGAAGACTGGAACTGTAAAAAAATATAGGTTCACACAGAAACAATAAAACCATTTCAGAATGTGTGTGTGTGTGTGTGTGTGTCAATGCATGTGTGGCAGGAAGTGTCATCCTAACCCTAACCCAGTCCAGAGGTTCTTTATGTAATAAAAGTGAAACAGCAGAAGTGCATTACTTCTGCCAACATCTAACACTGTTTCATAAGCACAAACCTGCTGCTGGATCTGTCTCTTAATTCCATGGACACACACATCTGCAAACATACACACATCAGACTAAAACCCTCTCACAGAAAACACACCATTACACTAATATGAATAGCAGCCTGTCCTGTCTTTGATCAGCCTAAAAGGGCATACGTCATGCCGCTACTCATCAACCTACGCTGACTACCCATGGCTAGCCGTACCAACTTCAAGTTACTAATGCTGCCTTCAGAAGGACTTCTGGGTGTGCATCATCTACTTGAACTCAATCACACAGACTTATGCTCCTTCTCAGCCACTATGGTCCTCCAAGGAATGTTGTCTGGCATTGTAATTCATGCCATTAACTTTGTATTTTTTTTCTCTCCCGTAGTTTGTGCTTCTCCTCTCTCTCCCTCTCTCTGTCCTCATTCTGCAGGTATCCCTGCCTCTGGAGCAGCAGGATCCAGATCCACCACGACTCATCATTACTATTAACCACTGTTACCTGTCATTATTATTGATAACACCATTACCTACACAGCTGTTCCTGGACTCTCTCTCTTTCTTCTCTCCTCTCTCCTCCCCCACCCCCTCTTTTTTATCTCCTCCTAAACCCAACCGGTCGAGGCAGACGGCCACCCAACCTGAGCCCGGTTCTGTTGGAGGTTTCTTCCTGTTAAAAGGGAGTTTTTCCTCCCCCCTGTCGCCAAGCGCTTGCTCTTTGTGGGAACTGTTGGGTTTTTCTCTGTAACAAAGTAAGGTCTCGACCTTACCCTGTAAAGTGCCTTGAGATAATGTATATTGTGATTTGGCGCTATACAAATAAAATTGAATTGAATTGAATTGAAATTGAATTGTACGTGGGACTGCACATTGTTTGTGTGGAAACTAGAAGCTAGAAAGGAAGTGGCATTCTACTAATCTGGAAGAATTTCTTACGTCTATTGACATCTAAAAAAAGCCTCCATGAAGCCAGAACCTCCTATTATTCATCATTATTAGAAGAAAACAAGAATAATCCCAGGTGTCTGTTTAGTACTGTAGCCAGGCTGACAGACAGCCATAGCTCTGTGAACCATCTATTCCTTTCGCCCTCAGTAGTAAAGACTTTATGAGCTTCTTCACAAACAAAACCATATCTATTAGAGAAACAATTCACCATCTCCTCCCCACAGCTGACTCAGGTGTACTGTCCAGTTCAGCAGCCTCAGAGTCCACTGTATCTGGTTTATATTTAGACTGTTTCTCCCCTGTAGATCTCTGAGCTCACTTAAACAGTCTCTTCATCTAAACCATCGAGTTTTCTTCTAGACCCCGTTCCAACAAGGCTGTTCAAAGAAATTTTTCCTTTAATCAACACCTCTATATTAAGTCTGATTAACTTATTTTTATCAACAGGTTATGTATCACAGGCCTTTAAAGTCGCAGTAATTTAACCTCTACTTAAAAAGTCCACTCTTGATCCAGATGTGTACTTATCCATGAAGCCAGGTGAGACTAACCAGGTAGCCAAGCTTCAGGTGTGTCTTAAGGACATAAAAACCTGGATGACCAGTAATCTCTTACTCTTAAATTCAGACAAAACTGAAGTTATTGTAATTGGCCCAAAACACCTCAGAGATACACTATGTGATAATATATTGACTCTGGATGACATTACCTTGGCCTCCAGTGCTACAGTCAGAAACCTTGGTGTCATTTTTGACCAGGACTTGTCCTTTACTTCTCATATAAAGCAAGCCTCTAGGACAGCCTTCTTCCACCTGCGCAACATTGTGAAAATCAGACCCATTCTGTCTCTAAAGGATGTTGAAAAACTAGTTCATGCATTTGTTACCGCTAGACTGAACTAGAGTAATTCTTTATTGTCAGGATGTCCCAAAAATTCAGTAAAAAGACCCAACTGATCCAAAATGCTGCAGCACGAGTACTGACAGGAACTAGGAAACGAGATCACATCTCTCCTGTGTTAGCTTCTTTGCATTGGCTCCCTGTAAAATCCAGGATAGAATTTAAAATCCTCCTCCTCACCTACAAAGCCATTAATGGTCAGGCACCATCGTACCTTGGAGAGCTTATAGTTCCCTATTTTCCTAAGAGGACACTTCGCTCTCTAAACGCAGGTAGAGTTTCTAAGTGCATAATGAGAGGCTGGGCCTTCAGCTCTCAGGCTCCTCTCCTGTGGAACCAGCTCCCAGTCTGGGTCCAGGATCAGACCTCCTCTGTACCTTTAAGATCAGGCTTCAAACTGTCCTCAGTGATAAAGCTTATAGTTACAGCTGGCTCAGGTGAGTCCTGAACCATCCCTTAGTTATGCTGCTTTAGAGTCAGACTGCTGGGGGATTCCCATGATGCACTGAGCTCTCTCTCTCTCTCTCTCTCTCTCTGTCTCTCTGGCTCTCCCTCTCCCTGTCTCTCCATTTTTCTCTCCCTCTCTCTCTCATTGTCTCTCTCTCTCCCTCTCTCTGCCCCCTCCCCCAGCAGCAGGATTCATTCTATTATTATTGATAACACCATTACCGATAGTATATACAGCTATTCCTGGTCTCGCTCTCTCTCTCTCTCTCTCTCTCTCTCTCTCTTTTTTCCCCGTTTCCTCCCCCCACTTTCTCCTCTCCTGTAAACCCAGCCAGTCGAGGCAGACCCCCCCCCCCCCAAGCCTGTTTCTGTTGGAGGTTTCTTCCTGTTAAAAGAGAGTTTCTCCTCCCCACTGTCACCAAGTGCTGCTTTTTGTAGGCTGTTGGTTTTTTCTGTATAAAAAAGTCAGGTCTCAACCTTATCCAGTAAAGAGCTTTGAGATAATGTAGATTATGAGTTGGCGCTATACAAATAAAATTGAATTGAATTGAATTGAATTGAATTTAATTAAATTTTGTGACTGCACATTGTTTGTGTGACTGCACACAGACAGTCTCAGTCCAGACTGTTCTTGTCTGTTGTTCCCTGATGCTGCTAAATGCTGTCAGAGCAGGGGTGTCCCTCTGTATCTTCAAAATCTGTTGAGGACTCATCACTTCAGAGTGCACCTCCTTTTCTAACACCTCTAACACCCTAACATGTCTAACTAGCACTTCCTGTGAACTTTCTTTGCACTTCTTTATTTGATCTCCCTTGCACTTATTGAATAGATGTAATACTTAGTACTTACACCAAGGTCTCCTACTGCGCTTAAGGTTTAGCGTTGTCCCTCACTTGTAAGTTGCTCTACTAAAAGGATCTGCCAAATGAGCGAATTTAATGTAATGTAATTGCTCATGTCACCCACAAAAAAAAAAAAAAAAGGTTGCTGAGATATAAGGCATATTTCAAGGGCATTGCTCTCTTTACACACAATACTGCTCTATTTTCTATTTTCTATTGTTGTTTAATCACTTCTGTAATAAGCAGCTTAATTCCTCAAAGATGAAATCAGCACCACAGGAGGACTTTCCATTAAACCACACATTTTATTACATGCCCAACATAATACAAACCACCTACAGTACATCCGGAAAGTATTCAGCCATTTTTTCCACATTTCTGTTATGTTACAACCTTATTCCAAAATGGATTAAATTAATTTTTTTACCTCAAAATTCTACATACAATACCCCATAATGACAAAGTGAAAAAAGTTTGCTTAAAAGTTTTGCAGATATATTAAAAATAAAAAACAAAAAAATCACATGTACATAAGTATTCACAGACTTTGCTCAATACTTTGTTGAAGCACCTTTGGCAGCAATTACAGCCTCAAGTCTTTTTGAGTATGATGCTACAAGCTTGGCACACCTGTTTTTGGGCAGTTTCTCCCATTTTTCTTTGGAGAACCTCTCAAGCTCCATCAGGTTGGATGGGGAGCGTCGGTGCACAGCCATTTTCAGATCTCTGCAGAGATGTTCAATCGGGTTCAAGTCTGGGTTCTGGCTGGGCCACTCAAGGACATTCACAGAGTTGTCCTGAAGCCACTCCTTTGTTATCTTGGCTGTGTGCTTAGGGTCGTTGTCCTGTTGGAAGATGAACCTTCGCCCCAGTCCGAGGTCCAGAGCACTCTGGAGCAGGTTATCATCAAAGATGTCTCTGTACATTGCTGCATTCATCTTTCCCTCGACCCTGACTAGTCTCCCAGTTACTGCTACAGAAAAACTTCCCCACAGCATGATGCTGCCACCCCCATGCTTCACTGTAGGGATGGTACTGGCCAGGTGATGAGCGGTGCCTGGTTTCCTAACCTAACCCAGACATGATGCTTGGGGTTCTTGGTCACCTCCCTGACTAAGGCCCTTCTGCCCCAATCGCTCAGGTTGGCCGGGCGGCCAGCTATAGGAAGAGTCCTGGTGGTTCCAAACTTCTTCCATTTACGGATGATGGAGGCCACTGTGCTCATTGGGACCTTATATAGATAGGTGTGTGCCTTTCCAAATCATGTCCAATCAACTGAAATTACCACAGGTGGACTCCAATCAAGTTGTAGAAACATCTGAAGGATGATCAGTGGAAACAGGAGGCATCTGAGCTCAATTTTGAGTGTCATGGCAAAGGTTATGAATACCTATGTACATGTGATTTATTTAGTTTTTAATTTTTAATATATTTGCAAAAATTTCAAGCAAACTTTTTTCACTTTGTCATAATGGGGTATTGTTTGTGGAATTTTGAGGTAAAAAAATGAATTTAATCCATTTTAGAATAAGGCTGTAACTAAGGCTGTCAAAGTTAACGCGTTATTAACGCGTTAACGTAACATGCGGGAGTAATGGGAGTAACGGGAATAATTTTTTTTAACGTGATTAACGCTTGTGACATTTGAACCTCGGGCCACTCTGTAGCTCGGGAAATCAGGAAGCAATGCACCGAGGTCGATGCCATCGTGAGCAGTAATGGATTATTATTAACATTATAGTATAATGTTACAGTTAGTAAATTGGTATGCCCATCTGTAATTTTTTTTTGTTGGGCTTGTGTTTTAGTTTATTTCAGCATCTTGTTTTACAATGCAGTTTGCACATGTTAGTTACTTGACCTGAGAGTATTTCTCATTGTAGCAATAAATAAACATGATTTTTTTGCATAAAGCAAGCATTTGTCTATTCTCATGTTGAAAGGAGTATTACAATTTTGAAAAAAATCAGTTTAAGGTACATTTAAAACAGATTAAAAATGTGCGATTAATCATGATTAACTATAATCACTTATGCGATTAATCGTGATTAAATATTTTTTTATCGATTGACAGCCCTAGCTAACATAACAAAATGTGGAAGAAGTGAAGCGCTGTGAATACTTTCCGGATGCACTGTATCCTGCCACGTACCTACATCACTAAACCACAACAAACTCAACACCCAGCGACACACTCATGAACAACAGACAAAAAAAAATGTCATATCTGCCTTACCACATCTATGATCTGCAGTAGTGTGAGGCCCAGCTCCACCAAGATGGCAGCTGAGTCATTGACCACAGGTCTCTCCAGTCTATTGTAGTTAGCCAACAGCTCTTTGTACAGCCTCCTCTGGTGTTCCCCCTGCAGGGATCCTGGAGAAACAACAGGAGCAAGAGAAAAGATGGTTTGCTTGATGATTCTTTTGAATACAAAGCATTAATCTTAACTAAAAGTTATTTGAAACAAATAGTTAATTCTTGACCTTTGGTAACAGTTTGTGTGGCAAAATAATTTCAGCTTAAAGGTCCTGACTCTGATAAAGCTTTGTCACATATAACTACCATCAGCTTCCATATAATTCAGAATTGAAGGTGCAGCCCCCCAGTCACTACAGATTTCTGAGGGTCTCCTTGATTTATATACACAGGGTGTACAGTTTTTTGCATTTGTAAACCATAAATCCCGTGCTGAAACAACTAAATTCCCAAAAATATTTTAAAGCAAAAGAATTGGCTTGGGCTCTAGGAACATATTCTTGTGTCCTGAGGTGGACTTTTAATACAGAAAGTAGCTTTAATGGTTTTCCTAACCTTTTACCCTTCATTTTCTGGCAGCATTCTGCAGCCAGATTATAATTTACCCAGTGGAAATTCAAAGACACACTGTGCCTATTCAGTCTACACAGTTTGTGCCAAGATGTCCCTGATCCCTACACCACATCCTGTAAACTTGCCTTTGGTATGAACAATGTATAAGAGGCAGGTCTGTTTTAGAGATGAGAGTTCTGATGAATAATGAATAAATAACCACAAGTGCTGACATCTGCACATACATCAGCAGACTGTAACACACACGCAGGACTGTGAGGTAGTGTAGTCTTAAGGTCCAGAGTGATTAGGATGATGTGTTTGTTGGCCCAACTCTCATCAGCATTACTGATCCTCTTTACCTAACCTTCCACACACATTTAGCACTATCTCATTTGTCCCAAAAATAAAGGGAGATAGAGACACACACAACACACACACTCTGTCAGACCACACTGTCAATGACCTTGGAATCACTGATCTCACTCTAAGCGGGTGCTACATCTCAATTACTGCATTTGGGCATACAGGGGAATATATATGAATAACTTTTCTGACTGGTATTGGATATTAGCCACAATGACAAACATGACATTTCAACAACTGATGAGCGGAGGATAAAAGCCTGCAGTGTGAATACAGTTTGCCTACACAAAAAAGGATAGAAAACAGCCTTTTTTAGCACTCAGTGACATTTTTTACACCATCTGGGATTTTCTTTTTAATGCAGTATATAAACAACCTGCCACTGATTGAAAATGTGCTCACCAGGTAACCCCCATAAACAAATAGCATAATGACTCCCTCATATAAAAATACAGTAGACAAAGAGAGGAAAAAAAGAATGATCAAAGACAAAAATGTAATGTGGATGAGAAACAAGGAGAGATGATTATGGTGAAGGAGGAGAGCCTGCTCTACAGATCTGTAAAGCTGTGAAAGAGGACAGGAGTATGCCTTTGGCACAGTGCTGATTGGCCCATTAAGGCTGTAATGAGAAGTTATGGCAGGATTGAGTCTGAGGTCAGAGACAGAAGAGATACAAGAAGCTGCTCAGCTCAGCTAAAACCTTTTCACTGCTCCTTAAGAGCCACCCAGACTCTGATTAATACACCAGACCTTATCCTCTAAATCTATGTATCCATCTGTCGAGGTTATACATCCTCAGGTGGAAGATGGGTTTTTTTCATCTCTGGCTTTCCACAGGCACACATTCAAACACATTCATACCCATGGCCATAGATTTAGTCACATTTTTACACCTTACTGTTTATCTGTCTCTCTCTCTCTGTAAACATGTTTGAATGGACACCCAGGCAAGTGCAAGAATTGTTGTTTTGCTCATGAGTTCCGCGAAAACAAAAACACAATCTCAATAATTCAATACAAAGTTCCACAGTCATAAATCTGTCTATCTATGCACAATATGTTATGCATACACACAATATGCATGCACACTTGCACACAAATTTAAATACAGCTTCATCTAGAGCTATTATCCTGCTCCCCTGTGTTCTGTTACAGTGATACATGAATTGAGGTCCAAACAGATATAACAAACTAATTTAAAACTCAGTCTCCATTGCTTCTTGTCTCATAAAACCATGTTCAGAAGGAATTACGTAATGAAATAAAATAAACCTTTTTTACACTAAACTGAAGCACTATCTATTTTCTCCAATAGATGTCACTTTAAGTGGTTTGACCTTTTTGTGTCCGTCATGTACATTCATAAACATACAATCTTTAATTCCCTGTTAAAGAGAAGGAAATGAGTGCACCCTGCTAGGCACATCAATTGTATATGTGTGTATATATGTGTGTATTTGCTAAATACAGACATACTAATTATAAGCAGCTAAAGGCGATCAATAGTGCATCTCTCTAACACCATATGGGTCATTACAGGAAATGTCAGGGGTCACTAGTGTGCACTGTTCAGGTCTAAGAGAAGGTCACAGATTAGTGGCATTATCTAAATAATCAATTGTCAGTAAAACATGACAACAAAGAACACGTCCATTATTTATATCTCAATAGGTTAAGGCTTAACTATTTAAAGGTATTATCATCAGAAGCATCAAAAAGAAGGTCAGGAAGCAATCCTCTTTGCCCAGAGTTAGGGTTAACTTTGAGCCAAAATGTTACTGAATGATAACCTGGAGTGTCATCAAAAAATGCAGTGAAATGACTGCTCCTGTACGCTCCAGAAATGTTACCGATGACTACGACCCCAGAGACCACACACTGCTGTGGTGCTGCTCAGTCCTTAGCAGCACAGATGTGTACAGAGCTGTGTACCTGTGAATGAAAAGTTAGTCTTTCTGGGGGGTTAAATACTAATTTATTGTTTATATGGCTTTTATCCAAAGCGACTTACAAGTGAGGGACTTCACTAAAGCTTTTGATATGACAAAAGAAAAAAAAAATCGGAGCACACTTGAATACTAAATCTTAGTAAAATCAAAAACACCAAAAAATATAGCACATAATGTGGAGGCACTGAGAAAAGTCAGGCTTCAATGGTTGCACTGTTTATCTACATGAATATGATTGGATATTACTAGTTAGCTGGTTACAACAGAGCTGGTGAATGTGCCAGTGATGTAAAGCATGAATGGAACAGCTGATGCCAATCAGCTGCTGCAAGCAAAACTTCAGTGCTCTGCCCCAACTAATACTCCACTGTTTGCTGATCAAAGCATTCCTGAAATAAATAGTTACTTGAAATAATTAAATGTGACATTTGTAGCAGCACGTTTTTTGGGTTTTTTTTTTACATCATTTTATTTCAACTCTTTTTCAACATTCTTTTCTCAAACTTTGAGATTACCAAGGGCCTGAAATGTCCGACATCATTACAAGTCACATTTTTCTAAATGCTGTTCAACTGTCTGCATTCAAATATTGTACTGAATCATGCAAAATTGTATTCAATTATAAATTTCATATATATTCAAAAAAGTAATAATGAATCTATTTTTATATAAATAATTGCCTTTTGGTGTGTCTTACAAGGGGCAACTGTATGATTTAAAGCAGAAAATAATCTTTTGGTTCAAAGTGTAAAACTTGAACTTAATATATGAAAACCACTCAGACTGGAGCCTCATAATTTCGAGGTCAGAATGTTGCATAGGATTTTCATTTACGCACATACACATACATAATGTTATTATAACAGTGGACTGTGAGTCTACGCTGACTAAGTTTGAACCACTATTTCTGGTCATCTTGAAAAAACAAAACTGAAAAGGAAGATTTTTATTTAAGATCTTTTTTATAATATACATGTAAAACTGCTTTTTTAATTTTCTTTTAAAAAATTGCCCTGAGGAGACTTGCAACCCTGGTTGATGTCTTCCTATTAACACACACACACACACACACACACACACACACACACACACACACACACACACACACACACACACACATTTAGAAGTCACTGTTGCCTTTCATTGCTTCATCTGTGCTCATTAGTTCTTCAAACGTCCTACAGGTACAGGTAACATGCATCTTCGACACTTTTTCTGTGGGTGTTAAAACCCTGTACACTGATGTGTGCATGTTAACCTAACCTCACTGATACAACACACTGAAATTGCCCTTGAGCTCCAGGATGTCTGCATAAAGAATTTGTTCTAGTTTAATAATCAGAGCCAGACTGCTTCTGGGCACCACAGGGACCCAGAGGGCCTCAGCACCCAAGAGGACCTTTTATTTCAGCTTGGCAGCACCCCGAAAAATATTAATACATTTTACATATTCACAGTTTTCCTAAGGGACAAGGACAATTTTCTTTGTGTGTCCTTACTCAACATCAACATTTATTAAGAATATTGGATGTGAGAGCTATCTCACATTGTTGTGGAAGAGAATCAAGAGGATATGAAAAATGTGAGACAAAAAGAGATGTAAATTTGGTCTTTATATTTTCATGCATTGTGCTTTGTGCCATTCGGTGGTAGGGCAATTTGTCCAAGAATGTGTCACTTTGCCTTTCAGTCAGTTTATACTGGGAAAGGTACCAATCCCTGATTTAAAATTTTTGTTGTTCAAATAATAAGGACATAAATATTGTTGTGGGTGTTTTTGGAATGGGACCTACTTTGTATAGGGATTAGAAAGAACACATTGAGACTTGACAACATCAAGACGGGGGAAGGTTTACGAAACTGACAACATCGGCTACTACTGAGTCAGAATGGGATAGCTGTAGCCATGAATCTCTTAGAATAAAAATACTGGATGATTTTGTTTAGCATCAGCAAAAAAGAATCATTTCCATAATATGCCCAAGGTAAGAGGAAAATCAGATTTCAAACACATGGGAACAAATGTGACACAAAGGAAGAGGAGAAGAAACCTGCTGAAGACTGCTGTAGCATTCTCACTGAAAAGGTTATCCAGATGGTTTTAAGCTTAGTATCGTACAGTATAGCTAATTCAGTTTTAATTATACTAGATTTTTGTAAAATGTACATTCATTTGTTTAGCATATTTGTAAATTGTAGTTTGTTCTTGTACAGTATACACTGTTTCTGTGTTTGCATATATACAATAGCTTCTCATGCTCTGAGGGAACAATTCCAATTCAACATTAATGCACCAAAACACTTTTGACAGTGTAACTATCCTTAATATTTTGTATACTGTTTCAACCTGCAAAACCGAGTTTACAAGCAACAGCCTCACTTTGTGATATTATGCATCATCCTACGTTTACAGGCCTAGATCCTTGACACATGCAGCATATAAAATCCTACAGTATGACTTACAGTTCTGTGGGAACTAATGTTTCATACATGTTCTCGCTGATTTTTTCATAGAATTTAGAAGACAGAAAACCACAGACAAGACACAGATAGAAAATGTCTCTGGACCACTGTATTTTGTAAATATTAATTTTACAGCCCAAGACAGATAATGGATAGATGGATGGACTGTTACCTGGAGAGAATACTTGTATATATTTATACATTCACAATGCAGTACAGTGACAGGATTCAACACAATTTTAAATGTCAAATGCAGATGTGGGCAGATAAGGGAAAATCAGCAGCACATTCTACTTGTCCCTCCTCCTACACTTCCATTCTCCACCTCTCACCTCAATTCTTTATACCTTCTACCGTACATTAAGTTTTTGTTTCTTGTGACATCTAAAAATGCAAGTATGGTGCAAATGTACTCATGTACATTATTATTCTCTCTCTTTCTTACTCTCTTCCTGTCACCCAATCTCACACACACCCATTAACATATACCAAGAAATTCAGCTGAGCGATTCTGTCCCATCGGAATATTTTTACTCAGTCAATGCATTCAGATGAGGCCTCCAAACAGAATCATCAGACACAGGCTATCCAAACACATATGGCTGGAGGGACATATTCTCCCTTTCTTTCTCACACACAAATACACACACACACACACACACACACACACACACACACACACACACAGCATTACCCGGAGAGAGATAGACATGGACATTCACCCAAACATAAAACAAACAGGAATGCTATTTCAGGTTGTTTTAGTGCCCCTGACGAGCCAAATTAAACCTATCCAGGCTGAGCCTCCATCCAACACACAAATTTGGACGTGCTTTACAGGGCACGTCTGCATTATTTTCAAGTCTGTCTTAAAACAACACTCACATGCAGATGTGTATGTCATTGGTTGCTTTAATCACTCCTGTCCATAACCTTAGTGCAAAGATCCATTCCAATGTAGGTTACACAGGACATAATCCTATTACTTTGGCATATTATCTACTTTTAAGATAAATCGCACAGATAACATCAATAAAAGGTGCTATATTTTTATATTTAACTTTAAAAGTTCAATCACTGCTAACCAGCCATTGTCAACTGTATAGCAGCTAGCCCAATAACTGCAGCTGTCGATGGCAGTCCTTGTTCTGCTCTGCAGCCTCAGTGAGCTTGGTGTAGCAGCACACTTACCAGTTCTCTACCGGAGCAGAACAAGAACCACCATCACAAGCTGCAGTCCAAGACAGTGGATTCACAGTCTGTCCACAGGACAAGAGATCTGCCTGCAGGCAGGGTATCATGAGGTGAGACGAGCCGCAGCAGGCTGGTTTGTAGTGACTGAACTTTCAAATCAAAACACTTACAGTCGTCCTCAAAATTATTCATACCCTTGCTGATTCTTGTGATTTTTTTCATTTAGTGATGAAATAAATGCTTGTTTTCAAATTTGTGTTTTAGCTTCATGTGACCAACAATTGAAAGAATGACAACAATATAAAATAATTTTAAAAAATCATTTCTGGGGTATTTTATTAACGGAGTCCAAAAAAAATGCCATGTTCAAAATTATTCATACCCTAGTCCATCGTCTTTATTTAATAGTCAATGGCATAGCCTTTATTCTTTATGACTGCTTCCAGACGATTCTTGTACGTGTCCACAAGCTTCTTGCACGTCTCCTGTGGGATGTTGGCCCACTCTTCCTTGGCGAATGCCTCAAGCTGGGTCAGGTTGGTTGGTTTCCTCGCCATCACTCTGGTCTTCAAGTGATGCCACAAATTCTTAATTGGATTGAGGTCAGGACTTTGACTTGGCCATTCCAGGACACTGATGTCATTGTCCTTGAACCATTTCTTGACTACCTTGGCGGTGTGTTTAGGATCATTGTCTTGCTGGTACATCCAGTTTTGGCCAAGCTTGAGTTTTTCAGCAGATTCCTTGACATTTTCATCAAGTATCCTGATATAATCCTCCTTTTTCATGATACCTTGGACCTTGACGAGATTGCCTGTGCCACTGGAAGAGAAACATCCCCACAGCATTATGCTTCCACCACCATACTTGACAGTGGGCACAGTGTTCTTTGGTCTATAGGCTTCTCCTTTCTTCCTCCAGACATACTGGGTATCCATATGGCCAAATAACTCCAGTTTTGTCTCATCAGACCACAGGATGGTTGACCAAAAGCTGGGATCTTGCTTCAGATGACCTCTACAAAAGGCCAGGCGAGCTACCAGATGTTTTTTCCTGAGCAGCGGCGTCTTCCGAGGTTTACGTCCATGGAGACCTCCTCTGTGCAAAACTCGCTCAATGGTGGACCGTGACACCTTTGTCCCTGTCTGCTCAAGGGTTTGAATTAGGGCCTTGGTTGTGGTCCGTGGGTTGGTGTTGACCTCTCGGCAGATTCTCCTGGCAAGTTTGGGGGACACCTTACACTTTCGGCCACGCCCACTGAGGTTTTTGACAGTGTTGAACCTCTTGTGCTTGTTGATGATGCTCTGGACGGTTGAGACAGGGACACCATACTGCTTGGAAATGGCCTTGTAACCCTTTCCTTCACTGTGGGCCTGCACAAGACGCTGACGCAGGTCCTCACTGAGCTCCTTCTTCTTTACCATGATGACCAGAGATTAACAATGACCTGAACACTTTCCCACTATTTATACTCTTCTGGAAAGATGCTATTTTTTTAACCTTGTTTAACATTTGGTCAACAAAAAAGGTATTCATTCCAATGAGACATCATGAAATAACTTTGGGACAATGATGAACACATTTGGGACATTTTTGTTGAGATATTGCCAGGGGTATGAATAATTTTGAACATGGCATTTTTTGGTAATCCGACAATAAAATACCCATGAATTTAAGAGTTTCTTGAATTGTGTATTGTTGTCGTTCTTTCACTTGTTGGTCACATATAATTCATAAACAAACTTGACAAAAATGCATTAGTTTCATCGCAAAAATAAAAAATCACAAAATTAACAAGGGTATGAATAATTTTGAGGACGGCTGTACATATAGCACCTTATAAATAAACACCAGCACTGTCCAAACAAGTACTCCATATGAACTAAGCAAAAAGTATGATTGGATGTGACACGATTTATAGCAGCAAGGAGGTAAACTGATAGAAGCATCAAAACAGCAGAAAGATACAAATCTCAAACGCCATTAAGGAAACAGGATATAGATTGTGTTTAGCCCCCAGTTTAGCTCAACATTAATGTACATATTAAGAGAAAGTCCTTTCTTTGGAGGCTTGTCCATAAGAAGCATATAAAATTCTGACATTAAATTAATCGATTGTGAGAGCAACCCCTCATTACTTAGAGTAATCTTGTTTCACACTGTAGTAAATATGCTTGCTAAATCTCAACAATTGAAACAAATAGCTCATTCTATTATCCAGTCTGGAACATAAACAGGGCTGTGATCCAAGAATGCTCTGAGACCTCAAGACCAGAGTTATGAACCAGGCGGGGGAACAGGGCTCCACAAAGACACCTCTGACAGGCTGCCACTCCCTGAGGACCAGGAATGTCAACACCACAGCAAATGCTACACATCCAGTCTTTCTCATGTAAATATCTTGTGTGTGTGTGTTGGTGTCTGTATAGGGGAAATAGAAAGAGAAAAAATAAATACCACACAATCAAAAAGTGCTGTGGTGATACATTTTGATGTCTGAATCTCTGTTACATTTGCCAAATGTAATTAACACCTTGAGGCTGAAACGATACACACACTAGAACAAGTGTTCAGAACACGGCGTATACTATTACGACATGCACTTTGTTAGCAGTCAAGATTCATATAAAAACTTATGCATGTATTTTTGTTTAAAAAGACAAATTCACATACTGACACTGCTGAAATTTCCCTGACCAGAATGTCACAATCAGCAATCCGTCTTGCAGATATCAAGCTAGTTTTTTACTAATCCAGTCACTGTAGAAGAGTGGATGAATTCTCATTGGTGTGCCAATGAGTCCCTGCCAAACATTTCCCTTCTCAAACCAGTTAACGGGTGCCCACTTTGACAGAAGCCATCTACTGTCTTTTAGATTGTGGCCAACCGTAATGACTGTTTTTTAACTGTCTCAAAGTACCCCAAGGTTAAGAAATAATAGCGTGTTTCAATGTCTGTCTGCAATCATGTGTTAGTAAAGAGTTAATTGTCTTAAATTCACGTATGCGGGAAACAAATGTCCTCCAAATGACAAGAGACTAAAGAGGATACTTGTATTGGCCCCATTGTTGTCATTGTGATTTGTATGTCCATGCACATGTGTGCGCAGCCTCCACACAGGTTTGCTTCTAAAACTAACCAAGTATGCATTGATTTAAATTAAGGTCACATCTATCTTGGCAATGGTCTAGCACCTCATTATTTCACTATCAATCATTTAGAAGAATGAGACAGAGGAGGTCAGCAGTGAAGTGTCCAGATGTTCAGCATCTTTAAATCTACATCTTAACCCAGGTGGCAAATCTATTACCTAATCGGTTTCCTGTGAGATGATGAGAGTTTTTAACAGGAAGCACAAGAAAGTAAGAAACAGAAAGACAGAGAATTAGAGCTAGATGACAGTGAAAATGAACTGAAGCAAGGGTAAATCCAGGGCATCAAGGGTCCTTAAAAAGTCTGGGAAGTTCTCTAAAGCCAATAAATGAAGTACAATGGTTGTGTTTCATAACTTTGCAGGGGCTTCTATTTATGCTTAGCCTTGATGTGACAGTAAACCACAAACATAAGTTTTACATCTTGTGAGATTTTAGGAAAGTGGAGTTGTGAAGTAAGAAGTGCTCTGATTCACTGGTTGTATTTTTATTAAATTATGAAAATGAGATGGGTTGTGTTAGGGTGGGGTCAGGGTCAGGGTCAGTTTTTAGTTAGTTCACTTCAGTTTTTTCACTTGCAGTTGGTCAGTTTCATACAACACAAACATATTAATAGGGAACTGGACTAAAATATCAATTATGTCACTAAATATTTAATTAGTCTGTGCCTTTTATCATATAATGCTTATTTATAGACTCACAGCTTTCATTAGCTGCCTTCATGCTGTGTTGCTTTGCCCTCTGTACAATTCCAGCTGGCAATATAAAAGATGTAAGAAAGGTCTTAAAGTAGGGCCTCTGAAACCTGCAGACACTAGACAAAAAGGCATGAGAAAGGACAGCATGTCACTGACAAGAGGTAATATATATATAAAATCTGTAGTGATGAGGGAAAAAGGGGGCAGCAGGCAGATAGAAAAAGAAGACAGATCAGGGACAGTAGAGGAGAACTAATGCTGAAAAAAAATGATTTCCACTTTCAACCTTCTTCACTCTCTGTAGCTGACTAGTAATGTGTTTCACTTCTCTGTGCAACTCTGTCTTTTTGTATGTTTCTCTACAGGTAAACAGGTTTCCATGTGTATGTACTATACACATGCTCCTTACCATTTTGTGTGTACAATGCTTAAAGCAAGTGAGGAGCCATAGATCCATCCATTAACACATAATTTCCAGCATCATGTGACTAAAGCAGTGAGCAGGGATCAGAGCATATGGTGTTGTGTGTTAACAGAGTTTTGGATGGACAGATTCATATATTCATAATATAGAGATTTGTAATCTATGGTTTATGGCTCAGAGCTTTAAAACCACTAGATGTTTAATCCTAATCCAGAGTTAAGACCTGTGCTGCTGCACTGTTCAGTGCGTATTTACCAAATCCATACTGTTATGCTTGTTTAAGGCGTCCATATACAAACGCACAGTTATAAACTTTTGAGATAACTGGATGACGGTACTACCTGTTGACCATTTCAGTGGTGTCATTAGATGAACAGCAGCACTTACACCACCTTCACACATGACTGAAATGCTGAACAAGGGCATAAATGGTCAAATCTACATGAACTTCATGATAAAACAGTTTAGACTAGGGAAAGTGTAAAGTATTTCTGAGAAAATTAGACACAGGCAGACTGTGAAAGAGTCTACAAGAGAGAAAGAGATTAAACAAGAGACAGACAAAGACATTGAAAGAGATTAGGTGCTGCAATGACATCAAGCAGGTATTATTACAGCATATGTGCCAGGCAACTTCAGTCTTACCAGTGTCCGATTCTCTGAGTGAGGGTCAGGAAAATAATTGAATACTTCATAATTGTGTATGCATGCATGGAGAATAAATTGTTATAAAATTATGCTTAATTTTCAAGGACACTAAATCATCTTATATCTCCTGTTTTGGTTACTGTCCTATGTTTCCCCTGACAGACTAAAGCTGCTTATCAATTGTACAGTGAATGTGCACATACTATGCCTACAAGTTGCTAGCTGCTTCTTTAATCCCCATGCTGAAAGCCTCAGGAGCCTCTATTCCCCATCCAGAAGTCTAACGTAACATTCCATGTCACAAAATTATAAAGACATCCATGGACAGGTCTATATCTATATTCTATTCAGATACTGCAAGTATCACTAAAGGTTAACCTCAAGATTCAAAAATAGCAGCAAATGCTTAAAAAAGAAATTGCAATACTTTGGAAAAACTGAAACGTTGGCTCCTTGTTGGCAGATTTTTTTTAGAATTTTGTAAGAGAAAAAAACAAAAGCCTTGTGCACACAAACACAGTATTAAATTATACAACTTGTGTCTTCTACAGTGCTGTCACAAATTTGAGAGCAGCCAAGACCGATACTAAACACCAACACTGTCCCGCCATGAGACAGCAACACTGTCCATGAAAGACTGTGGCTGCCTCCTGTCATGGGTCAGCATGTAATCCATCCTCTTTGAAAAAAAAGACTGAAGGGAGAGATAGTCATTAAAGCTCATCCTCCCACCCCCATTCTCACCAACGAGATGACCACTCACTAGAACGGTATGGAGAGGTGATGACAGTGGAAGGTGGCAGATTTGCTGGTGGACATATGCACACACACACACACACACACACACACTTGTGCACATAAAAAAATTGATGGGATAGCTTCAGCAAAGCCGCTGTGTCACAAATGGGTAAGTAAACAGCCCAGATGTTATATGCTGATGTTGCAGATGATGGGATGAGGCTTAGAAGAGAATTAGAGCCATACATACACATCTCATTGCACATTAACATACAAACATTAATGTTGCACATACGACACAAACACATACATGCACACAGGCATGCAGATAGTGTTGACTGTAACAAATCTTACTGTATTAAATCACACAGCTGAGAAGCAAATTCAGAGTACACGAAGGAGTGATTTTTGTTATTGTGATTCACATTTTTCATTTAAAGATTCAGAAGCCAGTGCCATTCAGTATAACATTAGCTGACTTTTCTGACAAATTACAGTGTTTCAATCCTTCAGGGGTTCTTCTATGTGCTTCGCATCATAAAATTAAATATTAAAAGTTTCATTTCTCTCTTCCTACTTTAAAAAGCAACAACGTTTAAAACAGCACATAAAGCAGCAACTGCCTGAAAAACTAATTGTTTCCAATATTGCCAATAGTTTAATGCCAAAGAACAAGTTGCCCAGATATTAGAAATATGCTCCCTACAAAGACTACATGTCAGCTAATTAGTCCCTTTAGAAATAACACATGAAACCTGGTTTAAACTCAGTTTAACCTGAGTTTCCTCAGTCTTCTGGTAGCCTTCATTCATCCAAACAGACCCATGCACTTACTGAAAAAGTATCTAAAGACCAAAAAAAAGGGGGGGGGCTTAATCAGGCTAAAGCGCGCGTTTTCTCCTTACCTACCTTTAAAAAGCATGGCCGTCCAAATATAAAACCCAAGCGAACATGGTCCCCAAAACTTGTGGCACCGCATCCTGGCAGCGCTCAGTGGACTCCGCCGTCCCACGGCAGCAGGCTCTCCGTGTCGGCTACACAGGTAAACTGCTCCGGCTCGGCGGTGTTGTGGACATCAGGCAGGAGGAGGAGACAGAGAGAAAGACACACTGTGTGAGATAAAAAAAACACTGACGGACCGTAATGAGTACGGAGTTCATATTTGCGCGTTCACGCTGCCTCAGAAAAACATCGCACCGGTGCACGGGGGCGTGCGTTCGAGGTTGAGATCTCAGATCAGAAATCTGCCGTCTTGACAGGTAAACCAAGCCATGTTACTGCAGTAACGTTTCACATAATATCCGACAGAGAAGGTCACATTGGTCATAGAGTGGTGTTGCAGAGTGTTCAGTTGCGAATTTATTAAGACCTTAGCTTGTATTTGATTTCCCAAAGTGCCTATTGAGTCCTGCTGAACGCATGCTAGATAGCCCAACTTGCATTTTATGTGAGATTTAAATCGTAAATATTTTACGTCGTAATTGTACTTCAAATATTCATGTTGTAACAAGTAAGGCCAGTGTGTCATTAAGCACATAATCCCAAATTGTGCTCACCTTCATATAACAGGAACATGCAGCAGCCAGGGCTTGTGAGGTACACAGACTGTGTGTGTGTGTCCTCGACTACTTTATGCCATTAACTTTGTATTTTTTTTCTCTCCTGTAGTTTGTGCTTCTCCTCTCTCTCCCTCTCTCTGTTCTCATTCCGCAGGTATCTCTGCCTCTGGAGCAGCAGGATCCAGATCCTCCACTACTCATCATTACTGTTAACCACTGTTATCTGTCATTATTATTGATAACACCATGACCTATACAGTTGTTCCTGGTCTCTCTCTCTCTCTCTCTCTTTTCTCCTCTCTCCTCCCCAGCCCCCCAACCTGAGCCCGGTTCTGTTGGAGGTTTCTTCCTGTTAAAAGGGGGTTTTTCCTCCCCCCTGTCGCCAAGCGCTGCTCTTTGTGGGAACTGTTGGGTTTTTCTCTGTAACAAAGTAAGGTCTCGACCTTACCCTGTAAAGTGCCTTGAGATAATGTATATTATGATTTGGTGCTATACAAATAAAATTTAATTTAATTTAATTTAATTGTGTGTGTTTGTGTGCGTGCGTGTGTGCGTGCAAGGCCTTTATATAGCCACACATACTGTGGAGCATATAAACAGCAGACCCTCTGAGTTTGTTAGGTGTTCACAGGCTCCAGTGTATTTTTTGATTAATAATCACAAATTATGAATTTAGATAAAAACAAACATTAATTATCAGCATTATTGGGTGGTTTGTTGCTCAAAATCTCTGTGAAATCCACTGTATGATACCAGCTCAGCACTTAACAACAACCAGATAAAGTTAGCAACTAGCTGGTGAACTAGTGGTGGAGCTTTTACACATTATATTACATTCATCATGTAGACAGACACTTCTGTTAATTAAAGTAAATGCTGCTCCACATCCGCTGTGTGTGTGTAATAAGTTGTTGTTTGCTAACGCATTCGCCATATCAACTTTAGAAATTGATAATTTGACAGTGTTGTCTTTACAGCTTGTTGGGATGCCTCTAGTGGCCCAAAAAATCAATGACTACTGAAAGACAATGTCATGGAGTCATAGCCGCCAATACAAGAAAGACACTCATCACTCATCATGTCACTTGTTTTTCCCTTTGCTGGACAGGATCAGGCCTGGGATATAAAGCTGGCACAGATCTCTACCCAGCTCTCCTTCTTCCACAGCTGGAGACTGTCATTTATGAATGTGATGTCTGTCACCCTGTAATTTTTCACTTCTCTAAGTTACAAAGTGGTTCATCAACTGCATTTTTGTCATATTTGTCTCCTTTTTGTGCCATCCAGGCTCATAATCAAATGACCTATTTATTCCAGTCCATAAATAATTTCAGTTGGAAATAGGATCCGACAGGCAGTAGTGGCGTACACTGCATATTTCTCCAAATGTTTTCACCACCTGGCTCCCATTTCCTCTCTCTCTCTTTCTTAATGCAACAGGGGTGTATCATCTAAGAAGCAGCCCTGTGCCAGTGGTATTAGACCAGCTCTTTTTCTTTTTCATACCACACGGGTCTGCATCTCATGGAGCTCCATCAGAGGAGCTTTTTGCTGTTAGATGTGATTTGGTACAGAATCCTATATCTGTCTGTGCTGTAGGTGGGCTGACAGCCGTAGTGTTCTCAGTGAAACCTCTGATCACAACTTTCATCCTTGTACTTGCTCCCACAGGGCAAACTTCTAGTCAGTGAAAAGGCAGTGACATTAAACTAATGCTGATTTTGCCAGGGACCCAATTCTGAAAACAACTGCACTGGGCCAACTGTGAACTTAAAGCTAAAAGTTTGGTGTAAGTTTACTAAGGTTTAATGAAGAACTGTCCATTCTGCTGAAATCACCAGCAGAAATACAAATATAGCAACAGATACGTTAATTATCATTAAAAAAACAAAACAAGAAAAAATAGAATTCTTGTTTTTTTCATCTGTATTATTTTACATGACATACCCAACAGAGAATATAAAAAATACTTCTGAAATCTGAAATCAAACAGTCAGTCAGTGCATGACAAAAGTAATCTTATTGATCATGAACAATGAAGTCAGGCTTGTAAACTTTGATCTCTGAATCAGATCTTGCAATTCATGGTTAGAAGTGACAGATTTGTTTTGTAGTTTCTGACAGAAGACAACGTCAAATCAATTTCAAAACTGACAAAAAGGCTTTGAAAAACAAAAGTAAGACAGCATCAGATGTAAAGTCTAAAGATGGATCACATTTATTGGTTTGTTTGCATTATATTAAACTCCTATGGGATGAACATCTGCAGTATACCAACATTTCTCCTTTCTGCGCTTTCTTATTTTGCTCCTTTGGGGAAGGGTTGCAAACACTTACTAAGACATGCTGTCTCACAGACTGCACAAACCCACACAACAAACAACAGAAAACCCTATCTCCGTTCTCAAAAGGCAGAAACTTGCCATCAGCAGTGTGTCAACTGCTGGGACTCTGGGCACCAAACATTATTACAAAAAACAGCTTTACGTAAAACTCAGCCCTCAGTTCTTTTTAAAATAGAATAGGTTAATAACCCTGCTGGTCAAACACTATTTATTTAAATCAAAGATCAGAGGGAAAGTATGATACTTGTTGATTTAGTGAATGTTTTAAAGTTTTAAAACATTTAATGTTTTAAACTGAGCTCATTCAGCATTTGAACCTCTCAATACTGACAGAGAGGGAATCATCATCATGGTTTGGCATTTTTAAATGCACTGACCCAATGCCATGAGATGAACAATAGCAGAGACCAAAGACAAAGCACAGGAAAGAGTGCAGAAGGAACCCAGAGGGAGCTGTTAATTCTCTATCTTTGATAAATGAGGTGATCTGCTAATGTACTCAGATGTTGTGGAGTCACCATTACTTCTTTCCTTCCTTTCTCTGTCATTTTTGTTGTCTTTATTCACTACAACTTAAAACAAACCCAGTGAGCACATAATTACTGACAACAGAGGCAGAGCTACATTGTTTTACTCATATATGGATGTATGTGAATGCCACAGTACAAAAACAAAAGCTAAAACTGATTAAGTCAGCGATGATAATGATGACAGATATTTCCTTATCTCAGTTGACATGCACAGTTCAAAGATGTGTATTTAAGTTTTAATCCCATATTTTGTTAAACATCCTTTCCCGTTTTCTAAATGAAATATTTGAATTATTCGCCAGTCCCAGCAGGTTGCTTATATGTGCGTGTGTGTCAGTGATAGAATGGGGTCAGATGAGTTTTAGGTTTTTCTCTGAGGCGCTACCTTTGATGTGTGGAATATGCAAAATAGCTTTTGCTGTGACAGAGAGCACACGGGTCGAGAGCTAGCTAAGGTGTGTGTTTACTTGTGCATATATTTGCAAATCTGCATTTATGCGTATATGTGTGCGTAAATGTGCCTGTTATAAGTATGTGTTTGGGAAAACGATCAAAGCAAGAAATAATAAGATTTTTTTTTTCTGTGATCTAATACATGTTGTTTGTAGGTGTGTGTGTGCCCACTTGATGAAATGCACCATGGTGCTCCTGAATCAGCTCCTCCTCTATTGTCCTGCTGCCAGCCAGCCATTTGTCTCTGTTACACAGCACAGGTGGTGACTCAGTTTATTATGGGATGTCAAAGAAAGGTCAGACCACTCACACACCTTTAGGGGTTTACTGTGGATAAGGTGAGCAGTGAGGGAGAGACAGAGTCTGTCTGTCTCAGACTTTTGTATTGCGTGGGTGGATAATATGTGATCGAAGAAAAGTTACATCTTCAAGGTAGGGCTCATACAATTATATGCACAGAAACACTGTCACACATTTATATACACATTCTTGGATGTGGTTAATAGAATGAATAAAATATTAATGTTTTTTCCTTGTGTCTTGTGCCTTTGCATTAACTGTCACCTCTGCTGTTACATGGTAATTTTTCTGTAGTTTTATTAGTGTTTGAACGAAAATGTAAATATGAAATCACATAAAGAAATTCACAGGAAATCTCCTGATTTAATGCATCACCTTAAAAAGGTAGACATTCCAAATTATTTCTCTTGGGATCTGCTTTGAAATGTTTGAGGTCTTAGTAAGCCTTTCTTGACTCAAAAACCAGGCTTTAATCCCTTTCCTTTCCCTTAGGTAAAGCTACATTGTGCATATTTTCTCTTTCAATTAAGTGCATCACACGTAAGATTTAATATCTTTAATTTTTGACACTTTATTGTTGATTTCAGGTCTACAATTTATTGCACTATACTGTGCTTTGTTTTGAATCCACGGACACAGTTTCCAATAAGTTTTAAAAAACAAACTTTTTTTCCCCATTAATGTCACACATTAACTAATTGCCTTGTGCAGAAACTGTGAACTGTTTATTAGTAAAAACTGAGGTTAGGTCCCCACCCAGTGGAAGAAATGTTGGTGTACACAAAATGATTGCCTATATATAACACTAGTACTAAAATACTTCCATGACCATGAAACATGAATTATATAATGCACAATACATTTTAGTGGGTAGTGGGTACTGTTACCCACAAGTTCACCACAGGATTGAATTTTGTGACAAATATCATGTACACTGGGAAAAAAAGTTTTCACCCCAGCCATGCAGCAGCACACCTGACTTGACTCAATCAATCAACTCAACTCAGCTGAGCTGAACTGAGCCACACCCTTTCATCAAGGGTGGGTGTGGCTGCAAGTTTTGGACTGTGTGAAGACAGTTCAGTTGAGTTGATTGAATGAGCCAAGTCAGGTGTGCCGCTGCATGGTTGGGGTGAAAACCTGCAGCCACACCACCTCTTTATGGATCAGTTTGACACCCCTGGTGTATATGTTTATGGAAATACAGTTTTTGCCTAGATTATTTTTTCCTGTTTTGCTGCAGAGTGACAGACAAACTCAAGTCCGCATATCACCTGGAGTCAGCTGATGGATGGTGGGCTCAAGTTTTTTTGGTGAGACTACACACACACTGGCCACCTCATTAATACATCTGTGCAATCTAATACAACAACTCTGTCATAGGTTCAACTTTTACCTGTGTATATTGTCAGACAGATGAATGTAATTAGTTTAGCTGGTGTGGTCTACTTGAGTGAACTATTTTGTGTTTCTGAGCATTCTGGATATTTTGCCCCAGTCATGTATTCTAACAGATTTGTCTAATATTTTTTCCAATGTTCAATGCAGTACACTCCATCACACTAGCACTATTATTAATTCTAAGTATAGCTATCATTTATCTAACCTTTTGCAATCAGTTGATGTGAACCCAGTGCTGAACAAGTAGTTCCTGCACTTTGGAGGTGTGGCTTCAGAGAGAAGTCTGAGGAAAACAGCTTGGACTTCTGTCTGTGTATTTTTAAAATGTGGCCTGCTCGAATCGTTTTTCCAGGATCTCCAACCCTAATTTTATCTTTCTTTGTTTCCATTTTCACAGTGAATGGTGCTAGAAGTGATCCAGTGACACAGAGTGAATGTGGCAATGCAAGACCTGCCCTTCAGTTTTTCCAAGTAGGTCCCATATTCTGAAGCAGTGTCTGAGTCAGACACAGACATTATGGGAATAACAATCGTATTCCATGTGTGCATGCAAGATGCCCATGTAGTTTTAGAATGTGGAATGCACTGTTAATTCATTAGAATAGATGTCATGTTATTAAAACTAGTCGTCATCAGTCAGAGCAATGTACATTTAGTTGCCATTTGTGTCCTTGTAAGGATCTTGTGTCTGAGAGGGATTACTGGACTCACGTTAATGCACATTTGAAGAAAAATGAGGTTGTAACGTGTATGTTCTTGGACTGCAAATTTCAAACAAACATCTTAGGATCTTTTAAATCCCACAAGAGCAGAAAACACAGGTCTTTTTCACCAAAAGATTTTAAACCAGGAATTGTAGTATCAGCCACCCTCGCTTCCCCAGAATCTGCTTCCAATATATCTGATGATGACATTGGCGAGGATGCTCAACCCAGTAGCAGTACTGGTGCTCTAAATGACCTCCCCAATGTAACTGAGCACAGTTTGGCAGCAGCTTTGTTAAAATTAGAACATTCTTCCCATGTACCAAGCAGAGCAATCAATGATTTTTTGGTAGAACTTCACCACATAACTGTCTCTCAAAATCTCATGCTGAAGGTGTTCTAGTAGACATTTTTCAGACGCACAAGCTCCAAGTTGACAGAGCTGTCATAGATGAAATAATCTCCTCTCTCTGCTCGGCAAATCCTCTAAATAAGGCCATAGAGAAGGATTGACCTTTGAGTTCTGCATATCAACGGAAGCAATATTACAAGGCAAAATTTAATGTTGTTGAACCACTTGAGTATATTTTGGATGCGAAAGAGAACAAAACATTCCAGTATGTCTCCATCCTAGAGTCCCTGCAAGTGCTGCTGAGTAGGAAAGATATTTGGGACAAGATAGTTGGTAAACACGAAACACAAAGGGAGACAGAGACTGGAAAAGAAATTGTGTACAGGTTTTATAAGGATGGTCTGCATTTTAAGGAAAATAGTTTGTTGTCAGGGGAAGACTTAAGTTTATCCATAACTTTGTATGCTGATGACTTCGAGGTCTGTAACCCTTTGGGCACCTCCCGCAAAATCCACAAACTTTGTGCTGTGTATTGGGTACTGAGTAACCCTCCCCCAGGGTCTCATTCTAGTTTGTCCTCGATTTTCCTGGCCATTTTGTGTAAAACGGACAATATAAAGTCATTTGGTTATGACAAGGTTTTAGAGCCCCTAATATGCGACCTGAGGTCTTTGGAAGTTGATGGAATTTTTGTCCCACAACTGAACAAATCACTGAAGGGTACAGTGCAGACTATTGCTGCTGACAATAGCAGGTTTTGTGGAGTAAGCCTGTGAATATTCTCATTTGTCCAGGTCATAGTATCTCAAAGGAGTTTTAAATCGAAAGCAACTGGACTTGGTTATTTGTCTTGGAAGACGTTTCACCTCTCATCCAAGAGGCTTCATCAGTTCCTTCTCGCACCTGACCAGGCTGGGACTGGTCCAACTATCTGGTGTGGAGACCCAGGTATTTAACCTCAGGTATGGGCTTTCACAAGGCTGATGATGGCATTGGTTCCCTTTGTGCTCCATGTGCCAACGACAGTCGTTAGAGTGACTATCTTGGTGGAGAGTTGGTTTTGACTTCGTTAGAGCCCTATTGTGTTATAACGACAGTTGTTGGAGTCAAATGCCACTTGTGAACAGTTGTTTCTCTTAGAGGTTAAATTGTTGAATTTCCTGGGAAGGGATGAAAGGGCAGCATTGTAAATTGGAGATAGGTGGTGTCTGAGTCCTCCTCCCCTGTTGAGGGATGGTTTCTCTACTTTCACATAGATAGCTTCTTTCACTCCTCTTTCGAACCACCTGTCCTCCCTGTCCAGGATGTGAACCTTGCTGTCCTCAAAGGAGTGGGCTTTCTCCTTAAGATGTAAGTGGACAGCAGAGTCCAAGCCTGAGGAGTTCGCTCTCCTGTGTTGGGCCATGCGTTTATGCAGTGGTTGTTTAGTTTCTCCAATGTAGAGGTCTTTGCATTCCTCATTGCATTGGACTGCATACATCAGGTTGCTTTTTTGGGTGTGTGGTGTTCTGTTTGTGGAGAACTTTACAGGCCCCTACTTTTGTCGTTTTTTTTTACAGCACCAGCTTCAGATATGCAATTGCATAAGGTTAGATCAGGAACTTTCAGCCTCAGAACAAAAGAAACCCATGTCAGAGAAGCGCTAGATAGTGGCAGTAGCTGTTTTGGCGTTAAAAGAGCCTGTCCTTTTACTGAAGCACTGTCTCATTTTCATGTTGTCCGTGGCTACCCGCCTGACATTGCTCATGATCTTTTCGAAGGCATTGTGCCTGTTGAAATAGCACATTGCCTCACATTACTAATATCGAAGAAGTATATCACCTTGGATGACAAACCGTTCCATTCTGCATTTCCCATACAAGTGGACAGACAAAACCAATAAGCCTCATACTTACCACAAAATCTTTCAAGCAGGAAAACCATAGGGGGCAATGCCCATGAAAATTGGAGCTTGTTAAGATTGCTCCAATTTTTAATTGGTCCCAAGATTCCTGAACATGTGCCAGTATGGCAGGTCTTGTTGGATCTAAAACAGATTGTTGAGCTAGTGGTTGCTCCAGTTCACAGTGATGAGTCCATCACTTATCTTGAGAGTATAATTTCAGATCATCGACAAAGGTATCAAGAGGTGTTTCCTAAGAAAAAATTGCTGCCCAAACACCATTACATAGAACGTTACCCACAACTGATAAAGCTTTTGGGGCCTCTCGTGAGACTTTGGACCATCAGGTTTGAGGCAAAGCACAGTTTCTTTAAAAAAGTTATCGAACACACCAGTTGCTTTAAAAATGTGCCTCTATCTCTGGCTGTGAAACATCAGATAATGATTGGTTATCACTTGTCATCTCCAAATATTGATAATCCAGTGCTGGATGTATTACATGTATCCACTGTCCCATTAGATGTTTTGAAGGAAGAGCTAGCTCAAGCTTTTAAACAGAGAGATCCTGATGTATCTGAAATAAACCTAGCAAAAAACGTTTGGAGCAAGGGAATAAACTACAGACCAGGTATAATAGTGACATATGGTTCTGCCTTATAAGGCAGGCTTCACAACAACCACTTCATATACAATTTTATGAAAAAAATTTTCACTGATGAGGGTAAACAGTAATAGGAATATAAAAAACAACATATATATATATATATATATATATATATATATATATATATATAATATACAATTGTTTGCACATATTGGACACTAAAGTTGATCTTTCAGATAGATTTTTACTAAATAAAGTGTTTAATGACACACCTTATTGATGTTATGAATGAAACCAGTCAAGAAAATTTGGGAATATTTTAATATATATCCAATATATAATATTGGAAAGAACTGAGAATAAGGTTTGCTAAAGTCTGCAGTGAGTTTGTGTACCGTGTAGACGGCGCCATCTGTATGTTGAATCACAAAGCTTCACTGTGTGTGTGTGTTTGTGGATGGTCTGTCAGAGCTCTGGCACCCACATTAAGTGGCTACCTTGAGTGGCTTGCCTTAAGCTTGACTCCATTCATCCGTCTCCAGTTCCTGGTAAAACATCTGTGAAAGAAACCCTTGTTCACTCTCACATTCAGCTGAGAGATTCTGAGCTGTGAAGACACTCAGACATTTAACAGACCAACAGCTCACTGCTCACACTGCAGGTAAATCTCACATGTCCTCTAATTTTTGGATCATTTTTGTCTTTGAGAGGAAACCAGTTGATAACCTTCTAAAAAAACAATTGGATGCAGCTTTGAATTAATATCAGCTATAATGTGATGTCTGGTATGTTTAACATTTGTGACTTCTTTATCTATTTTAACATTTTATAGATATGAAGGCTGTGATCCTGTTTGCTCTTTTGAGTGGTAAGTTTGACATTTTCATGGATAAGTACATGTTCATGAATGTAAACTGTTTTTATGGTTTTACTATCATTTTCATCAGTGATCCTCTTTGTTAATTTGAATACTTGATCATATAAAATCCCATTACATGTAATTTATTGTCTTTAGTTATCTCTTTGCATTTATAGTGTTTAATCTTTTTTTAATAGTTATGTCATGCTATTAACAATGTGTTTTAGGGGTTTCTGCTGCCCCATTCACGAAAGAGGAGGAGGTGAAGCAATTCCTCAGGCTGAAGAGACAGTCAGGATACTGGGATCCACACCACTCTCAGAACCAGTGGGGTTACACCATCCAAGAACAGGTGACACTGTGCTGTGTTGTGTAAAAACATAAAGTAAGCCAGTAGGAGCAATTTTGTGACAAAACACCTTTCTTCCTTAGGCTAACGAGTACTGGACTACCCTTCGAACAGATGCTCAGTACTACATGGACATGAGTAACCTGATGTTTGACCGCTCTGTTGCTACGTGAGTGAGATAAGCAGCAGCAATGTGTCAGGGAGTTTTAATCAGTGTGCCTAACAGTACCATGACATGATGTCTTAATTTGCCAGTGAAAGCAGTTTCAGTACCATATGCTTCCCACATTACCACAGTACCACACTGACACAAGGTAGTAACCATGAAATTCATTACAATAACCCTGAATTGCTCAATTTCGTCCACTGAGGACAGTTTTTACAAAGGCAACTTTTTCTTTTTCAAAGCATGCTGCCAGTTGAAGCTACTCATGTGTCCATAATGAGTTGTTCAGCTTTAAGTATTCAGCCTAAAAACATAACTTTAATTATGTCACTTCCTGTGTAATGTTAAGATGCCCCCTCTTTTAAGTTGTGTCACTAATAATTTTGTATTTCTCTTTTTTCTATATCTTTCTATTACCTGCCTATATCGCAGTGAAAACAACAGGCTGTATATGGAGATGCTGCGGAATGCAAGAACTCACCTGGACAGCCAGACAGGTCAGCATAGAAAATAAAGAAGAGGAAAACTGAGGAGATAATTATTAATTATAATCATAAGTTTTGCTTTTCGGTTGATATTTGAAATAGTTGTAGTTAAAAAGATGCATAATAGAATTTACTCTACTACTGTACTGGATTCTTTAAACAAACAACAATCCACAGATTAAGGCTCCATTTCCAAAAATAAAATAAATGAAACTAAAGTTGAAAGCAATGAGTTGTACAGAATACCCTTAATATCAAACCAGCATTAGACCAGGGAGTTTAAACAGGACATGTAGCGGTTTTGAGTAGATCTGGTCATAATCTTACACTGACATATTTTTGCAAAGATTAGATGCTGCAGTTATATTTGTTCTGTTCATATTAAATGTTTGTGCATTTGAGCTGTTTTGTATGAAAATGTTCTCTTAGTATGTCTGCACTCAAAAATGTTATTCAATAAATGTTTAAATCACATGAAATGAAACTATGTTACAGTGCTTTTTTACAGATGCAAAAAATTCAAGTTTTCATTTTCTATTTTTATTGAATGTTATTTATGATATTTTGTACAACTGAAGTTTTCATTGCTCAAGATAAGGATAAGCAGATCATTAATATGACAAAGTGTGTGAGCACATTTTGTATTTAAGTAGAATTAGACAGACAAGGTATTTATAATAGACAACGGCATTTAACAGAATAGTACAACATTACAAGTTCGAGCTCTCATCAGTCACTTAATAGCTTCATTTTCTTGATGTTTGTCATGTATTCAAATGTTTTGCAAACGTGCAAGGTGGTGGCATCCCTAATGAATGTGTAACACAGTTCAAATGTTGGTGCCTTGAGAGATGAAATCATTTACCATTTATTACACTATGCTCCTAAAAAGGAGTTACAGAAAGAGGAATTTTGTTCTTCATGTATATGATCTCATTATTGTGCCAGGACTGTTAGGAAGAATGAGAACATATTATGGAAATAATAACTTGAAAAAATGGACAGCTTAGATGGTCGTTTTTTTTTTTCTTCTTTGGGTTAGGGTTAGAGAGTAATAGTATAATAACCACAACTGCCGATTTGGTGATCCTCGTATCTTTGGAAACGTAGGTGCTAGGGGTCACAAACTTTGCATGCTTGTTCCTTTGGTCACCATGAAGGTGTGTGCAAAGTTTGGTGCCCATAGTGTCTTCCTTTCTATTGCGGCCATCCTTGGTGATCCTCACATATTGGGTGGTAGAGTCACCAAATTTGTTGTGCCTGATCCTTATGTTCCCTTATGATAGGGGGTCTTAGCAGGAGTTGTTGTTTGGTGAATATCTTTTGACAGGAAGGTGGCAGAGGGATGGAACCAAGTCCCATCCTCCCAAAGGTGGCCACGCCCTTTCCAGCGACACCTCCCACGAGCGCGTGCGGCATTCCCTTCCGGAGATAGGCGAGTTG
Organism: Trachinotus anak; assembly: GCF_046630095.1. Taxonomy (NCBI): domain Eukaryota; kingdom Metazoa; phylum Chordata; class Actinopteri; order Carangiformes; family Carangidae; genus Trachinotus; species Trachinotus anak. The sequence goes on along the minus strand of NW_027273872.1, from coordinate 13,581 downwards.
GCTACAAGCCACATCATATATGCAGCGGGCTTGTAGTGGCTTTTAACAGGGTTAGGGTTAGGTGTAGTAGAAAATTACTCAAGGTCTCCCCCTATCTGGCCAATGCCAGACTAGGTTGTTGGGACCAGGGCAAGGCACGGGCCGATGCAGGTCGGTTAGGGTTAGGTTTATAAGATTTGGCTCGGGGGCCCCGAAAGGGGCACCCCGAGCAATGCACGCTCCATGGAATGGCCCTTCCCTGGGCCAGCCAGGCACACCCTGGCCCAAAAATTGGACACCCTCCATACATTAATGGGTTCATTATCCCATATAAAAAATTGGGCTCTCACGTCCCCACCAGCCTATCCAAACCATAAGCCAATTATGGCGACAAAAAATTATTATTATAATAAACTCCAGCCCTGTAGCTACGTTTCGGGTTGCTTTACCCTTCATCAGGCTAAGCTGGAGTGATCCCTTCTTTGGGCTTTCCATCAATTTTAAACTTATTTATACCCCTATATTGGGTTTTTAAAGTGTTTTTAAATTATTTATTTATTTAACTTTTTAAACAGTTTTTATGAACTTTTAAATATACGTCGCACCACAATGAATTTAAATAAGCTCCTCCTACCTTGGGGTTGGAGCCAATCAGGGTTGGGATTAGGCGTGGTCACCCTGGGTTGGGGTTAGGAAAAATGTTATGGCGGGGTTTTCCTCCTCCTGGGGTTCTCTCACGGCGGGTCATGTCTAAGGGGCTGGCACAGGTCAATCTGCCAAGGCAGCGGGCACAAACCAGGCACTGGCCGATTAGGTTTAGGGTTAGGTTTAGGGAAACAAAAGTTTGAATTAGGGTTAGGGTTAGGGTTAGGGTTAGGGTTAGGGTTAGGGTTAGGTTAGGGGACAAAGCTTTTTTAAAAAAATTAAATAGAAATTTTTAATAAAAAAAGGCAGCTCTGGCAACAGGTAACTATATTGTCATTTATTTATTTTCGTTTCTCCTTGGGGGTTCCTATAACTCCAATAGTGCAAAATAAAAATTAAACAGAGACCATAATGAAATAACAATACATAAATAAATTTTAAAACTAAATAAATTAGGGTTAGAAAAAAATGTTTTAATTTCCTAAGACCACCGTGAAAGCGAGAGAGAGCCAATTAAAGGGTTAAAAAATTCCTATAAAAATAAATAAAATGAAGATAGGGTGTGTGAGGGTTAAACTTGTGGGGGTTAAAAAACCTTAGGGTTAGGGTCCCCTCTGAATGGTTAAGGTTAGAGGAGGGGCCATGTACAGGTTAAATAAAAATAGTTATATTACAGAGATGGTTGGTGTTAGGCACTCTCTCAGGTGGTTATGGTTAGGAAATAGGTTCTGGAAAATAATAATAATAAAAAAAAAAAAAAAAAAAAAAAAAAAAAAAAAAAATTAGTTATGACTGGGTATTGTATCAGTAAATCAAAAGCTAGGTTATTGTATACCAAAGGAGATTAATTAGCACACAATAGGAGGGAAAATTCAGGCCATACAGCTAAAAACAACACCAAATTGGTCTGCAGGTTTAAACAAGGAGAGATGTTTTTATTTATTTATGAGAGAGAGTAGGATAAGGACAATGAAATGGTATTTATTAATATATTATTGCTTTTAAAATTTATATTATAATTTTAGCCTCCAAGTTGTTTTTATAGTTTTTAAATTTTTATTGTATTTTTAAACTATCTTTTTACTGTTAAACATATGTAAATAAAAGGGTTAGGGTTAGGGTTAGGGTTAGGGTTAGGGTTAGGTTTAGATAATCTATCTCGATAGTTCCCCCCGTGGCATCCAACGATACTCACGGTTTGGTGTAGAGAACTAAAGGTAAGGCACGGGCCGGCGCATGTCACTCGGACGACCTCCTCCCGCTATGCATTACTCTTTGGGTCAAATTGATTATTTGTTGCCTCAATGCGGAACCGAACGGAGTATTTTAGGTTTAAATTGAAGTACCAAGTTAGGATTGGAGAGTTCTAAATTGACTGTTAGGTTTTGGGTGTCGGTTGGGATGGTGTTAAGTTAATTGTCAGTTCGGTGTCTGGAAGTCCTCTGAGTCAATCAATTAAAGTAGCCCCTTGAAAACCTAGTCAGGTGGTGTAGAGACTAAATTTGAGACACATCATCAGTGGTGGACCTCGGGGTCTACGGGTGTTTCGACCATTACCACCAGACACCCTCACCCGAGGGAGGTCCAGACGGGATTGATCATGTCCCGCTGTGTGTCACTCGTCCAATTAGGGTCATCCATATTTGAAGTCGGTTGAGGAGCGGAACGTCACGAAGTCTTTGGTCAAGTTTTAGGTCGAGAACGGCGTGAGTTGGGGATCGGAAGCGGAGGTGAGTATATTGAGGTAAGTAACTCGTTTACAGGTTGGTATTTATTGAGGTACGTCGCTTATATACAGGTAAGTATTCGGGTAAGTATTTAGCATTAAAATAAATGGGAAACATATCTAAGGTAAGTGATACTTTCTGATCTGTTATTAAACGGTAAGTTCTAACGGTAAGTATTAAGTTCAATTAAGGTTAAGTTTAGCGGTTTAAGTTTTGTATTTATTAAGGTAGATAACACGTTTACAGGTTTGTATTCTTTAAGGTAGGTATTAGGGTAAGTATTTAGCAACATCTAACTCCTATCTACTTTCTTACCTAAAATAATGGGAATGCATTTAAGGTAAGTAATCCTTTATGACCGGTAAGTTCTACAGGCAAGTATTGAGTTCACTTAAGGTAAAGTTTTAAGGTTTAAGTTTTGTATTTATTGGGTAAGTAACACATTTACAGGTTTGTATTTATTGAGGTAAGTAACACGTTTACAGGTTTGTATTTATTGAGGTAAGTAACACGTTTACAGGTTTGTATTTATTGAGGTAAGTAACACGTTTACAGGTTTGTATTTATTGAGGTAAGTAACACGTTTACAGGTTTGTATTTATTGAAGTAAATGTTTGGGTAAGTATTTAGCATTACCTTGCCTCCTATCTATTCTCTTAACTAAATTAATGTGAACGCATTTAAGGTGAGTAATATTTCATTATCTATTATTAAATGGTAAGTTCTAAAGGTAGCTGTTAAGTTCAATTCAGGTTAAGTTTTAAGGTTTAAGTTTTTGTATTTAGGCTAGGTTCCGGTGCATCCACGGCCTAGCCGCCTAAACTGGGCTAAGGGATGTATAGCCTAGGTCCCGGTGCATCCACGGCCTAGCCACCTAAGCTGGGCTAGGGGATGAAGGATTGGGGATGGGGAAGAGAAAGGGCCTAGGTCCCGGTGCATCCACGGCCTAGTCACCTAAACTGGACTAGGGGATGAAATTTAGGGGTAAGAATAGAGAAAAAGTCCAATTCAAAGTTTTAGGAGCCAGATTAGACGTGTGTGGTGCAGTATGTGCTGTTGCATGAGCAAGGCTAACCCTCATAGAAGACTGAGCCACGATTAAGGTCCTGCCGCTCCAGACCACCACACCCTGCGTGCTGTTCCTAGAGTCGGAACCCAGGGGGGCCGCATACTTACCCCCTAACCAGCATGGACCATTTGTTAACACCGCAAGGTTACCCTGGTCCAGCCAATTAGGGCTGAAGAGTTGTGGATCTTCCCAGTATCGTGGTTCTACACTCGCTAGCCCTGATCTAGAGGAAGAGGGGGGCAAAAAGGTGCCCTTCTCTCCTCATCCCGGAGTAAGCTGGAGCCACCCTATTAAGCTATTCAAGTCTAACCCGGGTGTCCCCCCCAGGGACGGCCAGCACCAGCCCCGCCGGAGCGGTGCCTCCCCGGTCGTCCGAGGAGAAAGGGAACCAGTGTAAGCCTGCGCCGGGGCGCCGCCTGTCTGGAACCCCCAAGACCCCCATACTAAGTCAAGAATACCCCCCACAGGGAGAACCAGGACCAGCCCCGTCAGAGCGTTGCCTTCCCAGTCAACCCAAGGGTTAAAGAGGACCCAGAGCCAGCCACGACATAGCGCTGCCTCCCCAAGTCCCCTAAGGTATCCAAGACCGGCTCTACTAAAGAGAGTCCCCCCCGGGAATGACCAGGACCAGCCCCGTCAGAGCGTTGCCTTCCCAGTCACCCCAGGAGCAGGAAGGAACCAAGCCAGCCACGGGAACATGGCCTCTTGGAACCCCCAAGACTCCCATGCTCACCCAGAAAGCAATTTCCTGTGCCCCATACACCGCACGGCCCCAGGAAATGCTGCTATGCTAAGTTAACCTAAGTTAAGATAAACTAATTTAAAAAAAAAAAAAAAAAAAAAAAAGTTTAGTCTAAAAAAAGGCATGGTCCTGTGTTCCATACACCGCACAACCCCAGGACATGCTGAAAAAAAAGGCCTTTTCCTGTGCCCCATACACCGCACGACCCCAGGAAAGGCAAAAAGAAAGCAATTTCCTGTGCCCCATACACCGCACGACCCCAGGAAATGCTGCTAAAAAGAATTCTGAAAGAATTCTGACATAGTCTTACCTCAAACAGAAGTGTAGACTGTCTGTCCTCAAGATAAAAACCTATGGCCCAGCCCCTACATTATATACCGGGCGCTTTAAATGTCCCTCGCGGGTTCAGAATGGTGAAAAGTCCCTTTATGCTGTAATAAAATTCACCAGTGTGGTCCGATGCAAAATCGGATTACATATTGGAGAAGGTGGCGATGCACCGAACGTTTTGATATATTATTTGTGGCAGTACGATGAAAATTGAGTGAATAATAGAGAAATATAGTCTCTGTGATCAAAAAACCAGTGTGCAATGCATCATGGTCTGTTTACAGAAAGCAGTTTGCAATGCATCATGGTATTTTGTATATTTTTGTTGTTTAGATGTCCAGGAATGTGATTTGTCGTAAACAAAGTGGATATTTATAAACTAGAGGATCCAATGAACGCAACGGTGTGTCATATGTGGTTTTTGATTCAGTTTTAGATAATAAAATTCATGAAAAACTCATATTTTCATCTGTGTCCCGCGAGTGAGGAGACTGGCCCTGGGATATAATGCCTTCATTGAAACACAGCTATATCAAGCAGCATATGCTGTTGGATTTAATTCATGAATCCTGCTTGGTCCTTGATTGGATCTGATTCTCAAAAGAGAATCCAGGCCTCTGGCTGGTTGGACGAGGGAGGGTCCCAATGGGATCCCGCCTCTTTCTGATTGGTTGGGGGCGGAGCTGTTTAAGGAAATGTGTATATTTTTTTATTTTTTTATTTTTTTGTAGTGAAGAAACCATATACTTGGGTTTGGTCCTCTTATGGGAGGCTCCAAGTCTTTGATCAGTCAGAGGTGGGTCTGTTTGGACCACAACCTCTCCTGATTGGCCGGGGGCGGAGCCATTGAAAAATTGTTTATTATTTCGTTTCCACGCCCCGGTCAGCTTATTGGTTGGATTTCATTCATCCACGAGAGTCAAAGATCTCTATTCCCTTCTGATTGGCTAGAGGCGGAGCCTGTAAAGGGAATTATATTGAGGCTTTTTTTTGAGATTTGTTTGATGAAATAAAATACCATTTGTTGTGTTTCTTCTTTGGGGGGGGTTTTTTTCAAACTGTACAGGATTAAGTCTGATTGATCCTCCTGGTTATACTTAATATGACTTGTCCAAATCTGATTGGTTAGGGGATAATCTGTGTTATATCTGTAAAAACCTGGTCTATGCAGGCCCTTTAAAGGTCCAATGGGATTCTGGGGGGTGATGATGGTTCTCCAGGGGAACCCAAATTGAGATCTTATTGGTTGGGGGGGCGGGGCTTATGTGAGTTAAACTCCTTTTAAGGAATAAAAATCAATCATCTGGATGTCCCGGGTGTGGTCGGCTTCCAGAGGGGACCGTCAACCCTGGACAGTCTGTATCGAAATCTAATTGGTAGGGGGTGGAGCCTGTGATTATCCCCATTGTCACTTTGCAGATGATTATATGCCAGTAATCCTGGCTACAGTAGGTAGTTGATCTAAGGTCGGTGTGTGATGAATTGATTGAGTAATCTTTTGATCCGTAGAGTGTGTTCCAGGGGTTTGAGTCCAGTTCACCTGACAACAGGTAAGTATTGTCCATAATTTGAATCTCCTGAAAGTGGTTGAGGTTAGGCGTGTACTTCCAGTATTTTAGGTTTAGGCATGGTTTCCACATGGTTGAGGTTAGGGTTAGATCTGGGATGGCAGTCTTTCAATTGTGTAGTGACGTGTGTGGAGGAATGAGGTCATGAATGCAGGGAAATGTGACTACATTTTCAACCTGCATTCTGCCTGACTAGGCAAGACCTCATCTCTCACCCTCCAAACCCGGCTCCCCCAAAAAGGGAGGAGCGAGGAGGGGGAGAGACTGAAGCACATGTGTTTGGGTTGGATGTATGTATTGAGTGTTTGGGAGTTGATCTAGGGTCGGTGTATGATTAATCGGTCGAGTTAGGTTTCGTCCGGAAGCGTGTTCCAGGAATTCAAGTCCAGTTCACTTGATACCAGGTGAGTATTGTCCATAATTCGAGTCTCCCAAGAGTGGTTGAGGTTAGGCGTGTATTCCAAGTGTTTTAGGTTAAGCAATGATTTCCACATGGTTGAGGTTAGGGTTAGATCTGGGATGGCAGTCTTTCCGTTGTGTAGTGAGGTGTGTGGAGGAATGGGGTCCTGAATGCAGGGAAATGCGACTACATTTTAAATCTGTATTCTTGCCTGACTAGGCATTCAGACCTCGTCTCTCAACCTCCCCACCTGGCCCCCAGAAGGGAGGAGCGAGGAGGGGGAGAGACTGAAGCACATGTGTTTGGGTTGGATGTATGAAATGAGTGTTTGGGAGTTGATCTAGGGTCGGTGTATGATGAATCGGTCGAGTTAGGTTTCGTCCGGAAGCGTGTTCCAGGAATTCAAGTCCAGTTCACTTGATAACAGGTAAGTATTGTCCATAATTTGAGTCCCCTGAGAATGGTTGAGGTTAGGCATGTATTCCGAGTGTTTTATGTTTAGGCATAGTTTCCCCATGGTTGAGGTTAGGGTTAGATCCAGTTCATAATTTGCATCTCCTGAGAGTGGTTGAGGTTAGGCGTGTATTTCGAGTGTTTAGGTTTAGGCATGGTTTCCACATGGTTGAGGTTAGGGTTAGATCTGGGATGGCAGTCTTTCAATTGTGTAGTGACGTGTGTGGAGGAATGAGGTCCTGAATGCAGGGAAATGTGACCACACTTTCAACCTGCACTCTGCCTGACTAGGGAAGACCTCATCTCTCACCCTCCAAACCCGGCTCCCCAAAAGGGAGGAGCGAGGAGGGGGAGAGACCGAAGCACATGTGTTTGGGTTGGATGTATGAATCGAGTGTTTGGGAGTTGATCTAGGGTCGGTGTATGATGAATCGGTCGAGTTAGGTTTCGTCCGGAAGCGTGTTCCAGGAATTCAAGTCCAGTTCACTTGATAACAGGTAAGTATTGTCCATAATTTGAGTCTTCTGAGAATGGTTGAGGTTAGGCGTGTATTCCGAGTGTTTAGGTTTAGGCATAGTTTCCACATGGTTGAGGTTAGGGTTAGATCCTGGATGGCAGTCTTTCTGTTGTGTAGTGAGGTGTGTGGAGGAATGGGGTCCTGAATGCAGGGAAATGTGACCACATTTTCAATCTGTATTCTTGCCTGACTAGGCATTCAGACCTCGTCTCTCAACCTCCCCACCTGGCCCCCAGAAGGGAGGAGCGAGGCGGGGGAGAGACTGAAGCACATGTGTTTGGGTTGGATGTATGAATTGAGTGTTTGGGAGTTGATCTAGGGTCGGTGTATGATGAATCGGTTGAGTTAGGTTTTGTCCGGAGAGCGTGTTCCAGGAATTCAAGTCCAGTTCACTTGATAACAGGTAAGTATTGTCCCTAATTTGAGTCTCCTGAGAATGGTTGAGGTTAGGCGTGTATTCCGAGTGTTTTAGGTTTAGGCATAGTTTCCACATGGTTGAGGTTAGGGTTAGATCCAGTCCATAATTTGCATCTCCTGAGAGTGGTTGAGGTTAGGCGTGTATTTCGCGTGTTTAGGTTTAGGCATGGTTTCCACATGGTTGAGGTTAGGGTTAGATCTGGGATGGCAGTCTTTCAATTGTGTAGTGACGTGTGTGGAGGAATGAGGTCATGAATGCAGGGAAATGTGACCACATTTTCAACCCGCATTCTGCCTGACTAGGCAAGACCTCATCTCTCAACCTCCAAACCTGGTCCCCCAAACAGGGAGGAGCAAGGAGGGGGAGAGACTGAAGCACATGTGTTTGGGTTGGATGTATGAATTGAGTGTTTGAGAGTTGATCTAGGGTCGGTGTATGATTAATCGGTCGAGTTAGGTTTCGTCTGGAAGCGTGTTCCAGGAATTCAAGCCAGTTCACTTGATACCAGGTGAGTGTTGTCCATAATTTGAGTCTCCCGAGAATGGTTGAGGTTAGGCGTGTATTCCGAGTGTTTTGGGTTTAGGCATGGTTTCCACATGGTTGAGGTTAGGGTTAGATCTGGGATGGCAGTCTTTCAATCGTGTGGTGGCGTGTGTGGAGGAATGAGGTCATGAATGCAGGGAAATGCGACCACATTTTCAACCTGCATTCTGCCTGACTAGGGAAGACCCCATCTCTCACCCTCCAAACCCGGCTCCCCAAAAGGGAGGAGCGAGGAGGGGGAGAGACTGAAGCACATGTGTTTGGGTTGGATGTATGAATCGAGTGTTTGGGAGTTGATCTAGGGTCGGTGTATGATGAATCGGTCGAGTTAGGTTTCGTCCGGAAGCGTGTGCCAGGAATTCAAGTCCAGTTCACTTGATAACAGGTAAGTATTGTCCATAATTTGAGTCTTCTGAGAATGGTTGAGGTTAGGCGTGTATTCCGAGTGTTTAGGTTTAGGCATAGTTTCCACATGGTTGAGGTTAGGGTTAGATCCTGGATGGCAGTCTTTCTGTTGTGTAGTGAGGTGTGTGGAGGAATGGGGTCCTGAATGCAGGGAAATGTGACCACATTTTCAATCTGTACTCTTGCCTGACTAGGCATTCAGACCTCGTCTCTCAACCTCCCCACCTGGCTCCCAGAAGGGAGGAGCGAGGCGGGGGAGCGACTGAAGCACATGTGTTTGGGTTGGATGTATGAATTGAGTGTTTGGGAGCTGATCTAGGGTCGGTGTATGATGAATCGGTTGAGTTAGGTTTTGTCCGGAGAGCGTGTTCCAGGAATTCAAGTCCAGTTCACTTGATAACAGGTAAGTATTGTCCCTAATTTGAGTCTCCTGAGAATGGTTGAGGTTAGGCGTGTATTCCGAGTGTTTTAGGTTTAAGCATAGTTTCCACATGGTTGAGGTTAGGGTTAGATCCAGTCCATAATTTGCATCTCCTGAGAGTGGTTGAGGTTAGGCGTGTATTTCGAGTGTTTAGGTTTAGGCATGGTTTCCACATGGTTGAGGTTAGGGTTAGATCTGGGGTGGCAGTCTTTCAATTGTGTAGTGACGTGTGTGGAGGAATGAGGTCATGAATGCAGGGAAATGTGACCACACTTTCAACCCGCATTCTGCCTGACTAGGCAAGACCTCCTCTCTCACCCTCCAAACCTGGTCCCCCAAACAGGGAGGAGCAAGGAGGGGGAGAGACTAAAGCACATGTGTTTGGGTTGGATGTATGAATTGAGTGTTTGAGAGTTGATCTAGGGTCGGTGTATGATTAATCGGTCGAGTTAGGTTTCGTCTGGAAGCGTGTTCCAGGAATTCAAGTCCAGTTCACTTGATACCAGGTGAGTGTTGTCCATAATTTGAGTCTCCCGAGAATGGTTGAGGTTAGGCGTGTATTCCGAGTGTTTTGGGTTTAGGCATGGTTTCCACATGGTTGAGGTTAGGGTTAGATCTGGGATGGCAGTCTTTCAATCGTGTGGTGGCGTGTGTGGAGGAATGAGGTCATGAATGCAGGGAAATGTGACCACATTTTCAACCTGCATTCTGCCTGACTAGGGAAGACCTTATCTCTCACCCTCCAAACCCGGCTCCCCAAAAGGGAGGAGCGAGGAGGGGGAGAGACTGAAGCACATGTGTTTGGGTTGGATGTATGAATCGAGTGTTTGGGAGTTGATCTAGGGTCGGTGTATGATGAATCGGTCGAGTTAGGTTTCGTCCGGAAGCGTGTGCCAGGAATTCAAGTCCAGTTCACTTGATAACAGGTAAGTATTGTCCATAATTTGAGTCTTCTGAGAATGGCTGAGGTTAGGCGTGTATTCCGAGTGTTTAGGTTTAGGCATAGTTTCCACATGGTTGAGGTTAGGGTTAGATCCTGGATGGCAGTCTTTCTGTTGTGTAGTGAGGTGTGTGGAGGAATGGGGTCCTGAATGCAGGGAAATGTGACCACATTTTCAATCTGCATTCTTGCCTGACTAGGCATTCAGACCTCGTCTCTCGACCTCCCCACCTGGCTCCCAGAAGGGAGGAGCGAGGCGGGGGAGCGACTGAAGCACATGTGTTTGGGTTGGATGTATGAATTGAGTGTTTGGGAGCTGATCTAGGGTCGGTGTATGATGAATCGGTTGAGTTAGGTTTTGTCCGGAGAGCGTGTTCCAGGAATTCAAGTCCAGTTCACTTGATAACAGGTAAGTATTGTCCCTAATTTGAGTCTCCTGAGAATGGTTGAGGTTAGGCGTGTATTCCGAGTGTTTTAGGTTTAGGCATAGTTTCCACATGGTTGAGGTTAGGGTTAGATCCAGTCCATAATTTGCATCTCCTGAGAGTGGTTGAGGTTAGGCGTGTATTTCGAGTGTTTAGGTTTAGGCATGGTTTCCACATGGTTGAGGTTAGGGTTAGATCTGGGATGGCAGTCTTTCAATTGTGTAGTGACGTGTGTGGAGGAATGAGGTCATGAATGCAGGGAAATGTGACCACATTTTCAACCTGCATTCTGCCTGACTAGGGAAGATCTCATCTCTCACCCTCCAAACCCGGCTCCCCAAAAGGGAGGAGCGAGGAGGGGGAGAGACTGAAGCACATGTGTTTGGGTTGGATGTATGAATCGAGTGTTTGGGAGTTGATCTAGGGTCGGTGTATGATGAATCGGTCGAGTTAGGTTTCGTCCGGAAGCGTGTGCCAGGAATTCAAGTCCAGTTCACTTGATAACAGGTAAGTATTGTCCATAATTTGAGTCTTCTGAGAATGGTTGAGGTTAGGCGTGTATTCCGAGTGTTTAGGTTTAGGCATAGTTTCCACATGGTTGAGGTTAGGGTTAGATCCTGGATGGCAGTCTTTCTGTTGTGTAGTGAGGTGTGTGGAGGAATGAGGTCCTGAATGCAGGGAAATGTGACCACACTTTCAATCTGCATTCTTGCCTGACTAGGCATTCAGACCTCGTCTCTCAACCTCCCCACCTGGCTCCCAGAAGGGAGGAGCGAGGCGGGGGAGAGACTGAAGCATATGTGTTTGGGTTGGATGTATGAATTGAGTGTTTGGGAGTTGATCTAGGGTCGGTGTATGATGAATCGGTTGAGTTAGGTTTTATCCGGAGAGCGTGTTCCAGGAATTCAAGTCCAGTTCACTTGATAACAGGTAAGTATTGTCCCTAATTTGAGTCTCCTGAGAATGGTTGAGGTTAGGCGTGTATCCCGAGTGTTTTAGGTTTAGGCCTAGTTTCCACATGGTTGAGGTTAGGGTTAGATCCAGTCCATAATTTGCATCTCCTGAGAGTGGTTGAGGTTAGGCGTGTATTTCGAGTGTTTAGGTTTAGGCATGGTTTCCACATGGTTGAGGTTAGGGTTAGATCTGGGATGGCAGTCATTCAATTGTGTAGTGACGTGTGTGGAGGAATGAGGTCATGAATACAGGGAAATATGACTACATTTTCAACCTGTATTCTGCCTGACTAGGCAAGACCCCATCTCTTGCCCTCTAAACCTGACCCCCCAAAACCAGGGAGGAGCAAGGAGGGAGAGAGACTAAAGCACCTGTGTTTGGGTTGGATGTATGAATTGAGTGTTTGGGAGTTGATCTAGGGTCGGTGTATGATTAATCGGTCGAGTTAGGTTTCGTCCGGGAGCGTGTTCCAGGAATTTAAGTCCAGTTCACTTGATAACAGGTAAGTATTGTCCACAATTCGAGTCTCCTGAGAATGGTTGAGGTTAGGCGTGTATTCCGAGTGTTTTAGGTTTAGGCATAGTTTACTCCTGGTTGAGGTTGGATCCAGTCCATAATTCGCATCTATTGAGAGTGGTTGAGGTTAGGCGTGTATTTCGAGCGTTAGGGTTAGGGTTAGGGTTAGGGTTAGGGTTAGGGTTAGGGTTAGGGTTAGGGTTAGGGTTAGGGTTAGGGTTAGGGTTAGGGTTAGGGTTAGGGTTAGGGTTAGGGTTAGGGTTAGGGTTAGGGTTAGGGTTAGGGTTAGGGTTAGGGTTAGGGTTAGGGTTAGGGTTAGGGTTAGGGTTAGGGTTAGGGTTAGGGTTAGGGTTAGGGTTAGGGTTAGGGTTAGGGTTAGGGTTAGGGTTAGGGTTAGGGTTAGGGTTAGGGTTAGGGTTAGGGTTAGGGTTAGGGTTAGGGTTAGGGTTAGGGTTAGGGTTAGGGTTAGGGTTAGGGTTAGGGTTAGGGTTAGGGTTAGGGTTAGGGTTAGGGTTAGGGTTAGGGTTAGGGTTAGGGTTAGGGTTAGGGTTAGGGTTAGGGTTAGGGTTAGGGTTAGGGTTAGGGTTAGGGTTAGGGTTAGGGTTAGGGTTAGGGTTAGGGTTAGGGTTAGGGTTAGGGTTAGGGTTAGGGTTAGGGTTAGGGTTAGGGTTAGGGTTAGGGTTAGGGTTAGGGTTAGGGTTAGGGTTAGGGTTAGGGTTAGGGTTAGGGTTAGGGTTAGGGTTAGGGTTAGGGTTAGGGTTAGGGTTAGGGTTAGGGTTAGGGTTAGGGTTAGGGTTAGGGTTAGGGTTAGGGTTAGGGTTAGGGTTAGGGTTAGGGTTAGGGTTAGGGTTAGGGTTAGGGTTAGGGTTAGGGTTAGGGTTAGGGTTAGGGTTAGGGTTAGGGTTAGGGTTAGGGTTAGGGTTAGGGTTAGGGTTAGGGTTAGGGTTAGGGTTAGGGTTAGGGTTAGGGTTAGGGTTAGGGTTAGGGTTAGGGTTAGGGTTAGGGTTAGGGTTAGGGTTAGGGTTAGGGTTAGGGTTAGGGTTAGGGTTAGGGTTAGGGTTAGGGTTAGGGTTAGGGTTAGGGTTAGGGTTAGGGTTAGGGTTAGGGTTAGGGTTAGGGTTAGGGTTAGGGTTAGGGTTAGGGTTAGGGTTAGGGTTAGGGTTAGGGTTAGGGTTAGGGTTAGGGTTAGGGTTAGGGTTAGGGTTAGGGTTAGGGTTAGGGTTAGGGTTAGGGTTAGGGTTAGGGTTAGGGTTAGGGTTAGGGTTAGGGTTAGGGTTAGGGTTAGGGTTAGGGTTAGGGTTAGGGTTAGGGTTAGGGTTAGGGTTGGAGGGTAGGGTTAGGGTTGGGAGTTAGGGTAGGGTTAGGGGTTAGGGTTTGGGTTAGGGTTAGGGTTAGGGTTAGGGTTAGGGTTAGGGTTAGGGGTTAGGGTTAGGGTTAGGGTTAGGGTTAGGGTTAGGGTTTAGGGTTAGGGTTAGGGTTAGGGTTAGGGTTAGGGTTAGGGTTAGGTTAGGGTTAGGGTTAGGGTTAGG